>NC_081408.1:201902227-202213208 GCF_030272615.1 Cryptomeria japonica | reverse complement strand
ATGATGTTGGGTTCATAGGGGTTTTCCTAGGTCAAACCCCAAGTTTGGAGTTAACCCTTTAGTGATGAATAAATAGAAAATAGAGCTTATTCATCCAGTGTAGATGCTAGATCTAGAAATTAAATTTTTAATTGAAATGTTATACCTTCCTTTATGAATATTCTTTTCCTTGAAGTATTAATAAAAAAGGTCGATGTTTCTATGTAGGACTCATGCTTGATATATAAATACTTGATCTCTCCTTGATTTCCTTAATGATGCTTGATTTCTTGCTCAATTGAAATGTAGATGAAAAATTGTAGAGAGATGTTTCAAATGAGGGCATAACATTTCTTTTACACCTAGCCTCATGAAATATTATAAAAAATTATGAATAAGGACAACATAGGATATCATTTCCTAGTAAATATTTTTTTATCATTGAAAGATTCAAATTTTGGTTATTTTGGCCTAGACTATGGCACCTACTATCCTAGTCCACTTTAGATGCAATATTAACTTACACTGATATGCTTGATAAAGTACATAATAGCATCAAAAGACTTTAACCAAGACATTAAAGAGACAAGAAACACCAAGACCGCAAGGACATATGATCTCAATAGTCTAAAAAACTAAGATAAAAGGAGCAACACATGGATCACGTTGATGCAGGAGCATCCCTGGTTCATAGCAATCTTACATCAACCCCCCCCAAAAAAAATGTTTTGCTTTATGTTCGCAGTTTCAACTTTTCTTTCTGTGTCCCGATTTTGGCTCACCGGATCCTATGGAGTTGGATTATACTTGAAGACTTGATCATATTTCTTGTTTCCAAACTGCATCACATTTGGATCATTTTTTCACAAGATATTTCTATTGATTTCCTTGACAATTTCCTGTTAGCGGTTGATAGTTCCTTGTTACCGGTTGCCTCGACCTATTTTAATGATCTACTGAAACCCCTTTCGAAGCTTGTGGAATCTTGGGTGTTGATTTCGATGTTCCTTGGTATGTGGCTGACCTTTTCTAATGATCTAAATTTCATCCTTTGGATTTTCTCTGGGTTTTGATCCCTTTTTGGGCAAATTGGATCCTTTGGATTGCATATATAATTGTAATTGTGCATTAGAATGTAATCAATCAAATAAATAGGTAGTGACACTATGCATAGAAGATAGATCTTAAGATTCAAGGTCATTATTGTGACCTATTATGTATGTTCTACAAGGCCTATGAGCCGATTATGCTATAACCGGTCGGTTGTAATCAATTTTCATGAAATAAAATTATTTATTTTGCATTGTCTCCATCATATCTTTGTGTTTCCATTGTGTTTACTCTTGCTTGATTGATTTGGATTGATCTTTTTGAGGTCCCTCATCACCGGTGACTACTTCAGGTGGTATCAAAGTGAAGTTTTCTTCTGAAGGTTTGTTTCCTTACAATTGCCACTCATCTAATTGGTTTCATATGTAGTCATTGATGGCAACATGTTTCATCTTTCATTATTTTGTTTGGTTGTTCATCACTAGACATTTCACCGACATCGACACCAACACCGACAGGTATCTTCACCAGTATGAAAGGTTCTTTGGGTACCTGCATTGCAAGTCAACGTGACTCACATTCAAGTTACTGGCATAGGAGGACTGTTGGCATTCTACACTCTTATGAGAATAGTTGATGTTGTCATTGATGGCAACCAACTGGCAACCAACTCGCAAACATCTGTCAACCCACCTGCAGTTACTAGCAATAGACTTCTACATACACCGACAGTCACTTCACTGGCAGCAGCAATTATGCATACTAGCACTGAAGCCAACATGGAATAAACTTTGTTTATTGTTTTATATTGTAATTATCTTTTGTAAAAGAGGACATGGCATATTGTAAAATACTCGTATATATGTATGAGATCTTATAGGTCATAATTGTGAAAGAGGAGATATAGAGAGGATAGATGATATTTTTTATAAAGTGATATAGTTGACAGCAAAGGTTTTGGTAATAGACTGAGCTTAAACCACTACTGAACCTAGCATATTTGATGTTGATCTGAAGCAGTACATTGTAGTGGATTTTGATAATCCATTTTGTAAGTCAGTGAAACTTCTATTTTGTGATTGACTAGTGAGCTATAGGCTACTAGCCTTCCTACCTGTGCAGGCCCCTCATTGTAAGTAATATTTATTTATTAGCCAGTGAGTGAATATTGTGGGTCACAAATCCCACCAAGGTTTTTCCCACACCAGGTTTCCTTGTTAAATATCTTGTGTTATGGTGTGTTCTCTATGGTGTCTCTATTATTCTCATTTGTTGCATTAATTCTTATTTACTGATACACTATTTTGGGATACAAAGTTCTTAATAAGTTTAAATATTCTTCTAACCGATTAGATGTTGATTCAACCCCCCCTCTTAGTGTCTTTGAGACTATCATTTATTCTAACAAGGATGACATCATTTGGGAGATTCGACAATCAGCAATTGATTTTGATATTTATGTATATGTGTAATTGAGCCAACACGTATATTCATTTTGTAATTATCTATGTAAGTTGACATAAGGCATGAAAGATTGTAAGGGTATATAGGTCAGTTGATTAGATCATTTTATGATATTTAAAAATATGAGAGAGAGATATAGCTTATGATGATTGTAATTGTGGATTAGTAATGCGAAGGTTATTCTGGTAAGGGTTTTGGATTACTGAACTAGAACAAACAGAGCTTGAACCGAAACTCTATCAGGCATAGTAGATGCATTAAATGAGTTTAGTCTTATGTTTTATTATTCAAAGTGACTGTAGTCAGTGAGTCTCTTTTGTTATGAGTAGTGTGCTCTAGGCTGTAATCCTTCCTGCAAGTGCAGTCCCCCATATTTTCTAATATATTTTCATATGGACAGTGGATTGATACTGTGGGTCACAAATCCCACTGTGGTTTTTCCTCTTTGAGGTTTTCCACGTATAATTCTCTATGTTATGGTATTCATTTGTGTGACTGGCTTAGTGATTTCTTTACTTCTTTCAATCTTATATGTACCAGTTTAATGGTTGGCGAATGCATGGTTTAATAAGGTTAAAATTGCATATTCTGGTTGAACACTGATTCACCCCCCCTCTCAGTGTTCTTCAATTCCAACAATTGCTATCAGATCCTTGTGCCTTAGAGGAAGTTTAATAGCTTGAAGGAGATCCTGAATCCAAAATCCATGGATATGAGTATGGAGAGATAACTTGATGTAGCACTTGAAGATTATGATGTTGAAAGGATGAAGAACTTGAAGTTACAAGACGGATCGATTTCTGCTAAGGAATTCATTCTTATCCTATAGGAGAGTTGTCATCTATTCAAGCTATCAGGAAGGAACTTTTGCAAGATCAAGATAATGAAGAGAAATATGCCCTTAATGAAAGATGTTAGAAGATGAATTAGGAGAATATGGTCATGTGGAATGAAATGCAAGCCCTAACTATGAGGATGTCAAAAAAGATTAAAGACTAGAAGATGAATGAAGAAAACCTTGGGAGATATCTAAAAGATAGATCTGAAGAATGCATTCGGTTGGTTCATGAAACTGATATGTTGAGAACTGATTTAGTGCAATCCCAAAGAAATGAGCATGAAATTGAGGGACAAATGATAATCCTAAGAGATGATCTAACTATTGCAAGTGAATACAAGAACAAATTCAAGATTAGTTCAAAATAACATGATAAATTATTGAGAAGACAAAGATGGAATGGAGATTCTAGTGTACTTGGATTTGAACAATGTCAAAGATCTGGTACTACAAATGAAGATTAGAACTAGAAGGCACTAGTAAGGCAGCTTAATGCTTACAAATTTAATAGTAGATGATTTGTTTGTAATAAATTTTTTCACATGGCTAGGCAATGTAGAAAGAGAGCAAATTATAACTATAATTCTGCTCCCGGTCAATATTCTAAATGCAATAAGTATGGTCATAAGACATAAGATTGTAGAATGAATGTTAAATTTTATGCATGTGGTGTAAAGTTTTGATGCTAATAGCTAACAAGATGAGAGGGGAGGTGAATCATACAACCTTAATCTTCCATAAAATCAACAGATTCAACCTCGGTAACTTATACTTCAACAATATAACCAAAAACTACTAAACATGCAATTTCATAAACACATAATCATCATAACACATATAACACCAAATTTAACGTTGAAAATCAAATAGGGAAAAACCACTATGGGATTTCGAACACACTAAGAAATATACTCTTCTAGAGTATGCTTAGTTAAAAGAAAATCCTAAAAAAGATTACAAACAGATTGCTAGATGTGACCCGGTTAAGGGATTTCCCTCAGATCTGTTAGGATCTTCACTGTGTTAGAAGTGACCTTGTCAAAGGATTTCAAACACTCATTTAGAATGTCACCTTTCTAGAGGGTTTACAAATAAGATTGTTAGGTCCACTCGGTTAAGAGATTTCATGTTACTTATAGAATAAATAATAGTAATAATATATATCTACAACTTTACATCTAAAATGCTAAAGTAGATTCTTATTTGCTCAAAACAATCTTGTCATAGGACTTATCTTATCCCTCTGATGGGCTCCTTATTCCCATTATTCAAAATAAGTCTTCAAGCTTCTATGCTCGGTAATCACTATGTAGCATCCCTGTGCTTACACTTGGTCACATGCATTATTTATCAACAATTCCTTATTTATAAATAGTTCTAACCGCTTAATCTCTTGGATCACATTTCCCATGATCAATCTTAGCCATTAGATCTTCAAACTTGACTAGGTTCAATGTATCCTTCGATCTGAAAATGTTTTACCTTGCCTTGGAACTGGCGTA
Source organism: Cryptomeria japonica (assembly GCF_030272615.1). NCBI lineage: Eukaryota > Viridiplantae > Streptophyta > Pinopsida > Cupressales > Cupressaceae > Cryptomeria > Cryptomeria japonica. The sequence continues at coordinate 202,208,375 of NC_081408.1, read as the reverse complement.
CCTTCCTAGGAACTTGTGCTAGGTTATTGTGGTTCAATCTTCACTATAGATCTTCCTCCTAATTTTCCATTGCCATAGATCCTCAAAAAACTCCATGCGCAGCATACCAATCATTTCTACATCTCGATCTCATTAGCATCCTTCATTAAATAATGCTTTTATCCATCCAATGCAATCTGTCATAACTCAGTTGCAACTCGATAAATACTAAACTTTACTCGGTAGACATTTCGCCTTCATTAACCGATATTGATAACCTTAGGGTTTACCAACTAGGTTCTTTGCTCGGTGACATACTATAGTATTAACCTTACAATTAACAACATATGTAGGATATCAAAACAATCTAAACATCATGATTTCATCATTGTCTAACTTGGTAATAGTTGCCCATTGAATAACTTATTTCTCCCCTTATTCATCATATTCTTTTTGTGTCACTTACCGACCACTTAATACTCATTAAAACATACTTCTCAAGATATGGCAACATCATACTAAATTAGAAAATCAATTTCTTGACATCAATGACAAAATAATGTTATAAAGATAGTTATCATCCTTTTTCAGTTATATCAGATAATCTTCAACAACCTTTTCAATATCCTTAATGAATATCAACAATGTCATTTCTATTGAAATGCCAACAATCTTTCTTTCTACTGAAATGCCAACAATCTCCCCCTTTGGCATTGATGGCAAAACCAACAATTAAATGGTAATACCAACAAGATATTCAAATTGATTCAGATTCAGATTGTTGTTAGACTTCTCCTGTTATCCTTGAGCTGCTAAAATCTTTTGAAGTCTTCTCCCTTTTTCATTAGGCTTCTAAGTTATTGACTTGCATTTAGTCTTCTCCCCTTTGTAATCTTCTCCCCTATCATTAGTCTTCTATTATTTTCATCATTTAAGACTTTACCATTTATTCTTCTCCTCCTTTGACAACAATGCCAAAAGTAAAAGAACTAAATCATGATTTCTTCCCCTATGAGGTGATTTGCCTTGCTATGTATCATCTTAGTCTTGGTCAGAGCAACTTTTTCTCTATTCACTATTTCCTGCACACCTTTAGAAAACCTTCTAAAGTGCATAAATCAACATCAATCCACACATAATATTCTATAGATTCATCGAATTAATGCTTTCACTGAACTCTATCAGTGAGTAGACGATAGGGGTAGGACCCCTATCTTGCTTCCGAGATACTCAAAAGTGTCCCTTGGCAGTGGCTTTGTGAAGATGTCTGCTAATTGCTCCTTTGAACTAATATATTCCAGCACAACTTTCTTCTCTTGAACTTCTTCTCTGAGATAATGATACTTTATAGATATATGCTTTGTCTTAGAGTGCATTACCAGATTCTTTGAAATTTTAATGGCACTCGTATTATCACAAAATCAAAGTCTTTGAAAGCTCCACCACTTGTGCTTTTCCTGTCATCTATGTTCCCTGTCCAATCAGCATCAGTATAAACTTTTAAATCAAAATCATTTCTCTTTTCATATACTAAGCCATAATCTTCAGTGTCTCTCAGGTATTTGAAAATTCTCTTGGTTTTTGTCATATGGGTTTCTTTGGGGTCTACAAAAAATCTTGCAACAATACCTACTGCATGTGCTATATCCGGTCTACTATGCACAACATATTGCAACTTCCCAATCATAGATCGGTAAAGTGTCTCATCAATAGATGCAGATTCATCATTCTTTGATAGTTTACAGTTGATAGTCATAGGAGTACTTATAGGTTTAGAATCCTCCATTCCAAATTTCTTCAAGATTTCCTTTATGTACTTGGATTGAGTAATAAAAATCTCATCTTTCATTTGCAGGATCTGTAAACCTATAAAATACTTTATCTCACCGATTCGTGACATCTCAAATTCTTTGCATATTTCATTACCAAAGTTTTTGCATAGAGAGTCATTTCCACAAAATATAATGTCATCAACAAATATGACTGAGATCAGTATTCCATTGTCCTCATCATTCTTCATGTACATATTATTGTTTTCACTTGTCCTTATAAAACCAATCTTGGTCAAATAAGAGTGCAATCTTTTATACCATGTTCTAGGTGCTTGTTTCAGACCATATAAAGCTTTGTTTAATTTACATACCTTATCTTTACTCTTGTCTTCAACAAATCCTTTAGGTTGTTCAATGTAAATTTCTTCTTCTAGTATACCATTCAAAAATGTAGATTTAACATCCATTTGATATACCTTGAAATTTTTGAAAGCAGCATATGCCAACAATGTTCTTACTCCCTCAAGTCTAGCCATAGGTGCAAAAGTCTCACCATAATCTATTCCTTCTTCTTGAGTATAACCTTTGCAAACTAGTCTTGTTTTGTTTCGAATGACCTCACCTTTTTCATTTAGCTTGTTTCTGAAAATCCACTTTGTACCGATTACATTTTTGTCCTTTGGTCTTGGGATCAGTGTCCATGTGTCATTCTTCTTGATTTGATCAATCTCTTCTATCATAGCATTTACCCAAACTTCACTATTAAATGCCTCTTTTTCTATTCTTGGTTCAAATTCAAATATCAAACATGTGTTCTGTCTCAGTTTGTTCCTTGTCATCACTGGATCATCCTTATCTCCTATAATATTACTTGATGCATGATGTCTTCTGACATATTTTGCTAATATAGGCTCGGTAGGCTCTGTATGATCTTCTTCATCACTCAGTAACTGGACATTATCTTCATTTTCTTTAGCAACTTTCTCGGTAGGACTTCTCGGTTGAACATAAACAAATTCTTCATAATTTTCTAGTTCTTTGGAATTTCCTTCATCATTTCTTTCTGCAAATTCATCAATTTTCACATTTGCACTTTCTATTATTTTGTTAGATGATTTGATCAGACAATTAAATACTTTAGTTATAGAAGAATAACCAAGAAATGTTCCTTGTGGCTCAACAAAACAATTAGGAACTTTTTTTTCCTATGGAGCTGGGAGGAACAGTAAGCGGCAATGGGAGAACTCAAAATTCAAATTATCTGAAAGGCGGGAACTCTAGTTCCAATGGTGGGAGTGGCCAGATCGAAGTTGTTGGTCCTATGGGAGAGAAGGACAAGCCTCCAGATATTCTGAAGACTATTGACATTCCATAGTCTGATGGTACTTTGCTAGAGAAGAAAGTTGGTTCTGCGTTTTTGGGGGAGGGGTCTAGTGGGGGTTTAAGCCCATGTGAAGTGCCCTTGGAGACTGGAAAAGAAGCTAGAAAATGGTCATCCCTTTTTGGAACAAAACCATCTAGTAAATCCTCTTTACCTCTTGTCAAGAATATTTTTGATCCAACTGGTGGAAAGTTCGCTATCTCTATCCCTGATTTGGTTCTGGATCACAATATAAACAACATGTCGAACTCCTTGGTAGGCAAATTTATGGGTTCCCACCCAAACATTGAAGTTGTTAGGGTTTACGTCAAACAAAAATGGGCTCTGAAGGGTAACGTTGAAATCTTGGCATTGCCTAAAGGCCTCCTTTCTTTTACTTTCTCATGTAAAGAAGATAAACTAAGGATACTTTGTGGAAGTCTTTGGATGGTAGGAAGGATAGGCTTGGTCCTTCAAAAATGGCATTCGAATCTGAATATGAATGACTCTCTTTTGGCACAAGTTCCAGTTTGGGTAAAGTTACCAGGCCTACCTCTTGAATATTGGGCAGAAAGTATCTTCTCAGGAATAGCAAGTTCCTTTGGTGAACTCCTCTCGATAGACCCAGTCACAACATCTAAAAGTAGACTCACTCATGCTAGGTTTTGTGTAGGGATAACTCATGATGCAGATAAGCTGGAACAGATAGATATAGTTTCAAAATTGCGGACATGGAAACAAAAAATAGAATATGAATCTATCCCCTTTGCATGCTTTAATTGCAAGAAAGTAGGCCACTAGGCAAAATCTTGTCCTATCAAGCCTAAAGGAGAGCTCAAGTAGACTAAACCCTAAGGTGAAAGTAAAAAGGTTCCAGAAAAAAAGGTTTGGCAAGTTAAAAACTCAGAAAATAAGGAAGTTGACATTGTTGACAACAACTATTTTGAACCCTTGGGGGAAAATAAGGAAGTGGTCTCCTCAACTTACATCTCCAACCTTCCAATATAGGAAGTATTGAGGAAAGATTCAGCAAAAGTTAACAACCTCGTGACAGAGCAGATCCGAATAGAGGAATTGAAAGAATAGACTGTATCCTCAAAAGATACAGCCGAAGTGGTAATTGTTGACACTTTTACTGGTAAAGAAATTCAAAATAAAGAGGAACAACCTGAGGAAGGGGAGATCACTAGCTCCCAAGAAGAGAAGACTGACTCATCTGCATTTATGAACAATACCGAAATGCAAGAAGCTCAAAAATGCACTATACTGGGTATGAATCTTTCAGATTCAGATCAAAATTTAAAAATAGTGAAAAGTGCATCACATGATTCCATAATCCCTAAATGGGTAAATGAAGATGAAATATCCAGACTCCTCAAAAATTCTAAAGTGATTCTTGAGAAAGAAGCTGACTAGAAAATTCCAAAATACAGGAACAAGAAAGGTTCCACTCCCTCGGCTTCACAACTTAGGAAATCCAGCAGAATTGCTCAAGTTGATGTTGGGTACATTTCCTCTTCCCCAGGGCGACCTTCTAACCACAAATTTAGAGACAAGGAGGCCAATAAGAACATTGCAGATGGGACTCAGAAAACTCTTAAGGAGTTAGGAGTCGGTAAGTAACTATGAAGATTATCTCTTGGAATATTAGGGGACTTAATAATCCTCATAAACATGATATTATTAGGAATATGATAAGGGACAGTAAACCTTATGTTTTTCTAATTCAAGAGACCAAAATGAGCAGAGAAAAAGTTGAAACTCTAAAGTTTTTTAAAAATGGTAGTATAAGTGGTGGAAGCTCAGAAGGTGCTTCAGGAGGTATAGCTACTATGTGGAATCTCAATAGTGTTAAAGGACATGTTCTTATTCAAGAATTTTTTTTCTCTTGCATTATATTTGATAATTTAAAAGATGGAACATCATGGGTCCTCACCAACATATATGCACCCAACACCCTGAAAGCCAAAACTCCTTCTGGAAAAAACTTATTGAAACTAGGGACAGTTTCAAGAATTTCAGTTGGCTAGTCAAGGGAGACTTTAATACTCCTTCGAGAGAGGAGGAAAAGTTTGGTGGAAGCCCCTCTCAGTTTGAAATTAGGTTGGCCCTTATGGATTTCATAAATACTTAGGCTCTCAACGATGTGGAGATACAGGGATGCAATTACACATGGTCTAATAGGAGAACTGGCAATGATCTTATCCAAGTTCACCTTGATAGGGCTCTTATTTCTGATGACTGGTTTAAACATTATTTATGCTCCCTGTCTGCTCACATCCGGGTTGGGTTTGATCATTTTCCTATCACTTTCTTTGTTGATCCTATTAACAGAAGAAGACATTTTCCTTTTAGATTTGAAAAAATGTGGATTCATCACCCTGATATCACTTGTAATATTCAGAATTGGTGGAATATCCAAGTTGAGGGCACTGCTATGTACAAAGTTGTGAAGAAACTCAAAAGTGTTAAGGACAATATTAGAATCTAGAATAAATCCAGTTTCAAGAACATATTTGAGGCCAAAGGTAAAGTCCAGGATGACCTCAAGAAAATACAGGTCCAAATTCAGAAGGATGGTTTCTCGACTGTGTCTATTGCTGAAGAAATTGAGACCCTTAAAAAATACCATGAAATCATTGCTAAAGAGGAAACTTTTTGGAAATAGAGATCAAGATGCACTTGGCTAAAGGAAGGAGATAGGAATACAAGATTCTTTCATATGTCGACTATCAAACATAAAGCGGCAAACATGATCACTAAACTTGTAGTGGACAGTAGGGAGCTGGTTAAGGAGGAAAAGATAAGGAATGAGGCCAAAAGGTACTTCTCGGATCTTGTAAGGAGGGATCACAGGTTGGATGGTGATTCTCAATATTCCTTTCTTCAAAATATTCCTTGCATCATTAATGAGCAGATGAATTCCTCCCTTTCTTCCATACCTTCGATCATGGAAATAAAAAATGCTATTTTTTCCTTTAATGGTAATAAAGCTCCCGGTCCAGATGGCTTCCCCATGTTCTTCTTCTAAGATTTCTGGGACATTGTAGGGAAACATGTTCCCAAGGGGTTAAGGAATTTTTTGGGGCTAGAAGAATTTTGAAAGAAATTAATGGCACTTTCATTGCACTTATTCCCAAAATTTAAGGTGCTGACTCCATGGACAAGTTCAGACCAATCAACTTATGTAACTCATTTTATAAGATTATCTCCAAGGTTCTTACTACTAGAATCCTGACTGTCCTTCCCTCTTTGATTAATCATCAGCAAAATGGTTTTGTCCCAGGAAGACAAATTCTTGGCTCCATTATTACTATCCATGAGAATATTCATTATCTTGTAAGGGGAAAGAAACAAGGTCTCATCCTCAAGCTTGATCTCTCTAAGGCCTATGACCGGGTTGATTGGTCTTTTCTTATGAAGGTTCTTGTGGCTTATGGCTTCTCCTCCAAATGTGTTGACCTCTTCAGTCAGCTTATTACTTTAGCCTCTTTTGCTATTCTTGTCAATGGATCACCATCCCCCTTCTTCCAAGCGTCTAGAGGATTGAGGCAAGGGGATCCCATTTCCCCTATCCTCTTCATTATTATGGTTGAATGTTTTTGTAGGTACATGGAAAGCATGGTGATGCAAGGATCTTTTAAGGGATTGCAACCTTCTTCAGCTGATCATACCTGTTCTCACCAATAGTTTGTGGATGATACCATTGTCATGGGGGAATCAAGTATCTCTGAAGCTAGAACCCTGAAAGACACTCTTTGTAAGTTTGCCTTTGCATCTGGTCAGCTCATTAATTGGGTCAAAAGTGAATTTTTTTTCATAAATACTCCAGAGAGAAGACAACATAGAATCAGTAGAATTCTAGAATGTTAGATTGCTGATCTTCCTACCACTTATCTTGGCCTCCCATTGGGCATTGCTGCTCCTGACTCTTTTTGGAGCTCCCTGGTGGATAAATTTCATAAAAAGCTAGCTGGTTGGAAAGGAGCCCTTTTAAGTCAGGCTGGAAAGCTTCAACTTCTAAAGGCTTCCCTTCAAAGCATACCTATCTATGCCCTCAGCCTTTTCAGAATTCCAGTAAAGTATGCTGATGCTATTGAAAAATTCAAAGAAATTTTCTCTGGTCAGGGGTTGAGGAAAAGAAAATAATGTCTCTTGTGGCTTGGGATCAAGTATGCAGACTAAAAAGTAAAGGTGGTCTGGGACTGAGAAGAATCGAGACCCTAAATGAAGCTCTCCTGTCTAAATAGGTTTGGAGAATGTTCCACTCAGATAGTGATTGGTGTAAAATCTAGAGAAGTAAGTATTCTCTTCTGTCTTCTTCTCTTTCCTCTTTTATCAATTCTGATATTAGTATGAATGGGTCCCATATCTAGAATCATGCCTCTAAGTGTAGAGACATCATTTCTAAAGGGGTTATATGGAATGTAGGAAATGGCAAGAAAATTAAATTCTGGGAAGATCCCTGGCTTTTCGATAAATCTTTGATTGACATCCCAGAATTGGCCCCTTATGCCTCCTTTTGTATTAGAACTTTTGGTCCTTTAGTTGAAGGGTATTAGATAGGAAATAAATGGTAGAATATTGAAAGTATCCACCCAAACCTTATTAAGCTTAAAAACCATCTATCATTGATCTGGTTGAATAAAGAGGAAGACTCCCTCATTTGGAAATATGAACCTGTGTGGGGGAAAAAGTGAGACTAGGTTAACATGCCCTAATCCTACCTCTTGACACACATTACAGAATACGAAAGAGCCTAGAGATATCGCACAATTGGCTACTTCTTTTGGTGAAAGAGAGAGCCACGGGATATCTATTAGGATTTCTATTCCCTTGTTGAAATTGTAAGATTAAGTAATGCAAGTTCAAACCCTAATTCCAAAATGCAAGTTTGAACCAATAACAAGATTGCAGAATTGAGATTAAACAATGAACAGCTGTAAATGTAAGGATAAAATAAGAATGCAGATATGTACCCGGAGTCAAAATCGGACTGAAAATTTTCGGGATGGGGGCGCGAGCGCCACTGTCCTGAAAACTGCACCGGAAACCACTGTTCTGCACTCTGAAACACTGTCTGAAAACTATCTGCAAACTGTCTGTCCGGAGGACCAGGGTGCCCAGCACCTCTGTCCCAGGGACCAGGGCACCCAGCGCCCCTGTCCTGGCAGGACCAGGGCACCCAGCGCCCCTGTCCCAGTCTCCTGCTTTGCAATTTCACACAGAGTGTTGTTCCAACCTTCTCTCTCTGGATCTATATCCCGCGGCGTCGTCCGAATCCTGAAACCTGCAATAATATCTGAAAAGGGGGAGGGGCGGCTATATAGGGTTTTGCCTTAGTCAAACCCCTGCTTCGGTGATTTCCACCTCCACGAATAGCCAAGTTGTTTTGTAAAATGTATTGTGTGTGCAGACCTAGTGTGTGTGCAAGGTCCAAAATGCAAGAAAGCAAACTAGAGCAACCTAGAAAGTAAACCCTAATTGCTTGCAAATGATAATGTAAATGCTCTAAATCAAGATGCAATGTGATCTAAAGCATGAATAAATGATGTATCAAAGCTTATGCAAAGACATGAAAACAATATGAAATCATACCCAACCCTCAAGGGAGGAGTACAAGCCAATCTGCAGTCGGTAATCTCCTATTGTTCTTCAATGTCTTCCAAGCCCTAAGTGGATGAATGAATTTGATAGATGCTTGATAGAAAGATGTTGTAAGATGTTGAAGTCCTCAAAGATCTACTCTTTCGCTGCATATGAAGTTCCTGGAAACAAAAATCCGATCCTTTCAAATGAGGAAAGAGAGCTTTTATGTATGAAACCCTAGGTCATAAATTCATATTTGGCTGACCTAGAGATTAAATATCCCGCCAATTTCTTGGGGTTAAGCTTTATTTTATGATTGGATCGCGCTCCTAAAACTTCGGGAAAAATGTCCGGGACCATGTGCACCGGGCGCCACGGTCCTGACAACTTTTCACCAAATTTTCAGGGCCGTCGGATATGATGATTTTAGAGAGAATCCCGAAGTTACAGGTGATTTTGAGATGTTTTGACCCTGAAACCAAGCCCCCAAGTTTGAAATAGGACTTAATTAGGGTTTTTGATTAAGTGATGTATTGAAGGAATAAAATGTGAGGGGCGCACTTTAATGAAAGGGCCCAACTTTGTGATGTAGAGAATGATGAAATAGGACCTTAGACCTAATTAATTTGATTAATTAAGTGCTTAAGGAGAAATGCAATGCAGAATGCAAAATGCACTAAGGCGGGTGCTAAACTAGGTGTGAAATTGGACCACCCTAGCGAGTGTGTACAATTTACGACGCTACATTTATCCCCCACTTTAGCGGTCATATGAGTACTACGTGCATATGCAAGCTAAAGTACAAAAAAGTAAACATCATTTGAAAAAAGGATATATCCATAAGTTGTCGGACGAAGCCCCCAGCGGTATCTGCAATACACAGTTAGGAACCGCACCCTACAAAACAAACGTTAGATCACAAAATCACCTAATGCTTACTAGGGAAAGTGATGAAATCTGTGAGTAGCTATATGCCCCCCCTGTTTCGACTTGCTTATTAGGGAGGTGAAATAGGGTAGCATGTTTACTTGCGACAAATTGAGGGGTGTTCGCTAAATAGGCTTCATCAGAGCACTTTTTGGAACATCCCGAGAGTAGGAGAAGGAAAATATGATTCCAACGCAACAAACAGCTCGAAAATCGCATCTCCCAAACTCAAGTTATGATAAAATGAATGATAGAGGGAAATTAGGGTTTCAAAAAGTAAGAATAAACAAACAAGAGTATATACCTCGAAAGTGACACTTGTATTCGTCACTTTGTTGATTTCAGAATACTATTCAGTGTAGCGGAGCCCACATAGCCATCATCATGCCTTCACGACGATCGGAGCATCCTACAAGGATTGAGAACCTGCGCCAGGCCGTGATCGACGACGAGCCACTAGACAAGGTGAGTTGACTGAACATTTGACTTTTGATTTTTCACATGTTTGACTTTTCCGTGATCGTATGCGGGCCTTGAAGGCTGACCGGGGCCCACCCAGGGTGCCATGGTCCCTGAGGGGTGCCCTGGTCCCCCCAGGGCACCATGGTCCCTGACAGGGGCGCCATGGTCCCTGCAGGGTGCCATGGTCCCTGATAGGGTGCCATGGTCCCCTCAGGGCACCATGGTCCCTGACAGGGCGCCATGGTCCCCAATCAGGGCCTGGCGAGAGGTTCAGGGCTAGCATACGATGTGCGACAGTTTGCATTTGCGATTTCGATGATCGAGTACTGATTATCGTCATGTTTTTCGTTTGCAAGGTCTCCTGTACATGAGAGAGCACACAGCGGGACATATTCTTCGCACTTTGTGAGATCAGATTTCGCGGCTGACTCAATCAGAGAGAGACACTCTATCTATTGTAGGATTGTGGTACGTGATTCTGATGTCGGCCATTCGATTTCATCCTACGATGCTGATGGCCTTGATGGAGCGATGGGATCCTGACACATGTACTTTTCACCTTCCAGTAGGAGAGCTGACGGTCACACTCGAGGATGTGTACCATATACTTCATCTTCCTATCAGAGGAGTGACAGTTACATACATGACTGATCGGTCAGCGGAGGATCATCAGAGAGAGCAGGTGTATTGCATAGGGAGAGTCATGCCGAGCGAGACGAGAGGTCGCATCATGGTCAGTTGGCTCTTACATCCTACAGGGGAGGTACCACTTCTGAGATGCCTTATGATAGCCATCATAGCACTAGCCGTCTGCCCTAATGGGCGAGGGACACACATGCATGGGGGCCTCACATGGTGTATCAGAGCGATGGAGAGACACAGGAGAGTTTATGCATGGGGTCGGAGTATGCTTGCACATCTCTATCACGACCTTGAGGAGTATGTATTCGGACAGGGTTGTAGTTTGATGACATGCACACTTCTACAGGTGTGGATTTTAGAGCATTTCACATGCACCAAGCCCGTCGGCTTTCCACTGAGTACAGTGAGCGAGAAACCTAGGGTGTTCGCTTATCCACTTACCAGAGAGTGGAGATTTGGCGATTTGTTGTATTGGAGAGTGATTTTTGATAGACTGACATCCGAGGTGATAGTGTGGAGACCTTACCTACTAATGCATAGATGGGATGGTATGGAGAGACAGTTAGCATGCCTACAGAGGAACCGCCTACTACGAGGATGATATGCACACATCATAGTCCCCTTCTACTTCGACCAAGTACGGAGGCAGTTCGGGCTAGAGCAGTGTGTTCCAGCCGATGTGCCCATCTATACTCGACACTCACGGGTCCTTCCCAGACCTGGAGCAGTAGCGAGACCGACAGTAGATGATATTGAGATGACAGACTTAGAGGGATCTGATTAGGATGTAGTCACTGACTACTCTGCAGAGCCTGGAGCACAGCGTAGGTATGTTTCATGGTTCATGAGATCATATCCAGGTCCTATCTTTCCACCAGATCATCCGACAGGCTATCCAGGCCCATGGAGACATGGAGACCGAGATGAGGATGAGGGATCTAGGTCAGAGGAGCCAGAGGAGGGAGAGGGTCATGAGGAGGCGGGAGATCCTGATCCACCTACAGGCGATCAGCCTAGTGACAAGGAGGAGGAGGATGAGGATGTAGATAGAGAGGAGGATGAGGATGCAGATAGAGAGGAGGATGAGGAGGATGCAGGTGATGATGCGGATGAGGATGACAAGGAGGAGGAGGATAGAGATGATGAGGAGGAGTCGGATGCAGCTCCCCACCATTCAGGAGACGATACCATAGCTCTGGATCCACCTCTTATTCCCCAACAGGGGGAACAGGAGGCGATACAGAGACCTTTCACTAGTACCGTCCAGCCTACACCCATCGTGGATAGAGTATGCAAGCGAGGGGAGCCTAGCAATGCCTAGGCACAGATACTACCATATCATGATCCCTACTGGCACAAGGGAGATCCAGGTATAGTAGGTTTATATTGATTGATTAATGTTTTGATGATATAGAATGGTACTAACAAAAATCTGTTCTACTGTCACAGCTAATGTGCAGAAATGGCATTCCTTGATTCAGCAGGCAATGACAGACACTTCCATGATAGCACAGATCCCCAGTTCCTCATAGATTGCCTATAGGCCTCAGGGGAATGCGGGTCGGCTTGAGGATTTGTTTTTCCCATTCTGAGTACAGGTAGATATATGGAGGGAGAGAGAGAGAGTCCTATCAGAGGACCTCCAGCAGGCGCGGCAGAGAGACAGAGTCCTATCAGAGGACCTCCAGCAGGCACGGCGAGATCTAGCAGCGGCTCAGACTGAGGCTACCACCTATCGTGCGATCCTTATGGATAGGGATCATAGGAGTTCCTCTCAGAGTCACTCACAATCTGTATCGCGCTACACACCCATGGGTCCACCTTCACGGCCAAACCAGGAGGGAGCATCCAATCAACACTCTCCAGCCACTAGCCCTAGGGATAGGAGATGATTTTATGATGTAGAAGAGGGGTCACATTTTGGATGTACAGTGACCTAGATTTGTATACGATCCACACATATATATGTATATATACATGCTTCTCTTTTATCTCAAATGTGTTATCTTTAATGCTTAAAACAATGTATATTTTGTTTTGATTAAATCTAATACATTTGGTAAATGTACATGTATGTTCAGAATTTAATTTCCATGTGATTGATTTCTCAATGCTCCATGATTAAATTGATACATGTGTGACTTCATTAAAATGTTTAATCAAGTACTACATTGATGATAAAGAAGAAATATGCATTAAGCCTAAGAATCATATAACTAATGTGATTTAATTTTGAACTTAAACACAACATGATACGATCCTACTTAATACATAAAGACATTGTATAATATGCTAGCATAATGAGAAATGTAAACCTTTTACAATTTACATTAATGAATTCAAGACAAACTATAAAGTAAGGAGACACGCTTGTCAGGAACGAAGCAATATAGATTAAACAACATAACATTTAATTCTATTTTGCTTTAATTAAGAGATACTACCATATTATCCAATGTTGAAGAATTGAAAAAGAAGATAGATGAAGAATGAAGAATTAAGCATAATATCTACGCAAGTGCATAGCATTAATAGGTTCTTTAAGAGGCATACCGTCTACATCCGCTATTTTGTAAGCACCTGATCCATAATCCTCAATAACGATATATGGTCCAAGCCAATTAGGACTAAATTTTCCCTTTTCTGCAGGCAAGGCATTCACATTGCGCTGATTCTCATAAAGGACTAAGTCGCCTACTGAGAAGGAATGTTGAATGACCTTATCATTATAGCTTCATTGTAGAGTTTTGTGATACGCTTGAATGTGCTCAAGAGCATTTATGCGTTGTTCATCAAGCATCTCAAGCTGTTGAAGTCGTTGTTCCCTATAAGAGTCATCATCTACTATACCTTTGAGAGAAACCCTAAGTGATGGAATCTCTAATTCTAAGGGCATAATAGCATCAGCACCATAAACAAGATTATAAGGAGTAGTTCCCGTAGCAATTCATACACTCGTTCGGTAGGCCCAAAGAGCATAGATCAGCTAGTTACTCCAATCCTTACCATGCTTATTCACGGTTTTGCGAAGAATTTGTTCAATTATCTTATTGGATGATTCGGCTTGGCCATTTGATTGAGGATAATATGGTGTAGAAAATCGATGTTTGATATGATACTTCTCGAGGAATTTCTTCACATCCTTGTTCTTAAATGATGTCCCATTATCTGAGATTATAGTAGAAGGTATCCCGAATCGAGAAATAATGTTTTCTAGAAGAAATTGACAAATCACTTCAGTAGTAGTAGAGCGAAGAGGAATAGCTTCTACCCACTTCGTAAAGTAATCTGTTGCAGTTATAATGAAGGTGTGTCCTTGAGATGAAGGAGGAGAGATTTTTCCAATAAGATCCAAACCCCATGCGGAGAAAGGCCAAGAAGCTACTTGAGAACGAAGTTCTTGGGCAGGAGCATGAATCAGATTATTGTGTTGTTGACATGGATGACATTTTTTAACAAATGAAAAGGAATCATTCTGCATAGTTTGCCAATAGTATCCCATACGAAGCAATCTATGAACCAAGGATTTGCCCCCAAAATGCCCCCCATAGGCACCTGAATGTGCCCCTTCAAGAGCAACAGGGATTTCTGACTTGTTAAGACAACGAAGGAGAAGACCATCATAACCCCTTCGGTATAGGACATTAGAAAGAATGATATACCTAGCAGACAGCTTGCGGATTCTAGCCCTAGTGTTCCTATTAGTGGAATCAGGAAAGGTACCATCGGTCAAATATCTTACAATATGCGAGAACCATTCATCTGAGTCTACAAAGTCACAACATGTTATCAAGCTAGAATCATCTCCAATAGCCGGAGAAATAAGATTGTGAATAACAAAATTAAGATCGACCATAGGGTCCTCTAAAGATACTAGAGAAGCCACACATGCCATTGCATCCGCATGTCGATTATGTTTTTGAGGAACGGGTTCCATGGTATAAGAATCAAAATTTTGTAATAAAGAGATAGCAAGATCTTTATATTGTGATAATTTGTCTTGTTTTGCTTGATATATTCCTGTTACTTGTCTTATAATCAATTGTGAATCTCCATAGATATGTATGTGTTTTATATTCAGAGCTAGGGCTACTTTTATTCCTGCTATAAGAGCCTCATACTCAGCAATGTTATTAGTACACAGGAAATTTAGACAATATGACAAAGGAATGGACTTCTTTGTAGGAGAAATCAAAACAACACCTGCCCCCGATCCTGTACGACACTTAGAGCCATCAAAGTATAACTCCCAAGTTTCATCTTTCTCTATAGAAAGAATGAAGTCGTCAGGAAAAGACTCAGGGTTAGGGAAGGAGAAAGGTGAAGGGGCCTCAACTAAGTGATCAGTCAATGCTTGTCCTTTAATTGCTCTTTGGGAAACAAATTTAAGGTCAAATTCAGTTAACATCATAACCCACTTAGCTAGATGTCCTGATAAATCAGTTTTAGAGAAAAGATGCTTCAAAGGATCAAACTTAACCATGACATGGACTTCTGAATTTAAAAGATAATGTCTCAATTTCTGAGTCGCAAACACCACGGCCAAGCATTGTCTCTCTATCGCAGAATATCGGGTCTCATAATCGAGTAAGGTATGACTTATGTAATAAACCGGACATTCCTTACCATCTTTATCATGTTGTGCTAACAATGCTGCGAGAGCATGAGAAGAAGCAGCTGTATACAGAAGGAAGGGTTTAGAAGGTTCGACAGGTTGAAGAATAGGAGAACTAGCCAAATACACTTTTAAATCTTCAAATGATTGCTGACAGTCTTTATTCCTTTGAAAAGTGATATCCTTTTTAAGAAGTTGAGTAAAAGGAAAGGTACGATCCGCAAGTTGAGACATGAACCTATGAATAGCCTGAATCTTTCCTTCTAAGCTTTTAAGTTGAGACACATTTCTAGGAGGTGGCATGTTAACAATAGCATCTATTTTCTTAGTGTCCACCTCAATCCCACGATGCGAAACTATGAATCCTAATAGTTTTCCACTATCCACACCAAAAACACATTTTCGCGGATTCAAGCACATGTGATATTTACGAATTCTTTCAAAAGTTTGGTGGAGGATTTTAACATGATCCATGCAAAGAAAGGATTTAGCTAAAATATCATCAACATAATCCTCTAAAATCTTATGATATAATCATGAAAGATAAGGGTCATCGCTTGTTGATAAGTTGCACCGGCGTTTTTAAGTCCAAAAGGCATCATTATCCAACAAAACGTACCCCAAGGAGTAGTGAAAGCAGTTTTGAATTGATCTTGAGGGTTAATAAAAATTTGATTGTAACCTGAAAAACCATCCATGAAGGATAACAAGGCATGTCCTGCCGTAGAATCAACTATCATGTCAATGTTTGGAAGAGGGAAATCATCTTTTAAAGAAGCCTTATTTAGATCCTGAAAGTTAGTACACATTCTTATTTTGTTATCTGGTTTAGCCACAGCGACAATATTTGAAATCCATGGGGAATAGTCAATAGGGCGGATAAATCCAACCTCCAATAATTTTTCAATCTTAGCCTTAACAAGCAGAGCCACCTTAGGATTCATTTTTTGAATCTTTTGTTTCACGGGCTTAGCATCAGGAACTAAGACAATATTATGAGTAACGATCTTAGGATCTATACCAGGCATGTCAGAATATGCCCAAGCAAAGATCTCAGGGAATTCATGCAATAGTTCTTCATATTGTTTCTGTTCCTCTTCATCCAAAAATTTCCCAATTTTAATGACTTTCTCTTTATTGCAAGGATCCATCTTAACATCAGTGGTGTCACTTACGAGAAGATTACTTTGTTGAGGAGTATCCTTTAACTGAGGGAATTCTTTCACAATCTCATCATTATCAATCTCTTTTCCAAAATAGGCTTTGGTGTTCAAACAATAAGGGAGTCCCCTATTGTGATGATAACGAGGAAGAGTATCATAGGCTCCCAAGAACTCAGCTAAAGCATCGTCAGTAGGGAAGATATCCAAAGAACAATCACCCGAAGAATCCTCATCAATATACTCAAGGTGTTGTATTGATAAAGATGTAGAGATAGCATTAACACTAATGCATGGTCTTTTAGAAGCTTTAGTACGTCTGCAGGGATTAAAGCCAAGTCCAAAGGCATAATTGTGAAAATTAGTCTCTAGAGGAACTCTTGTCCCTTGTTCATGAGCACCACAACCTTTTCCATGATACCCATGCTTAGCGAAAATGCAAAAACCACGACCATAACAATCAGCCATTTCAGGAAGGGAAGGTGGTTTTTCATAAGACAAAGAATCAAACTCTTCATAATTATTGATGTGAGGAGAAGAAGTTTGAGAAGCGGCCACAAAATTATTACTCATAGATTCAGGTAAGGTTGATTGATTTTTAGTTTCTTCTTTCTTTTCAACTTTAAGCTCTCTAGAAGGAACCTTATATTCACCTACAAAGGTAGGGTTAAAATCAAGAGATCCCCAATCATCTTTTGCGAGGACCTTCTCAGGATCAAAATCCTTTTTATGTGTAATCTCAAGTCGAGAGGGATCTTCTTTAGGAGTTCTAGACTCATCCAAAGGATTTTGACCATCGGAAAGCGAAGACTCATCGATAGGTTTCTTGTTTAAAGAGTCATCACTAGACAAGGATGGCTTAGAAGAATCTCCTTTGGAATTAGATGTTTGCAGACAAGCTTGAAAATTAGTATCACCCATCAAAGTGTATGCCTTATTGTTATAAACGAATTTAACTTGTCTATGCAATGTAGAGGGGACAGCTTGCATGCTATGAATCCAAGGCCTCCCTAATAACAAGTTGTATGTTAAATTTCCCGGCATAACATGGATAGGAGTAGGCAAAGTAACAGGTCCCACTGTGAGAGGTAAGGTGATGATACCTAATGAAGTCTTAGCCACATTGTCAAAGCCACGAATGGGACGAGAGTCAGGCTCCATAAGAGACGTATCCACATTCATCTTATGCAATAAATTAATGCTACATACATTAAGACCAGAGCCATTATCTACTAATGTTCGTCTTATAGCAGTGTCTTTCATGATAACCACAATCATCAAGGGATCATATTGTTGTTGAATTTCACTAGTAGGCAACACATCTTGAGAAAACACAATTTGAGCTTTAGGATTCATCACAGAGTTAACAAAAGATGCTATATTACTAGATGTATTCGGTGGAGGAACATTCAAATCTTTCAAGGCATCTTGTAACATTCCATGATAAGCGGAAGAAGTTTGAATCAAATCCAAAAGGGATATCTTAGCAGGGGTAGCTTTAAGTTGTTCTATGAGATCATATTCCTTACCCATAACTTGCGAAATATGGGGAGCTTGAGGAAGAATTGGTTGAGGATTAGGAAGGGAAACTGGAATAATAGGAGGAGGATTAGGTTGCCTATTATTTCTGGTGTGATAAGTATGGGCAACCGCATGATAACTCTCTCTAGTTATTTTCTTGGCATAACTATAAGGACTTATAGGTTTTCTTCCTTGCACAATGATGATTGGTTTATTCGGGGTACGAAAGGAATCATGATCATACCCTCCTTCGACAGTAAGGAGAGGTGATTTAGGAATTTGAAAGGTAGGAGAAGGATAAGCACCTTGGACTTCAAAAAGAGGCTTGTTATGTTCATTCAAATTTATCATGTTAACCAATTTAGAGGTCTTGTTTTTGTTTATAGGTTTCGACAAAGCCACAAAGTCATCAAGAGCATCATCCAACAAAGCATGATCATATCGGTTAAAAGGTTTGTCTTTTAATTCGAAAGGAGACATCTCCTCATAGAGGGGATTATTGAAAACAACCATGTTACTAGATTCAGGGGAAGAGTGGATAGGAATGTATCCTTGAGAGGAATCATTCGACTTATCTTTCTCATCACACCTAAATGGCATAGTAACAAGGTTTATGAGTTTTTGGTAAAATGAAGGTTTAGCATCCTTAGGGTTTAAAAACTCATCTAAAGCTTCATCTAATTCATCTTGGCTATACACATAATAATCATCAAAAGAATGAACATTTTGCAAATAAAAATCTGACATTTTGAAAAGATTGCATAAAATTTAAACACACAATGCAAAGAAACACACTCTTTTTTTCTTTTTTTTCTTTTTCTCTTTTAATGAAAATGAAATGAAAAAACACTAAATCTAGATCTAGATCTAATAAATGCAATGGAAGAGGAAGCAATGATAGATTCACGTTGGGTTCACCAAAATGTGCGGGGGAAAAAGCGAGACTAGGTTAACATGCCCTAATCCTACCTCTTGACACACATTACAGAATACGAAAGAGCCTAGAGATATCACACAATTGGCTACTTCTTTTGGTGAAAGAGAGAGCCACAGGATATCTATTAGGATTCCTATTCCCTCGTTGAAATTGTAAGATTAAGTAATGCAAGTTCAAACCCTAATTCCAAAATGCAAGTATGAACCAATAACAAGATTGCAGAATTGAGATTAAACAATGAACAGCTGTAAATGTAAGGATAAAATAAGAATGCAGATATGTACCCAGAGTCAAAATCAGACTGAAAATGTTCGAGATGGGGGCGCGGGTGCCACTGTCCTGAAAACTGCACCAGAAACCACTGTCTAAAAACTGTCTGCAAACTGTCTGTCCAGAGGACCAGGGCGCCCAGTGCCTCTGTCCCAGGGACCAAGGCGCCCAGCGCCCCTGTCCTAGCAGGACCAGGGCACCCAGCGCCCCTGTCCTAGTCTCCTGCTCTACAATTTTACACAGAGTGCTGTTCCAACCTTCTCTCTCCGGATCTGTATCCTGTGGCATCATCCGAATCCCGAAACCTGCAATAATATCTGAAAAGGGGGAGGGGCAGCTATATAGGGTTTTTCCTTAGTCAAACCCCCGCTTCGGTGATTTCCACCTCCACGAATAGCCAAGTTGTTTTGTAAAATGTATTGTGTGTGTAGACCTAGTGTGTGTGCAAGGTCCAAAATGCAAGAAAGCAAACTAGAGCAACCTAGAAAGTAAACCCTAATTGCTTGCAAATGATAATGTAAATGCTCTAAATCAAGATGCAATGTGATCTAAAGCATGAATAAATGATGTATCAAAGCTTATGCAAAGACATGAAAACAATACGAAATCATACCCAACCCTCAAGGGAGGAGTACAAGCCAATCTTCAGTCGGTAATCTCCTATTGTTCTTCAATGTCTTCCAAGCCCTAAGTGGATGAATGAATTTGATAGATGCTTGATAGAAAGATGTTGTAAGATGTTGAAGTCCTCAAAGATCTGCTCTTTCGCTGCATATGAAGTTCCTAGAAACCAAAATCCGATCCTTTCAAATGAGGAAAGAGAGCTTTTATGTATGAAACCCTAGGTCGTAAATTCATATTTGGCCGACCTAGAGATTGAATATCCCGCCAATTTCTTGGGGTTAAGCTTTATTTTATGATTGGATCGCGCTCCTAAAATTTTGGGAAAAATGTCCGGGACCATGTGCACCGGGCGCCATGGTCCCGACAACTTTTCACCAAATTTTCAGGGCCGTCGGATATGATGATTTTAGAGAGAATCCTGAAGTTACAGGTGATTTCGAGATGTTTTGACCCCGAAACCAAGCCCCCAAGTTCAAAATAGGACTTAATTAGGGTTTTTGATTAAGTGATGTATTGAAGGAATAAAATGTGAGGGGCGCGCTTTAATGAAAGGGCCCAACTTTGTGATGTAGAGAATGATGAAATAGGACCTTACACCTAATTAATTTGATTAATTAAGTGCTTAAGGAGAAATGCAATGCAGAATGCGAAATGCACTAAGGCGGGTGCTAAACTAGGTGTGAAATTGTACCACCCTAGCGAGTGCGTACAATTTACGATGCTACAGAACCTAAAGGTAATATTACTGTCTCTTCTATGTATGGTGTTCTCTCCCCTGCCCCTTCTAAAAATCCTTTCTAGTCTAAAGCTTGGATTAAGGGTCTAGTTCCTAAAATCAATTTTTTCTATTGGACTATTCTTCAAAATAAAATCTTGACCTTAGATAACCTAAACGACAGAGGTTTTGCTTTCCCTAATAGATGTGCTCTATGTCTTGAGGAGGAAGAGTCTGTGGACCATCTGGTCATCCACTGTTCCTATTCTACTTCTATCTGGGAAAGATTTCTAAAGAGTTTTTGCATTGATTGGGTGTTTCCTAACACTATTAGTAATTTGTTCTACTCCTCGAATTATCATTGGTCTAACTCCTTTTTGAGAACTCTATGGCAGCTATCTCTCCCTCACATTTTGTGGGGGTTATGGAAAGAAAGAAACAATCGTATTTTCAGGGATAGTTCTCTTAGTCAGGATATTGTTTTCCAGAAAATAAAATGGGCTATTCTGGAGAATATTAGGATCATTGGGGCCCCCTGATTTTTGGCCAATCCTTTGGAATTTCATATTTTAAGTTCCTGGAGTTTGAAGATTGTTGATAGTTTTGATCCCAAGCAAAACAAAAGATTAGAAGCAAGATGGAAAACTCCCCCTCATGGCTAGTTCAAAATCAACTTCGATGGTGCTACAAAAGGTAATCCGGACCCTACAGGATGTGGAGCTATTCTTAGAGATGATAAAGGTATATGTAAGGAAATGATTGCTATTCCAATAGGAAGCCAAACAAACCACAAGGCAGAAGCAATGGCAGCTCTCCAAGGCATTCTCCTCGCAAAAAGATGGAATTGCCCCTACCTATGGATTGAAGGGGACTCTAACAACATCATTAAATGCCTCAAGGGGACCTCTAAGCCCTCATGGTCTATCAATAACATTATAAAGGCTGCTAGAGACCTCATTAACACTTTTGAGAAAAGTTTCATATCTCATATTTACCGTGAAGCTAATGGTTCTGCTGACTAGGCAGCCAATGTGGTGGTCAATCAAGATGAATTGATTACTTGGAAGGGAGAACAAGGCCTCCAAGAGGATGTCAGATTAATCATTTTTAAGGAGTGATACAATAGCACCCCAAAGATCATTAATGGTCAAAATAATAATGAAATAGATTAAAAGGAGTGCTTCGAGCTATTCTAATACTATCAGTACCAGTTTCTAGACTCTGGAAACTATCAGCAAAACCTAGTTTCTGGAAATTATCAGCAAAATCCAGACTTTGGAAACTATCAGCAGAACCCAGTTTCTGGAAAGTATCAGCAAAATTCAGACTCTGGAAACTATCAGCAAGAAAAATATGAGTAGAACCCAGTTTCTGGAAATTATCAGTAAAATCTAGATTCTGGAAACTATCAGCAGAACCCAAACTCTGGAAACTATCAATAGAATTCAGATTCTGGAAACTATTAGCATTGGCAAAGGGAAGTCAACAACAGATTATGTGGAGGATTTGACTAAAACTATTTCTAGAACTAAAAAAATGAGAGAATCCAACCTCAGATTTGAGCAAATTGAGAAAGATCTAATTGAGAGGAAAGTTAATGCCAATGCTATGGATCAAACAATGACAGAAACTATCAATAAAGTTAGCAAAATTGAGGAATGGCTTAAAATTATCATCGAGCAAAGCTTAAACATTCTGAAGGCCTCTGCTGGCAAAACCAAAACCCTCATCAGCAATTTGGAGGAGAAGGATACCCTAGAAATTGACCCTGACATTGAAGGAACAGGAGATTTTCAAGGACCCAGAACAATAACTAGTCATAAAAAGAAGGAGAAGAAGCCAAATAAGGACTTGGATGAACTTAAAGCTACTCTGGCCAACTACAACCAGCTGATGATAAAGGCGGAGGACCTCCTGAAGGCCTTATAATTGTGTAGTGTTTTTTCTGGTTTCTTCTTTTGATTGTTTATGTCCTTTGTTGTCCTTTCTGTTTACTGGCTTTATTGCCAGTCTTTGCTTTAGTTGTTCTTTCTTGGTCTAGATTCTCTTTGATGATCTTGTTTAATCTCCTTTGTTAAAGGTTTCGGGTCCTTAAAAACCTATTTTTCCTATTAAGTAGAACCAAGAAATGTTCCTTCTTCACTTTTCTGATCAAACTTTCCATTTCTGTCATCTTTGTGAACATAGCATCTACTTCCAAAGATTTTAAAATAACTTACATTAGGTTTCTTGTCATACCAGATCTCATATGGTGTCTTCATAGTTCCTTTCTTCAGTTGAACTCGGTTTAGGGTGTAAACTACAGTGTTGATTGCTTCTCTCCAAAATGTTTGAGGTACCCTTTTTTATATCATCAGGGTTCTAACACAATCTACAATTGATTTGTTTCTTCTCTTGGCTATCCCATTTTGCTGAGGTGTTCTCAGTGTAGATACTTGACTTTTTATACCATGATCATTGCAAAATAAGTTAAATTCATCAGAAGTGAACTCTCTTCCTCTATCAGATCTAAGACATTTTAGTTGTCTTCCTGTTTCATTTTCAACTCTTGCCTTGTACCATTTAAACATTAAAAAAGCTTATGATTTTTCTTGTAAAAACATAACTAACATCATCCTTGAGTAATCATCCACAAAAAATATGAAATATTTATCACCATAATAACTTTTGAACTTTCATGGGACCACAAAGATCAGTGTGTACTAGATATAAAATTCCTTTAGAGGTGTAGGACTTACTTGTAAAGCTTGATCT
This sequence comes from Cryptomeria japonica, assembly GCF_030272615.1. Taxonomy (NCBI): domain Eukaryota; kingdom Viridiplantae; phylum Streptophyta; class Pinopsida; order Cupressales; family Cupressaceae; genus Cryptomeria; species Cryptomeria japonica. Next base: position 202,185,048 of record NC_081408.1, on the reverse strand, counting down.
TGTCATCCTACCCATCTAGAATCCTTAACACATAGCATTCTCAGGTTTTTCCAGACTTGGTAGACCTCTTACTTGGTGCTTCTTACTTATTTTGATCAGATTATCAAAATTTACATGACAAAACCTTTTATGCCATAACCAGGTATCATCTATCTTAGCATAAAGACACTTGTTCTGAGTTGAGTCAAGATGAAATGTATTACCTTTTGTTTATGTCCCGGTAGCAGCTAACTTTCCATGCTTGTCATGAACTTTGACAATTCCTTTCTAAAATTCTATTCGGTAACCTATATTTTTTAGCTATGCTACACTCAACAAATTGTATTTCAAACCTTCAACCCAGTATACATCATCACATTTAGCATTGTCAAGAAGTGTTATAGATCCTTTACCTTTCACCGGACATGGTGCATCATTACCAAATCTTGCATAGCCTCCATCATAGTCTTCTAATTTAACAAACTTGTGTTTATCACCTGTCCTTGATGTGAGCATCCATTGTCTATGATCCAAGAATCATTATTAATTATGTGAGATATTAGGGATTTTTCTTCATACCTTTCTTGATCAGATCCATCTTTAATAGCCACATAAACAACTTCCTCAATATCAGTTTTGTCAAATTTATCATCGTTGGATTCCTCATCAACTACTAGGCATGTCTTTCTATCTCTCCTTCTAAAGTCTCAGTGTCCTCTATATTGGTTGTCTTTCTACCTGTTATCTCGTTATTCTCTCTTTTCACTATATTCTTTGTCAGGACATTTAGAAGCCATATGTCCTATTTTATCACAATTCAAACATTTTAAAGGTAGCTTTCCTTTATACTTACCTTTCCCTCTCGGTAACCTTCTAGCTAATAATGCTTCAAACTCTTCTTGCTTCTTGATTTCCTCATACTGTTTGTGTACTTCTTCCATGTTCTTACAAAATCTTTCACTTGCTCCATTGTGATTTCCTTCAAAGTACTTACTCATTCTATCATTGTATTCATGAGATTCACCAATATGAAAAGAACTGAATGCAGATTCTACTTTATTTACCGAAGACCCATTGTTATCAAAATTACTTCACTCAAATGCATGTAGCTTACCATTAGTAGCATACAAAGAAACTGGCATGTTTGGTACAGACCTTAGTTGATTGATTGCAGAGACTCGAATAGTATAAGAAGGTAGAAGGGTTCTCAACAACTTACTTGTTACATCCTTTTCCTCAATAGTTCCTCCTACTCCTTTAATTTGATTGATAGTCTCCTTTAACCTTGTACTATATTGGGTTATGTTCTCACCTTCATTCATTCTCATGGATTCAAGTTTTCCTCTTAGACTATCTACTTTTTCTCTTTGAGCATGTTCATCACCACCATACATAGATATGAGCTTAGTCCACATTGCTTTTGCATCATTGCATCCTTCTAGATCATTAAACTCTATGTTGGTCAATGCTGATGTTATTTCAATCATAGCTTGAATATGTTCTTGCTTTGCCTTTATCTCTTCCAAGGTCATCGGGTTGGTGCTTGGTGGTATGTAATCATTCTCCAAATAATATGTTTCACATTCTCCAATTCTTGATAAATGCAATTTCATCCTTTTCTGCCATGTGGAGAAACTTGACTTGTTTAGCTTCGGTGCATCCCTTTTATACATCTTCGGATCTTTACCTCAAGTACCTTCAAACTTTTCTTCTGGATTACAAAGCTCTGATACCAATTGTAAAGTTCTGATGCTAATAGATAACAAGATGAGAGGGGAGGGGTGAATCATACAACCTTAATCTTCCATAAAATCAACAGATTCAACCTCGGTAACCTATACTTCAGCAATATAACCAAAAACTGCTAAACATGCAAAATCATAAACACATAATCATCATAACACATATAACACCAGATTTAATGTGGAAACCCAAATAGGGAAAAACTACTGTGGGATTTCGAACCCACTAAGAAATATACTCTTCTAGAGTATGCTCGGTTAAAAGAAAATCATGTTAAAGATTACAAACACATTGCTAGATGTGACCCAGTTAAGGGATTTCCCTTAGATATGTTAGGATCTTCACTTTGTTAGAAGTGATGTTGTCAAAAGATTTCAAACACACATTTAGAATGTCACCTTCCTAGAGGGTTTACAAATAAGACTGTTAGGGCCACTCGGTTAAGAGATTTCCTATTACTTATAGCATAAACAATAGTAATAATATATATCTACAACTTCACATCTAAAATGATAAAGCAGATTCTTATTTGCTCAAAACAATCTCTTCATAGGACTTATCTTGGCCCTCTACTAGGCTCCTTACTCTGTTATTCAAAATAGGTCTCCAAGCATCTATGCTCGGTAATCACTATGTAGCGTCCCTGTGCTTACACTTGCCTGCATGGATTGTTTATCAAGAATTCCTTATTTATAAACAGTTCTAACCGCTTAATCTCCTTCATCACATTTCCCATGATCAATCTTAGCCATCAAATCTTCAAACTTGACCAAGCTCAATGTATCCTTTGATCTGAAAATGTTTTACCTTGCCTTGGAACTTGCATACCTTCCTAGGAACTTGTGCTAGGTTATTACGGTTCAATCTACACTGTAGATCTTCCTCCTGATTTTCCATTGCCATAGATCCTTAACAAACTTCATGCGTGACATACCATTCATTTATACATCTCAAGCTCATCAGCATCCTTCATTAAATAATGCTTTTATCCATCCATTATTATCTGTCATAACTCGGTTGCAACTTGGTAAATACTAAAATTTACTTGGTAGACATTTCGCCTTCATTAACCGATATTGATAACCTTAGGGTTTACCAACTAGGTTCTTTGCTCGGTGAGATAGTATAGTATTAACCTTACAATTAACAACATATGTAGGATATCAAAACAATCTAAACATCATGATTTCATCATTGTCTAACTCAGTAATAGTTGTCGATTGAATAGCTTTTTTCTCCCCTTATTCATCACATTCTTTCTGTGTCACTTACCGACCACTTAATACTCAGCAAAACATACTTCTCAAGATATGACAACATCATACTGTATAAGAAAATCAATTTCTTGACATCAATGACAAAATAATGTTATAAAGATAGTTACCATCCTTTTTCAGTTATATCAGATAATCTTCAATAACCTTCTCAATATCCTTAATGAATATCAACAATCTCCTTTCTATTGAAATGCCAACAATCTTTCTTTCTACTAAAATGCCAACATGTGGAAAATTTGGACATATGGCTAATCAGTGCAGGTCAAGCAATTATACCAGTTTTAGCAAAGAAATTCAAAAAAGCAATGTTACATGTTATGCATGCAACACAATTGGACACATAGCTAAGTTTTGTACAAGCAAAAATCCACTAGTTAACAATGATGGATCAAATGATAAAGGGAAAGAAAAGGTCAATGAAATCGAGCAAGATCATATGAAGAGATGGGTCAAGAAGTCAAATGATCAATCAATAGATGGGAACACTCTGGTTACTCAACCAGCAAAGGAGGTTGCTCCTGCACCGGCAGGAAGCTCATCTGGTAACTGAGGCAAATGCCTTAGGGGTACGCAAAATTCATGAAAATATTTCTTAAGCCCCGAGAAGGAGTTCTAGAAGATGTTCCAGACAATGGAAATGTTTATTTGACATGGAGATGTTCGACCGAGATCCAGTATCTTTCATTGGAAGTCATTCATATCAATGATGGATTAGGGTTTTTTAAAGGTTAAAAGGTTGAACCACTTCATTCCTTATCACCTTGTATTCAAAGTGATTAAGAGTGATATAGAGCGAATCTAAGGTGATTCAATGTGATCAGATATCCTCTTCAGTGATTCTACTAGCGATCCAAAGAGTTCATTAGGGTTTCACTGATAACCATTTCTCAAGTACTTATCGAATTCATCTTTCATCATGGAAAAGAGATCATCCTCCGCACCTAATTTTATTGTAAATCCCACTATTGTCGAGGTTAAGGTCTTTTCTAGGCTAATTTTCAAGCAATGCCCGCATATTGCCACCTTGGATGATTTGGTTGGTGCATTTTCCCATGTTTCGGAAGGAGTTGTTTGTGTGGAAGATGTTAGAGCCTGTATTCACTACCACGTTGAGGATTTGGGTACCAGTGATATCAAGAGCATGTATATTAACGAGTTGATGGGAGACTCCAGAAAGATTAAGCCCGAGTATAAGCACATTGAGGATCTAGGGTTTGCCGACATTATGGATATTCCTAAATTTGAAGATGAGATCCTCAAAAATGTATTGAGCAGAGTGCATGGAGAATTCATTTGGTTGGATAGACCTTACAAGATTTTGAAGGAAGACATTAGGGCCATAACTAGTTTGCCACAAATTGGTCAGCATCTAGAAATTTTTTTTGACGATTAGGTTAACAAACTCACCAGCATGTTGGCATATGAAGGAATTGATTATGTGTTGCATCTATGTTTTGTCATTAATGTAAACACTAGCTTTTATTGTTGGTTACCGATAGATAGGTTTTGGTTACTGGTAAGGGTTTAAGGCTTTACCGGCAGAGCTTTTACTCAGAATCTTTGATAGGATGTATAAGTGGTGTTGGTGCGGCTTCTAGATGGAATCCAGGATGCAGAAGGTGATCCTTGATCATGCCTTGACTGATTGGAGACATCAATTTGGCATGGTGGACCCAGATTAGGTCTGGTACCTATCTAGGTTATTGACCGGTATCATCTTAACATGTTCTCTACACGTTACTGAGATGATTTATGGATTAGTTAATGTTGTTTTGGTCTAAATCTGACATGGCATATCATTGTAATGTGGATGTATGCAATGATCTTATTATAATATCTTTTAGGTGGTCTACCTAATTGGTTTAGGCCTTAGGGTTTGTATAAATTGATGTAAGATCTCATTGTAGATCATGTCGTGGTCGTGGAATGAAATATCATATGTGAAGGAGATTTGGATGATCATAGGTGATCAAATTTGGTTTAAGTAAGAGGTCAAAGGCCTCTGGTATTGAGCTTAATTGAGACTTTAATCAGGCATGGTAGATGCTATCTCTGGCAATTAATTCTTCTATATTGTTGTCCAATTATAATTAGGTGGTTATAACCTCTCTGTAGCTAGTGAGACTCCTTTGTAATGAGTAGTATGCTCTAGGTAGTGTGCCTTCCTGCATGTGTAGGCCCCTTATTGTATCACATACTTTCTACAAAAGTATCCTTTGACTATGGGTAGGCTTCCCACTATGGTTTTTCCCTTTACCAGGTTTTCCACGTACAAATCGTGGTGTTATGTGGCATGGTTGCATTATGTTAATTCTCTGTTTCATTCTTAAGTTTTATTTCTTCCCGGTATCTATTTTTGCTATTTCGGTATTCAATGTTTATGTTCTCTAGTTAAAGATTATAAAGTGGTTTGCTTAATATAATCTGTTGACAACTGGTTCACCCCCCCTCTCAATTGTCCACCGGTTATCCTAACAATTGGTATTAGATCTTTGGTCCTCTTTTGTAGAAGCTTAAGTGCTTGAGGTAGATGTTATGGCAACTAATATTTCAAATCCATTGGCTTACAAGATGAAGGCAACTACAATTAATGAATATAGAACAATGGCAAACACTTCAATTAACAAAGACATTCTGATTGGTAAATTATTTTCTTTTGAGCTCGAAGAATTTGGACCTTTTGGAGCTGCAAAGACTGAACCTACTTTTCAGGCACCATCATCTATTAGCAAAAGTGATTGGAAAGCCCTGTATACAAAAGAATTGGAAGATAGAGGAAAGATGATGAATAATTTGATCAACTTGAAGCCTTATTTTCTATAAGAGTACCTAAAGGAGTGTTAGGAAGTAAGTATGAAGGAAAAGCACCTTTTAAGTTTTTTGCATGTAATAATATTGGTCATTTTACATATAGATGTCCTCAAAGGAATGCACGATTTGAAGAAAGAGTTAAGAAATTATTTAAGCCTAAACAGAACATATATAGATTCAAGAAAAACAAACAATGCTACATAGTGGATGAGGAAGGAGTAAGTGATGACTCTAAGGATGAACCGACAACAAACTCTGCTGGTGAATTCGGCAATAGAAAGGAATGGGTGTTCTATGCTTTAAAGGAAGATGAACTGGACCCAGCTATCAGGAATAAAGAAAAGGCCTTGGTATAAAAAGTTGAAGACAAGGATGAATGGGTAATTGATAGTGGATGCTCACATCAGATGACTGGAGATAAAAGAAAATTTATGTCCCTGCAAGAATAAAATGGCGATCAAGTCAGATTTGGAGATGACAAAGCATCTATTATCAAAGGTAGAGGTATTATTTCTCTAGATGGCAAGCATTATACTGATAATGTCTATTATGTATAAGGTTTAAAGAATAAACTTTCAAGTGTTGGTCAATTGGTGGACAAGGGATTCCAATTTCAGTTTAAAGAGAGAAAATGTAAAATCATTAAGAAAATTGGTTTGGAGATCACAACTGGTACTCAAACTGGAGGTAATATCTTTCACTTGAGCACTGGTAATAAGACATGATTGATTGCTCATATTGATGAGATTTGGTTATGGCATAAGAGGTTGTGTCATGTTAATTTTGATTGTATTGTTAATATCAGTTCAACAAAGGTAGTTAGAGATACACCTAAGATTATAAAGCCTCATAATCTGGTATGTAAGGAATGTCAATTGGGAAAGCAAGTTAGAACTTCTTTTAAGAGCATACATGATAAATCTAATTATGTGCTTGATTTGATTCATACTAACTTCTCTGGTCCAGCAAGGACCAAAAGCTTTCAAGGTGATAGATACTTCATGCTGATAATTGATGATTATTATAGAATGATGTGGGTGACTTTTCTAAGGGAGAATTCTGAAGCTTTTCAGAAATTCAAGATCTTTAAAGCAAAGGTGGAAACAAAAATTGGATTGAAAATCAAATGTCTACGATCAGATCAAGGTAGTGAGTTCACTTCTCATCAATTTAACAGTTTTTGTGAGACAAATGGAATTAGGAGACAATTATCTACACCCTAGACTCCTCAACAAAATTTAGTAGTGGAAAGGAAGAATAGAACCATCTTGGATGCAATGAGATCCATGATGATAGAAGCCAAATTGCCTCATATCTACTGGAGAGAAGCAATGAGTACAACAGTCTACACATTCAACAGAGTTCATCAAAGGTGAAACTGGTAAGACTCCTTATGAATTATAATTTGGACATACACCTACTATTAAATAATTCAGAATTTTTGGAAGTAAATGTTATATCAAAAGAGATGATTTAATTGGGAATTTTGATCCTAGATGTGATGAAGGGATATTTCTTGGATATTCAATTCAAAGAAAAACATATAAATGTTATAACAAAAGATTGTAGAAAATTATGGAGAGCCCAAATGTGAAAGTGGATGAGCAATATGGAGATCAATCTATATCATATGATAGGGAACTGATAGTGGAAATGATCATAATTGAACTGATAATGCATCAATTAGTACAAGACACTAAGACAATTACACCAGTACAATCAAAAAATTCAACTGTGACTGATGATCAAAACAGTGAACCTAAAGTTCAGAAGACACCAAGGTATGTAAGATTAAATCATTCTGAAGATCAAATCATTGGAGATAGGAACAAGGGAGTTATGACACGAAGAAGACTGGCAAATGAAGAGGTATCTCTTATTTCTCAAATTGAACCGGCATCTGTTATTGAAGCTTATAAATATAAACATTGGTTAAAGGCTATGGAAGATGATTTAGATCAAATAGAGAAGAATAACACTTGGACTTTAATTCCCTAACCTAAAAATAAGAATGTTATTGGAACTAAATGTGTTTTTAGAAATAAACTAAATGAGAATAGTCAAGTTTTAAGAGACAAGGCTAGACTGGTTTGTAAAGGATATTCTCAAATGGAAGGAATTGATTATGGTGAGAGATTTTCACCTATAGCTAGAATTGAAACTGTTAGACTATTTCTTTCCTATGCAACATATAAGAACTATAAGATCTATCAAATGAATGTTAAATGTGCATTTTTGAATGGTGAACTCGAGGAAGAGGTATATGTTGAGCATCCTAATGGATTTTCACTAACAGATGAAAAAGATATGGTTTGCAAGTTAAGGAAAGCATTATATGGATTGAAACAAGCTCCTAGAGCTTAGTATGCAAGGTTGGATAAATATCTTTTGAAGCTTGGTTTTACTAAGGGCAGTGCTGACAGTAATTTATATTACAAGATCACTAATGATGATATTCTAATTATTGAAGTATTTGTTGATGATATCATTTTTGGTGGTTAAGATAAATTGTGCATGGAATTCTCTAATAATATGAAGAATGAATTTGAAATGTCCAAGATTAGTGAGATGAGATTTTTCTTAGGTTTGCAAATTACTCAAACTGACAAAGGTATTTTTATTTTTCAAACTAAGTATCTAAGGGAATTGTTGAAGAAGCTTGGTATGGATAATTCCAAACCGGTAACTAGTCCTATGGTGACAAGTGAGAAATTATCTATCAAAGACACATCTGCATCGGTAAATTCAACAAGGTATAAGTCTATGATTGGTGGCCTGTTATATCTAACTTAGACTAGACCAGATATTATGAATGCAGTGAGTATTGTTTCAAGATATCAAACTAATCCTAAAGAAAATCATGAATGTGCATTAAAGAGGATATTCTGGTATTTGCAAAGAACAACAAAATATGGCTTATGGTATTCTAGAGATGATAACTTCAATTTATGTGCATATACAGATTCAGATTGGGTAGGAGATATTGATGAAAGGAAGAGAACTCCTGGTGGAGCTTTCTTTCTTGGAAAAAAATTGGTTTCATGGATCAAAAAAAATAGTCATGAATCTATTTATCTACTGCAAAAGTTGAATATGTTGCAGCAACAACTAATTGTACTCAAGTCTTATGGATGAAGAAAATGTTGAAGGATATCAAGGTAAATTGTATTGAATCGGTAGTTATCTATTGTGATAACTCTATAGCTATTGACATGTCTAAGAATATGGTATTTCACTCTATGAATAAGCACATATCAATAAAATATAACTTTCTTAAGGACAAGGTGGAAGAAAAGGAAGTCAAATTGGTTTATGTGAACACTAAAGAACAAATTGCAGATATATTCACTAAACTGTTGTCTAAGGAATCATTTGAGTATTTGAGAGATAGGTCAGGGGTATCTACCCATTTGACAGATATATAATTGATGGAGAACACCATCAGTCTCATATGCATCATCAACTATCCTTTGCTTTGGGTTGATGTAGTGGTGCTACTACTCAGGGGGAGTAGTCAGCTTTGAGATTCACAGAATTTTGATACCTATGTCATATCTTTGACATTGATGTCAAAGGGGGAGAGTTATATCTCAAAAATAATGTTTATGGGAGAGAGATTCAAATAAATTTCAGATTGGATTGCGCTCCTCAAGGGGAGTTGTTGGGATTTTTTCAGTTTTTCATTGTTATATCTTCTATGAGAAATTTTTGGCATTTCTTGGCACTTAGATGTTTTCTTTTTCACATCTAGTGTTCCCATCAATGCGAAAGGGGGATATTGTTGGCATATGAAGGAATTGATTATGTGTTGCATTGATGTTTTTTCATTAATGTCAACACTAGTTGTTATGGTTGGTTACTGGCATACAGGTTTTGGTTACTAGTAGAAGAACTTGTGTTACCCATAAGGGTTTAAGGTTTTACTAACTGAGCTTTTATTGAGAATCTTTGACACGATGCACACGTGGTGTTGGTGCGGCATCTAGATGGAATTCAGGATGCAAAAGGTGATCCGTGATCATGCCTCGACTGATTGGAGACATCGCTTTGGCGTGGTGGACCCAGATTAGGTCTGATACCTATCTAGCTTATGGACCGGTATCATGTTAACGTGTTCTCTACATGTTACCGGGATTATTTATGGATTGGTTAATGTTGTTTCGGTCTAAAGCCGACATGGCATATCATTGTAATATGGATGTATGTAATGATCTTATTGTAATGTCTTTTAGGTGGCCAACCTAATTGGTTTAAGCCTTAGGGTTTGTATAAATTGATGTAATATCTCATTGTAGATTATGTCTAAAATATCATATGTGAAGGAGATTTGGTTGATCATAGGTGATCGAATTGGGTTTAAGTAAGAAGTTAAAGGCCTCTGGTATTGAGCTTGATTGGGACTGTAATCAAGCATGGTAGATGCTATCTCTATTAGTTCATTCTTCTGGATGTTATCCAATTATATAGAGGTGGTTATAACCTCTCTATAGTTAGTGAGACTCCTTTGTAATGAGTAGTATGCTCTAGGCAATGTGGCTTTCTGCATGTGTATGCCCCTTATTGTATCACATACTTTATGCAGAAGTATCATCTGACTATGGGTAGGCTTCCCACCATGGTTTTTCCCTTTATCGGGTTTTCCATGTACAAATCATGGTGTTATGTGGTATGGTTGCATTGTGTTAATTCTTTGTTTCATTCTTAATATTTATTGATTACCAGTATTTGTTTCTACTATTTTGGTATTCAATGTTTATGTGCTCCAGTTAAAGGTTATAAAGTGGTTTCATTAATATAATCTGTTGACAACTAATTCACCTCCCCTCTCAGTTGTCCATCGGTTATCCTAACATGATGCAACTTTAGACCGATAATCGATGATGGTTAGCACCATTATTGATAGAGACATCAGATTCAGAAGCAAGATCATTGGATACAAGGTAACTCAATCCAATCATCTTAATTCTATTTCTCACTCCTGTATATATGCCGCACATAAGATTATGAGGAAAAATGAGAAGTTAGATCTCTATGGATGGATGTTAGATGAGTTGTTAATTAACCTAGGTAAGATCAAAGGAGATAAGAAGGGGACATTCTGGTATGGGAATCTTATTGTCTATTTGATGCTATTTTTCATTAATGAAACTCTCGGTTTTGGGAAGAGACAATGGGCATTTGATATTTTGCTAGGAAGAAAATTGAAACAATCTATTGCTACTGTAGGTAGTCAGCAAGATGATAAGGTTTGGGGTTACTTCAAGGCATTCCTGAAGGCAATGAAATCTAGAGAGAGTGTTCCAAAGAAAATTATTGAGAAATACTCAATCGAGATCTGTTTTATGGTTAAAAAGGATGAAACCTTGATGGAAGCTTGATGGAAATGGGATATGAGGCTGATGCTTAGATTATGGATGCTTATGCAAAAATGTTAATTGATGCATCTATTGATTAAGCTGAGAAATCCTTTGGCACTACAAAAGAGAAGAAGCAAGAGGTTCAAACTCAATTTAACAAGAAGAAGAGGGAGAAACAACAAGGCAAGGCAAGCAAATTTGTTGAACAAGTATCTCAAGACATCAAGGCATTAATTGATGTTGTTCTGGAAAAAGGAAGGAAGAGGAAAGAGCCTGAAGTCTTCATTGAGCCTATTCTATTAGACTCTAGAACTGAAGATGACATACCTTTAGAATTCAAGAGGGTATTGAGGAAGAAAGCTAAGGAGACTAGGGAAGAAGAAATGAAGCAATCGGTAAGGAAAGTCACAATCAAGGTTCTGGCAAAGAAAAGAGCTCCAAAGGAAATACCTTTTGCTCTATCCAGTACTGGCAAAAGAAAGAAGATGGATGACTCAAACCTTTCTATTGTATCTGGTAATGTAACTATTGTTCCACCTAAGACTTGTGTAGAATTGGTAGATGAAATCACTAAGGATGGTATGCTGAAAAATCTACAATTCTATTATGAGCATTTAGATAATGTGGAACAAAGAGAAGTTGAGGAAGCAGTTTTATTATATTTGGATATATATAAAAAAGATTTGTTAGAAATTGAGAATGAAATAGCGGCACAACTATATGACAACCTAGATGCTAGGAGATTATCAACTATTGAGGAGGATAAGCACATTAAATTCAAGAGCTATTGACTACTTGTGGATCTATTACTCCAAGTGAGTTGGATATGACACTTGAGGTTGCAGACAAAAAAATATTTCATAGCAAGCACAAGATAGTTAGTCTAATGTTAGGAAGGGTAAATGAGATAATCACTGAAACCCACAAGGCATGGGTTCTATTCTTTGCTACAATCATGGGTTTCTATACATCACCAAAAGCTAAAATAGACAGTTCAGACATCCCGATTGAAGGGAAAGGCAAAGGTATAATGGGTACCTTATCTACAATTTTGAAAGATAATAAGGCATTGGATGTAGAGCCCTCGATAGAATCTAATGTATAGGACATAGAGGTGATACCGTCAAATGTAGATATACCAGTAGACTCTCAGAATGTATAGGTTGAGGATATAGTTCATAGGGAGGAACTGGCAATAACTGATAGTGCATCATGTGGTGAAGCCACTGGTGAAAAAGAGAAATCTATTAAAGTTAATCAGCCATTAGAGGAGAAGAAAAAGAAATTTGATAGGGAACCAGTAGTGAGCACATCATTGTTGTCAATTGACACCTCCCTCATAGAACATAAAATCTTAACTGAGATGAGTTCTAGTGAGCTCATGATGATGGTTGCATAGAAGACGAGGAAGGAAGGATCTGTGGACAAAGGAATTATTGATCAGTCTATCCCAATTTTGCATACACTTGTCCCAGAGTTCCATTTTGACAAAGGAGAAAGCCCATCTAGCAAGCTCAAAATAATCATAGAGCACATTTCTAAGGACTTTCAATTTCTACAACAAATATCTAACCGACAGGCATTAGAGAGGGTCACACAAGCTAAGAGAGATACTTTTGATTAGATGATTGAGTCAGAGAAGAAAGAGATTAATGATAAGCTGAAGTTGATTGATAATGCTTTAAGGAAATGTACTAATATTTACAGAGTACGTTGTAACAAAGGTTTACTTACAATAGATATAGATAAAAGGATTAAGGATACTCAGGAGAAAATTGTGTTGGCATTTGCATGAAGATTGCATTAATGAAATGTAATGTTTTCATTGATGTCAATTAATCGGTAATGATGGTATAATACTGTTTTGTAACTGGTAGGAAGAGCTAGTGAAGGGAACTACAACCGGTAGGTGAATTTGTGGAGTGAACTGATATTTCTATATATTGGAGAGATCAATCGGTAAACCCTAACTGTTGATAGGATAAACCCTAACCAATTAAGTTTGGTCAATTGGTTGTATTGGTTTATGATTCGATGATGAGCGGTAATGCTTATGACACATATGCATGCTATATGAGAAGAGTTTTAAATGGTTTTTGGCATGTTGAGATAATGGTTTTTATCTTGGGAATGAGCAAGTATATTGCATGTAATGCAAACCATGTGATGAGTTACCACGCTCGATGAAGCGATGATCAAGGAGTGATCGATGCTATCTTGAATGATGTGCAAAGATTGTTATGTAATCCTACGGTCATACTTAAACTAACTTGTTTGTAATCTCTATGAGAGAATTAGGTTTGTGTTGTCTTACCGACCTATTGATTTGTTTGTAAGGTCGATGAGTTGTTTTATTTCACAGTTGGAAAATTTGAAGGTGAGAGTGATAATGTGGTTGTCAAACCAGATAATGTATTTGTTGTTTGTGTAAAGGTAGAGATGAGCATGAAAAGGATCCAAACAATAAAGTGTAGTGCTATTCAAATAGATCAGCAAAACCCTGTTGTTTTATAACAATTACAATAGTAAAATCCCCTAACCGGGTAAGCTCTAACAAGCTTAGTGTTATTCAAATCCTCTAACCAGGTGGTTGATTATCTTGGATTTCAAATCCTCTACCGAGATTTCTCTTCACAGGGTATTGCTTCTAATAGGGCATTATAGTTAATCCCTCAACAAGGTAGTCCCTAACAGGATCTGTTCTTAACAAGACTTATTGTAAATCTTTAACAGGCTTGGCTCCTAATAGGGCAAACTTCAGAAGAGTTTAGAATACTTGTGGGTATTCATCCTGACTGTAATTTTTCCTATTTGGTTTCTACGTCAAAAATATTTTGTCAAATGATGACTATTTTTGTGGTTATGTTTACTATGGTTGAATTGCTTAACTACTAGATTCACTGTGATATGTTATGTTAACCGACAACAATCTAAAATAAATTTTTACTTTTCTCAGTAAAGTATTTGGATGTTTGTGAGTTTCAATTTGTTTTACTGTTAATCTATTATAACAATCAACCGACTTAACTTGACAGTGATATTGTATTTATAGGTCAGTGGTTTAACTTGTCAGTTTAGAGTTTGCTTTGAGAGGTTGTTTTAGATATTGCTGAAAGTTTATATCAATTTTCTATGTATTGATTCACCCCCACTCTCAGTAGTTGACTGGATCCTTATTCTTTCATCATACCATCAATTGGTATCAGAGCATCTTAGGTCCTCTAAGGTCTAAGCCTAACAACTTGAGGTAAAGATCTTGTAGAAAATTATGAAGAAGGAAGGTCTGAAGTTTAATAAAGAGAACTACAAGATATGGAGTGATAGAATGAAAATTTATATTAAGAGTCTAGGAAGTCAATACTAGGAACATGTTGGTACTCAATATGTTGCACCTAGTGGGATTATGACTGATGATCACAAGAAAGAGCAACAAGAAAACAATCAAGCATTAGAGGCTATTATCAGTTCTTTATCTGATGCAGAATATGTTGATGTCCAAGGTCTGGAGACTTCTTATGAGATATGGAAGAAACCTGAAGAGATTTATAGTGGTGATGAACATGCAAAGATTGCCAAAGAAGAGATTCTAAGAGGAAAATTTGATGACATGCAGATGGTTGAAGGTGAGAATATTCAATAGTATGGTCAGAGGATTTAAAGAGATAGTTGGTGAGATCAAGGGTGTCTATGTTTGAGTGGATGAGTATCCCGAAGTCTCAGGGGAAACTAGTGTGGAGAAAAAGGATGAAGATCCTTGCATTTTCATTTTGGAAGTAGAATCGGTGAAACTAGAAAGTAGTAAAGAGAATGTTGTTGTACCAGTTCAACCAGAATAGGTAGATTCAGAAGAAGATGATGATAATGAAGAAGAAGAACCTGAAGATAATGAACATGTTATTCTGAGGTATGTGAGATTCAATCACAATCCTGACCAGATTATTGGAGATAAGGATGCTGGAGTGTTAACCAAAAGAAGAATTAGAGAAAATTCTTGCATGATATCCACTATTGAGCCTAGAACTACTAAGGAAGCATTTGGAGATGATCATTGGATCAAATCTATGGAGGAGGAGCTTGATCAAATTGAGAAGAATAACACATGGACCCTAGTACCCATACCGGTGAAAAAAAAATGATAGGTACTAAGTGGGTATTCATGAACAAACTAAATGAAGATGGTGTAGTAGTCCAAAACAAAGATAGATTGGTTTGCAAAGGTTATGCACAGGAAGAAGGAGAATATTATGGTGAGACCTTTGCACTAGTTGCTAGACTGGAAGGTGTCAGGGCTTTACTTGCATTTGTAGCGTATAAGGGATTCAAAGTATATCAGATGGATGTGAAGTCATAATTTTTGAATGGAATACTGGAAGAAGAAGTATACATTGAGCAACCAGATGGTTATTCTTTGACTGATGAAAAAGACATGGTATGAAAATTGCACAAGGCACTATATGGGTTAAAGCAAGCACTGAGAGTATGGTATGAAAGGCTTCATTCACACCTGGTGAAGATAGGTTTTTAGAGAACCAGTGAAGACAACAACATATATCTCAAATCTGAAGGAAATAACAAACTGGTTAGTGAAGTATTTGTGGATGATATCATATTTGGAGGCAATGATGATATGAGAAATGACTTTGCAAATGAAATGAAAAGTGAGTTTGAAATGTCTCTAGTGGGAGAGATAAAAAAATTCATCAGATTGTAAATACAACAAATGAAGAGTGTTATTTTCATCATAGTCTAAGTATGTGAAAGAGGTATTGAAGACATTTGGTATGAGTAACTGTAAACCAGTTGGGACACCAATGGTTACAGTTTGTAAATTGTCTAAGGAAGATGAAGCCACATGTGTTGATGAAATGGAGTATAGGTCAATGATTGAGAAATTTCACTATGTTGTTCATAGCAGATCATATATAGCTCATGTAGTTGGTCTAGTTGCTATATTTTAGAAGAATCTGAAGGAAACGCATTTGATAGAAACCAAGAGGATGTTCAGTTATTTGAAAGGCACTATTGACTATGGAATATGGTATCCATATGTAGGTAACTTTGATTTGAAGGTGTATACAAATGCAGACTAGGTAGGTAATGTTGATGATAGGAAAAGCACAACTGGTGGAGCATTCTTTCTTGGAGGAAGACTTGTTTCATGGAGTAGCAAGAAGAAGATTTGTATATCACAGTCTACTATTGAAGTTGAGTATGTTACAGCTTATATGAATTTACCCAGGCTATCTAGATGAGACACATTTTGGAAGGTTTCAAGATGAAGTTTACAAAACCTATAAAGATCTTATGTGACAAAACCAGTGCCATAAATATTTCCAAGAACCCTGTTTTGCATGCACGAACCAAGCATATTGAATTGAAGTATCATTTCTTGAGGGGAAAAGTGTAGAGTAAAGATGTGATATTGGAGCATGTTTCTACCAAGAAGCAACTTGCAGATATCTTTACTAAACCTCTACCTAAGACTACTTTTGAGTATCTTAGAATTTAGCTAGGGGTTGTACCCCTTCATGAGGTCAATTGAGCATGATGTAGAGTACATCAGTCCCGGAGCTACTTGCAGAATTTTACAGCTGGATTGGTGTAGAAGTGGAGTTATTCCATAGGGGGAGCATCAAGTTGCAGGTTGATGATGCTTAGCAATGAAGTTTGACATTGCATGTTTTACTTTCACTTTGGCATTGTTGTCAAAGGGGGAGAAGAACTATGTGATTATGGGGAAGAAGAATTGTATGATTGATAGAGAGAAGGTTTATAGCCACTTATGAGCTCAAAATAATCATAGAGCACATTTCTAAGGACTTTCAATTTTTATAGCAAATATCTAACTGATAGGCATTGGAGAGGTTCACACAAGCTAAGAGAGCTACTTTTGATCAGATGATTGAGTTAGAGAAGAAAGATATTAATGATAAGATAAAGTTGATTGATAATCTTTAAGGCAATGTACTGATATTTATAGAGTATGTTGTAACAAAGGTTTACTTACAATAGATATAGATAAAAGGATTAAGGATACTCAGGAGAAAATTGTGTTGGAATTTGCATGAAGATTGCATTAATGAAATGTTATGTTGTCATTGATGTCAATTAACCAGTAATGATGTTGGTATAATATTGTTTTGTAACTAGGAGGAAGAGCTAATGAAGGGAACTACAACGGATAGGTGAATTTGTGGAGTGAACTGGTATTGCTATATATTGGAGAGATCAACCGGTAAACCCTACCTATTGATATGATAAACCCTAAATGATTAAGTTTGGTGAATTGGTTGTATTGGTTTATGATTTCATGATGAGTGGTAATCATTATGATACATATGCATGTTGTATGAGAAGAGTTTCAAATGGTTTTTGGCGAGTTGAGATAATGGTTTTTATCTTGTGAATCAGCAAGTATATTGCATGTAATGCAAACCACATGATTAGTTACAGAGTTCAAAGGAGCGGTTGAGGCTATCTTGAATGATGTGCAAAGATTGTTATGTAATCCTATGGTCATACTTCTTGTTTGTAATCTCTATGAGAGAATTAGGTTTGTGTTGTGTTACTGACCTATTGATTTGTTTATAAGGTTGATGAGTTGTTTTGTTTCAGAGTTGGAAAATTTGAAGTTGAGAGTGAGAGTGTGGTTGCCAAACTAGATGATGTATCTGCAGTTTGTTTAAAGGTAGATAGGAGCATGAAAAGGATCTAAACAAGTAAGTGTAGTGCTATTCAAAGAGATTAAAAAACCCCTATTGTTTTCTAATAATTACAACAGTAAAATCCCCTAACTAGGTAGCCTCTAACAAGCTTAGTGTTATTCAAATCCTCTAACCAAGTGGTCCATTATCTTGGATTTCAAATCCTCCACCAAGGTTACTCCTCATAGGGTATTGCTTCTAATAGGGTATTATAGTCAATCCCTTAACATGGTGGTCCCTAACATGATTTTTTCATAACATGACTTATTGTAAATCTTTAATAGGCTTGGCTCCTAACAGGGCGAACTTTAGAAGAGTTTAGAATACTTGTGGGTATTCATCCCCTCCGTGGTTTTTCCCATTTGGTTTTCTACCTCAAAAATAGTGTCAAGTGGTGAATGTTTTTGTGGTTATGTTTACTATGGTTGAATTGCTTGACTTCTAAATCCACTTTGATATGTTATGTTAACCGATAGCAATCTGAAATAAAGTTTTACTTATGTTAGTAAAGTATTTGGATGTTTGTGAGTTTCAAGTTGTTTTACTATTAATCTATTATAACTGTCAACTGACTTAACTTGACAATGATATTGCATTTATAGTTCAGTGGTTTAGCTTGTCAGTTTAGAGTTTGCATTGAGTGGTTGTTTTAGAGATTGGTGAAAGTTTATATCAGTTTTCTATCTACTGATTCGCCCCCCCTCTAAATAGTTGACCAGATCCTTATTCTTTCATCATACCATCAAATTGTAGGTATAGTCAATTCTTTTGATGGCTAATATTATTTGACTACAATAATTGATGGTCATATTTTGGTATTAGAAGCTCAAGTTTCAGCTCTTGAGAGGGATAAAGACAAAATCATAAGAAGAGCTAAAGGGCTCAGAGAATTGGTGAGTCCTCGGTTGGACTCATTGAGTGTACATAAGAAGGAATGCATTGATATGGTTGGTAAGCTCACACCGACAAAGATTAAGGATAAAGAGTCATATTTCATATTCTCAAATCTGATTGGGATACTTGTCTAGAGCTTTTGGAGAAATCCTATCTAAAATTTTTCAAGCATATTCAGCTTCAGTAAGGTATTTTGGGACATTCTTTGTACAAACTTTCATTATTTGTCCCAGTTTTTGGTATTTTTTTGGTATTGATGTCAAAGGGGGAGGTATAGGTGAAAAATATATTCTTGACATTCGAGAGATATGGAGTATTTTGTAAAAATCATGATCATGGATGGATATTCAGCTTAGGGGGAGTAGTCTAAAGGTGAAACCGACAGATGGAAACCATTATCATCTTTCACATGAGTGTTTTCATCAATGCCAAATGGGGAGATTATTGGCAATTGACACTTATCTGATTGGTTTTATATGTTGTCATTGGTAGAAACATATTCCGGCTTTCATTCCTTGGTTTGGTTGTTGCCCAATAGACACTTCATTGACACTAGTACCGACACTGATAGGTATCTTCACCTGTAGGAAGGATTCTTTGGGTACTGGCATTGTAGGCCGATATGAATCACATTCAGGTTACTGACATAGGAGGTCAACATCATTTGAGAGATATGGCAATCAACAATTGATTTTGATATTTATGTATATGTGTAAGTGAGTCGACATGTATATTCATTTTGTAATTATCTATGTAAGCCAACATAAGGCATGAAAGATTGTAAGGGTATATAGGTCAGTTGAATAGATCATTTTGTGATATGTAAGAATATGAGAGAGAGATATAGGTTATGATGATTGTAATTGAGGATCAATAATACAAAGGTTATTTTGGTAAGGGTTTAGGGTTACTGAACTGGAACAGAGAGAGCTTGAACCAGAACTCTACCAGGCATAACATATGCATTATATGAGTTTAGTCTTATGTTTTATTATTCAAAGTGACTATAGTCAGTGATGCTCTTTTGTGATGAGTAGTGTGCTCTAGGTTGTAAGCCTTCCTGCAAGTGCAGGTCCCCATTTTTTTTAATATCTCTTCATATGGCCAATGGATTGATATTGTGGGTCACAAACCCCACTATGGTTTTTCCTCTTTGAGGTTTTCCACATATAATTCTATGTGTTATAGTATTCATTTGTGTGAATGGATTATTGATTTATTTACTTCTTTTAATCTTATATGTACCGGTTTACCGGTTGGTGTTGGTGAATGCATAGTTTAATAAGGTTAAAATTGCATATTCCTATAGAATATTGATTCACCCCCCTCTCAGTGTTCTTGGATTCCAACATGCATGTCTTGAAATTTTGTTGTTGGGTGGCGAATTATGGATCCAGCCTACAACTGCAAAGGATTGGCATGAACAATGGCATGAAGAGGAGCTAGGAATGGTGGAGCACATGGGAATGCAGACCCAACTATGATGGAAATATTGTGAGGGATAGAAGCCCAGTTGGAAGCTGTGTAGACAACTCAGAGAAGAGGCTGACATATTGAATATGTAAGTGAAGATGAGTGATAAGAAGCCCTGATAGAACAAGTAAACCCACTGGCGGTTGATCCTGATGAGGAAAGGTTTTTGAGGGTTTTGAGTAGGGCGAATACTAAACCTCATTTTACCCCACCAAAATATGATGGGAAGTTGGATTTGGATGAATTAATGGATAGGATCTTGGAGATGGAGAAATATTTTGATTTTGAAACCACTGTAGATGAGAGGAAGGTGAAATATGCCTGTACCTGGTTGAAAGGTCATGGATCTCTTTGGTGGGAGCATCTGCAAGTTAATAGACAAAGAAGAGGTAAAGAGAAGATTAAGACATGGGATAGGATTATTTCTAAGTTGAAATCAAAGTTTATGCTAGCTGATTATCAAGTGAATCTATTCCGGAAGTTGTAGAATTTGAGATAGAAAGAATCTAGTGTGAAGGAGTACACCGAAGCATTTTACAAGTTGAACATCAGATCCAGACATGTTGATTATGAATTTGAATGCTACAAGATATTTTAATGGATTGTGGATGTTTATACAAGATGACCTTAGTTTGATCAAATTTGATAGTGTTGAAGAGGCTTACCAGTATGCCCTAAAGGCCGAAGAGAATTTAAACAAAAGACATGAGAATAGGTAGAGAGGCAGAGGTGGAATGTTTATTGGAGGAAGATTTTAAGGAGGAAGAGAATATACCAGAGGTAGAGGAACCTGTATAGATCAGAAATGAAAAGAAAGTGAACAAAGAAGGTAATTCATACCAGAAGGATGATAAAAATTTCTATTGGAGGAGAGAACCAGATGGTTACTAGAGTGAGAATTTTGGAAGACAAGACATGACATCGTGCTTTTGAGTGTAAGAAGACATAGAATATCGGAAGAGCAACAGTGGTAGAAGAAAACTCCACCGGATCAGACAATAAACTGAAAGATGGAGAACTAGTGATGATGAGGAGAGCTTTGTGTCATATCGGAGGAGATGAAGAGCCCTTGTAAAGGAAGAATTTGTTCAAGATCAGTTGTTAGGTATCCAGTAAGTGTTGTAAAGTTGTTATTGATATTGGTAGTTCAGATAATCTTGTTTCAGAAGAGATGGTGAATAAGTTGAATTTGGAGAGATTGAAACACGCTAAACCTTATCAGATAGCATGGATTCATGATGAACATAAGTTGTTAGTAAGTGAGAAATGTTTGGTGAAATTGAAAATTGGGAATTATCATCATGAAGTCTTGTATGATATTACACCTATGGATATTTGCCATCTTTTGTTGGGTAGTTTGATAGATAGACAATACATGATGGGAGAAAGAATACATACACTATTGTGGCCAATGGGATGAATAAAATCATGTTGCCTTTGTAGGAACCTTCAAAGATTGAAGTTTGTACAAATGCTAAGATATGTTTGGTAGTGTTGGACATTTGGAGGAATCGATTATGTGTTGCATTGATGTTTTTTCATTAATGTCAACACTAGTTGTTTTGGCTGCTTTACCAATATCGTTCTGGTCTCGGTAGGTAGTTTGGTTTCTGGTTGGATTGGATCAGCATTATCCAGTATGCTCTAGTATGTTTAGGTTATGAAATTGTCTTATTCATGCTACTCAAATTCATGTTCACTCAATTGGTTTTGATTTGGTGATCGGATGCTATCCTCCTTGCTGGCAAGCTTGTTTTGTTGTTCCGGAGAGGGTTTCACTAGCAAAACTCTAATGAAGATCTTTGATGTTATAAGTCATGTTGGTGCAGCTTCTAGTGGAGATTGAGGATGTTGATGGTGATCATGTTCAAAAATTAGTTGATTGAGATCATTGCTTTGATGTGTATGGACCTAAATTGGGTCGCGATATTATCTAGGTTATGGACCAGCTTAATGTAATGTGTGGATCGGACTTCTCGATGTGTTTCTAGGATGTCTTAAGGGTTGGATATTATTTGTTTGATCTTAGGCTGACATGTTTTGTAATTATGTAATTATTTTATTATTTGGTGGTTGACCTTATTGTTTTTGGTCGAGGGTTTGTATATATATGATGTAAGATCTCGTTGTAGATCATGGAAAGGAATATATGAGGATGTGTATGTGTGAATAATGTAATAATCATTTAGGCATAGGATTTCATCAATCATTGGTGACCGAGTTGGGTTTATTGGTGACTGAGTTGGGTTTATGTAAGAGGATTTAATTGTCCGGTATTGAGCTTAACTGAAACTGTATTCAGGCATAGGAGATGCTATCTTTGTTGTTCATTGCTTCTTTTGGATTGTAGTATAGATTTCTATGTAGTAAGTGAGACTCCTTTTGTAATGAGTAGTGTGCTCTAGGATGTTGGCCTTCTTGCAAGTGCAGGCCCCTGAATTATAATTCACATACGTACTCCAGAAGTATTATCTGACTATGGGTAGGCTTCCCACCATGGTTTTCCACGTACAATTATTGGTGTCATGTGGATGGTATTTATTCCTTGATTATTGTTTATGCTTAATTGGTTTATCTGCTATTTTGGTATTTGGTTTGTACATTTTGTATTGATCTTTTGGGTTTCGGTATTAAAGTTTAATTGCTTAATGTGATGCTAAAAATGTGGTAAATAGAAAGGAATACATATATAATGAGACAATAAAAACATAATGGAAATCTTAATTGAAAACTAAATTAAAAATGCAAGCCATAAAACCTTCCTTGAAATGTCTCCTTTTCCTCTATTCTTGAGGACCTTGAAGGTGTTGAATTGATTGGCTCTCAGCAGAGAAATTACCTCCAAAGTGGTAACTCAAGAGCTGAGTAGCTACTTGATCATGATTGATTATGCAAATGATATGAAATGCATGATCTAAGAAACAAGATTAACATGATATGATTAATCCAAAAGTCTATTTACTAGATAATTGAAGTGCAAATTGCCTATAATAATGATGCTAAAAATATGAATGCAAGGGATCCTTATTGCTCCAAAATGGGGGATATTTTTAGGAATTCTAAGGCCAAAGATGAGGTGGTAGGAATCGATGGTCTAGATTTGATCTAAAGATATCAAGGGCCAAGATTGAGGAAGTTGGAGAAGAGGTTGGAGGAAGGGACACTTGTCATCTCTGTGGTGACAAGTTTTAAGGAGCCTTACCCATGAGAGGGAAAGTGTCCAAGGGGGGAGACATGTGGCAAAAGTTCCATGCGTCTTAAAGGGAGAATATCCACACCATAGGATGTTAGGATAAGGAGGTTAGGATGTGCAAGATAGGATAGGTTTAGTTAAATCCAGGGTTAGGTGGAATGGATTAGGTTAGGGGATGGTTAGGTTAGGTGGTTAAAAGTTAGGAGCCATGTGCTAATTTGAACTTAGAAATTCAAATAGTTTGGAAAATGATAATTAATCTCAACAAACTTGACTTTGTTAATCTTAATTAGGAATTAGAAGAATTGATTAAAATGAGAGGAATTAATTAATTTAGAATTAATTAATTAAAGGGGGATATGAAATGAACTATATAAATCAATCATGTAGAAAAATTACTAGTAGATGAATAGAGAAATTAATCAAATTGCTTGTGATTTCAATTAATTGGGAAGGAGGATTAATCAAATAACTATGTATTTTATTAACTATCTTCATACCATTTTTAGGTGTATACACTTTGCCCCTCTTTGAAGCGATGTGTGATGATGCATTGGTTCAAACAAAACTCGATTGATGATGTTGCTAATATTGATTTTGATAGCATGCATATTTGATCTTGATTTTGATGTGGATTTGGATATGATATGATACTGATTCGATTGTGAGATGATAAATCTCGATATGATGCGGTTTCGATTTTTGAGATGATAAATCTCGATATGATGTCCCAAACACTAACTATTATATATCGATGCAATGATGCCCCCTCGGGAGATGAATTGGATAATTATTTCAATGTTTTTGAATTTTTCATGATTTTTTAATTTTTTTGAAATTTTTGAAATTTTTATGATTTTTAGATTTTTAAAGATTGTCCATTTCTTAGAGATTTTCAGAGCTGATCTGATTCATTTTCTGATAATAAATTTGAAAATGCTGCCACGTCAAGTTGATTAGTTGATTAGATGATTAGAAACTTGTGGAATAAAAATCCCACTTAAATGCCCCATTGTGAGTTTAAAACGGTTAATTCCTTTTACCACTCTTCATTTGTGCACTTCAGTTGTTTGAAAACAAGTTTCTCTGGAGGAAGGAATGGAGATTGCGTACCACCAACATAGGTTCGAGCGAGTTCACCAACACGAGCATCCTCCAACCTACTGTCCACCGATACGTACTTCGAGCAAACCCAGCTTTGTCAATTTTTAGTTGATTTTTGAAAAATTTAGCTATTTGTAGAAAAAATCATTTTGTAGCATTTTAGCCATGTGGGTTTGTAGAAAAATTACTTTTTTGACATGGGTTTTTCAAATTACAAAATGGGTTTCTTGGATTTTTTTATTTTGGAAAACTCGCACCCCAATTTTTATTTAGTTATCATCATGTTTAGCTTCTTTTTTTAAAAAAATTGTATTTTTTGGGACCAGTGGTGCCATGGCGGTGCCACCACCAGGACGACGGATGCCACCGGCACCATCGTGGGCACCATGGGAAGCACCGACGCAAGGGTCTAGGCCTTGTCAATTTTTTTAATTTTTTTTTTGCATTTTCCTGATTGGTTGCTTGATTTTTTTGTTTGTTCAATTCTTTTGATTTCTGAGAAAATGATTTTATTTTTCAATTTTTTCCATTTATTTAATTTTTTGATTATTGATGCACTGATTTGATTTTTTGATTGTTTACCATTTATTGAATTTTTTGATTATTGGTGAATTGATTTGATTTTTTATATCAACTTTTGATGACATGATCATTTCAATTTTTTGATTGCGAATGAATTTTGGTGTTTATCTGATCCACAATTGTCATGATGCTCGATAAAGAGGATAGATTGCTATCGATTCGATTTGATTTCTTTTTTTTTCGATAGAGTAAGATTTGATTAGCTATCTAATTGATGAAATTAGACACTCTTGATTGATGAAATTTGATGATCAGTTTTGATTATCTCGATGTACGCGTGAGATGAAATAGGACTGATAATGACCTCATGATAGATGAGTGTCATTGATAGGGGCCCAATGAGATTTGATAAAAGTCTCAAATGAGCAAGATAGAGTGATAGATAGATTGATTTGATAGATAGATAAATCAAGAGACTGGGGCAAGTGCAAGGTAATGAGTCACAAATTCATGAAAGTCTGTGCATTGGAAAATGTGCTCTTAAAAACAGGGGCCCGTTTTCAAAAGATGGGGGCCCATTTATGATTCGGGCCCCTAAGCCAAAAGGTAACAGAGCCTGAAGCGAAAATAAACAGGCCCCCCTTTTGTTCTAAAACGGAGCCCCGCTTTTAAACAAAATGGGGGCCCATTTTTTAAAAATGCGCCCCTGTTTCTAAATCGTATTTTACCCTTTTTTTTGGGCGAATTTTTTCATTTTCACCCTGGAAGTGAAGTGTGAACAGGAGATCAAAAATGGGCCCCTGTGTTGTGGATTCCATTTGAAGCCTCCACCACTATCCCATGTACACATTCAATCATCTATTTTCACATTTTATAATTTTCTTGTATATTTTTCCTGTTTTTTGTGTATTTAGATTTTTTTGGTATTATTTTAGTTTTTGTTTAAAGTAGACTATAAATAAATTTGTTTTTACATTTGTAAATTCTTAATTTTGATCTAAAATATTCTTCAATAGTTAACCCTAAACCCTAATCAATAAATTTACAAACCAAAACACAGCCTAGATAGTTAACAAAACAAAATATCAAATTAGAAATCTTAGAAACATCAAAACGAAAATGAAATTGAAACAAAAATGAAAACAAAATCAAAACAAAACCAAACTAAATAGAAATCAAAACCAGAACCAAAACCAAAACCAAAACCAAAACCAAATCGAAACAAAATCAAAATGAAAAAAATTAACCACTTCTAGCAAGCCACCATTCCAATTCCTTAAATTGAACATATGTACAAAAATTGTTCTTAATCCTCTTTAGGCAATACAAAAGTTACCACTATTAGTATAACCTTAAAAGTAATTAACATTACTCTTCAAATTTTAGATATCAAAGTATAGGCTTAGGTTTATGCCATGGCATGTTATAAAGGTCCTATTATGGTCCTATTATGTCATGTGATGGTATAAAAGGACCAATTATGGACACATTATGCCATGTCATGGCATAATAGGACACATTATGCCATGACATTGCATAATGGGTCCATAGCTAGTCCTATTATATCATGTCATGGCATAATATGACCTATTATGCCATCATGGCATAACATCGTGGCATAATAGGTCCATAATAGGACCTATTAAGCCACAACATGGCATGATTTTCTCGAATTACCAACTTCATCACGTAATTCATCTCCAACACTGAAACTATGCTAATTCGACACATTTACTTAGTATGATGGGACCAATTATGGACCTATTATGTCATGAAATTGCATAATAGGTACATAGTTGGTCCTATTATATCATGTCATGGCATAATAGGACCTATTATGACATCATAGGACCTATTATGACATCATGGCATAATAGGACCTATTATGATGTCATGGCATAATAGGTCCTATTATGCCATGACATTGCATAATAGTCCACCTATTATGGCATCCATAATAGGACCTATTAAGCCATCACATGACATGATTTTCTCAAATTACCAACTTCATCATCTAATTCATCTCCAACACTGAAGTACTAATTCAACATGTTTACTTGGTATGATAGGACTAATTATGGACCTATTATGTCATGTCATGGCATAATAGGACCTATTATATCATGTCATTGCATAATAGGACCTATTAGGTCATGTCATGGCATAATAGGACCTATTATATCATGTCCTTGCATAATAGGACATATTATGCCATGACGACATAATAAGTGCTATTATGCCATGACATTCAATAATAGGTCCATAGTTGGTGTCCTATATTTTTTGGCTAGGATTTTTAAAAACATATAAATATCTTGTGTGCCATTTAACATATCCACACCTAAATGATTTGGTCTTGCATAAAAATTAAAAAAGAGAGAAAAGTAAACATAATTTTTTTATTCATGGGTGAAAACCATTCTTATGACACCTTGGACAAGTACCATGATGCAGACCAAATTCTTGCATCATGTATAATCTATTTTTTAAAAGTACCCTACACTTAGGAGTATACCATAATCCATTCAAATTCTCTTTATTCTCAACCATCCTTGTCATCATACATATCAAGTATCTCACATTCCTAGTTTTTGACCTTGATTCAAGTGTTTTAATCATTTTGAGACATGTTTTCAGAAAATTCTAATATATAAAATCCTCTATATAGAGAACTCTTACAAAAAATTTAGAATATGAGTAACATATATCCATATATCTACCAAAGTAGGGAGTATGAGTTGAACATGTGATGCCTACCTAGGTAGATATCTACCCAAGTAATCTTATCCTATCCTAGGTGCAAATATGCAATACAATAGTTAGCTAAATGCAAGAAAATAATGATGCACCAACATAGTGAATGTACACATTGAGGTGACACATAACTTAAAAGAGAAACCACTAGATATGAGATATTAGTTTATCACCTAGATTTAACTCTTACTTTTCCTTCATTCATAATTTATCTTTCATATTGTTCACTTTTCACATCTACTTTATCTTTTGGTAGGTATTTATCTCCTTTATGTCTTATCTCCCACTTTGGGAGCATATATGTTTAATTTAATCTTTTATATTTACTTCATATTATATTACCCCACTTGTAGGACATGTTTAATATTTTCTCACTTGATTTCTTTTTTTAATCCTACTTTTACTTCATATGTTTTATCTCCTATTTTTACATTATCTAATCTTTATTAATAACTACTAATTTCTCATAATGATTTATGTCTTATACTTTAATCTTTGTTCTACCTTATGATCTTCAATATTATTTGCTTCACATATGTTCATATAGTGTTTTTTTTATCTTATTAAAGCATTATCTTATGTTTGTATATTGGTTAATCTATCTTCTTAAAGTATTATCTTATGTTCATACATTGGGAAATTTATCACTTAAGATCATTTTTGTATATCCTTCCATTTATATATAATTATATCTAGGTACACTGATAATTAGGTCTGTATGATCTCTTACTCTTATGTCTAGTTACTAAAAACATGTTATTTATTATTTTTCATCAGTGACTTATCATCATTATTTTATTTTTTTTTCAACAAGAGCATTCTATTTACAATCCTTTATTGTCATGCCTATTATTCTAGAGAATATAATAGATTATCACTATTTGATCACACATTTTTGCATCTTAGTATCTTATGATTGTGCCTCACATGCTGATCTTGTATTGCTATTATCTTGCATGATCTTATGATCATATCTTGGTTTATAGAGCATAATGATCTTACATTTCAATATCTTATTTTAAGCACTTATCATCAATCCCTATATATTCTTACACTAAGGAGGATCATCTTATTTCCCACTTCTTTATTGATCTTACATTGCCATATCTTACAGGAAATCCTACTTATATCAATATGATGTGTACTACACCATATAATGTGTACTACATCACCATTATATCAATCCTAATAATCCTTTTAATTTCATGGTCACTTTTGCCTATATGATGTGTACTACATCATCATTATTTTGACCATATTTTGATCTTATTTAAATTTTTTTACAAGTTCATGTATGGAATATTTTATATTGAATTTAATAGTTGATACATTTTACAAGAAATGAATGTATTAAATTGAATATATAATAGATTTATGAAGTTTCATTGAAAGTTTTATTAAGTTTTGTGTGCAAATTTAATATTTAAAGATTTAATAGTATGTACATGAATATTTTTTTAAGTTCAATATTATATTATATTTCATGTGTACCTCATTCAATAAAATATAAATGTTACTATTTATAAATGTGTTTTTTAAAACTAAAATAGATTCTTCTTTGACATAGAGTTGTATATAATTCATGTATATCTTTATATATGCAGGAGCTCTTTGTTATCATGGATGTCTTTGACATAGATGAACTATTAGGTGAAAATCCCCCACTGCAACCCCCTCCTCCTCCACCTCCACCTCCACCTCCACCTCCACCCCCTAGATTGGATGAAATTCATTTAAGAGAACAAATTAATGAAAACCTACAAGTGATTGAACAAAATATTACTACTATCCAAAATGAGCCAATCACACCACCCCATCTTCTAGAGTTTGCAAAATCAATGCAAATTGTTGTCGAGTCAATTAGATCTGTTGATTCTCAATTAGATCAATTTCATAGACGACGAAAAGAGTTGTGTGATTTTTATGCCGATGGTTTAACTTATAGGCAAATCACTGATCTCAAAATAACCAAAGCTTAGCTATGTCCATATTTTACTAACCCAAAAACAAGAGAACTAATGCAACCTGAAGAGGGGAAAATAGATTTGAAGGTCAAATGATCAAAACATAATGAAATAAATATTGCAGAATGCTAAAATATCATTAAAAGACCATTTCACCTTGCTATTTTACCTTCTCCTTCGGATTGAGCTTGATGAAGTGAAGGCACCCCTTGATAATACTCCATTTGATGTGCTCCTTTGATTACTGGATGTGGATGGCTCTCCAATGTTGTGCACAAAATGGAATTGATTTGAAAAATGATAAGGATGAGATGATCAAGTTGCCAAGATGATTTCCTAGGCTCAAAAGGGGAGCATAAACTTACTGGATTTCAAGATGTTTTGAATGAAGGGATGGAGCCCTATTTTATAGGAAGAGGAGAGGAAAATGAATGGCTAGGATGAATTCGAGATGAAGGGCTAAGATTTACTTGTGAGCTCACACAAGGTGCAAGAGAGGGTGTGGAGACCAAGGAATATGCCTTAAAGGCATTTTGTATCTCCACACTCCACAAGATTCATTGGAGGAATTATAAATTCTCCAAAAAAGGATATCTCAGGGATTGGAGGAATAAAAAGGAATTAAAAATTCCTTGGGATAGGGGATGCCTAGAGTAATGTGTGATTTCAAAAATCTTACATTCACCTAGGAAAAGAGCATTTAAAGCTAGTGGCTGGATGAAAAAGATAAAGAGTTGACTTTGTGGCTAATCATGATGATTAACCATTAATGACTCATTAGGAAAGGGATTAGAAGAAATGTTAAGTGGGATTAATATTTGTAGGAGAATTTGACTAGGAGAGAGAATGAGTGGAGGGAATAAAAAATTAGAAGAAAAATGTTAAGTGAGTTTATGGAGTTTCTAGAAGAATTTATTAGGTTAATGATGAATTAAGAAGATGATTTGTAGGAATCATGTAGGTTAAATAATTAATTGAAATTAATTATCTAAGAGGAAGATTTGTGAGGATTTGATTTTTTAGAAAAATAAAGAAAGGGATTGATTTATTAAATAAATCAATCACATGCTATAGTGACAATATTAATTATATTTAATTAATATTGAGAGGAATTTGAATTAACATAGTTAATTAATTAATTATGCGAGGAATTAAAAATAATTAAAATAATTATTTTTAAGTGTCTACACAACCTAATGAGAAAAACAATTTCAATTAGGTGGTGTGTGCATCCAGAAATGGCTAGACACTTTTGGGATAGATGGTGGATGGTTTTTGATTATCCACCACATCGTAATTATGAGGTCCCTTTTTATTTTTTGAAGAAATTATACTGTGAGTTTGTAATGAACCAAAAACCAAATTATTTTGATATTAAGTCATTCCAGGGTGTTGTTCGTGGAATGCCACATCATAGATTAGGGGCACGGAGTAATAATCCCCTACCAGATCCACCCATAGTTCCACTTGTTGCTCCATCGATTCCTGCAGATGTGCAAAATACATCATTCATTTTGACATTAGATGCTTTGACTTCCCTCATAGGTAACCTGATTGAGAAAGATGCTCACATGGCATCCGCTCATCAATGGATGCCACATATGTGTTTGAGTTGTCATGAGACGTTTGTAGGTCCTACTACTGATCTAGGATCTGCTTCAGTTCTACTTGAGAATGATGCAGCAAATGATAGTATGATGACATCATAAATGGATTTTCTTTGCTCTGATGATCATCTTGACTAGGTATAGATATATACATGTACATGTCAATCTTTAAATATTTCATTAAATATAGGTATAAATTAAGTGCATGTCTTTTTTTTTTATACAATCTAATACTTCATTAAATAAATTTGGTCTATGTAGATAAGGACTACACCTAATATTAGAGTCAATATTGCATCTACTGGAACACAACTTGGCACACCTTATGGGGTATAGTATCAATTTCTATCTAGACATTGTACTAGCTTTTTAAGTTGATATGTTATCATCGTATACTATATAAATTTTCAGGTTGATACATTGAATGCTTCTTTCTATAGGATTCAGGTCATGAGGGACCCTCTACATCACATCGAGAAGAGGGTGTGACTACTGTGACACCATCTATGGTATGTATCCTAGAATTCATAAATTAAATATTAACTCTTACAACATTGTAACTTAACTTGGAATTATTTAATACACATATATATGTTCGCTAAATATGATTTCATTAAATGCATGTTTACAAGTGGACACTACTATTATGATAGGTTATCCTCATAATTTTTATCAGAGCCAATTTGAACACACATCGACATCCTTTGAGGTCTTAGTATGTAATACTTAATTTGATCTTATTTTGACTCTTAATTTAAGATTTAATTGTACACTTTGAATTTCACCTTGTACAGGAGTTAGTTAACACTAAATTTGGTGTTGATACTACACAAGATACTGCTAGGGGATTTGATGAGCAACCTTATGTATGATATTTTATTATATGATAATTTTAAATTCAAATTATAAATGTTCATTTTTATTTAATAAAAAAATAAACATGTGTATGTGCTCATGTTCATTATATCATGTTTCTTATCTTGTGCAGAGGATACAGAACAAGTTACCAGAGTTGATGTGCACACACATATGGTAAGTTTGTAACTTAATTTATGAATTCAAACTATATTTGATAAATGATTCTTTTAATAGTTAATTTCAATTATTTTAATATTATTTTTTTCTTGTACAACATGAGACGGGTGGATCTGGTCCAAATCCCGAGGAGAAGAGACCACAAGATGTTATTGCTGATAGCACTTAGATTTTGCTATTTATTTGGCTCTGATATGATGTACATTTACTTTTTTATATGATATGTACTTATTTATGGACTTTACACATTTCTTTACACATGTAACTATTTTTTAACATTGTATATATGTCTTGGATGTGCACATACTTTATATATATGGATAGTTGCATAATAGGATTAGATCATATATATTTTGTGCATACTTTATATATTTTTTGCACATTAGATATTATGTGGAGTTCATCATGTTACCATCCAGATATTATTTGGATTATGTGGACTTGAAATTTTATTTATGGAAGTTGTGCTTAAATAACTTTATATGGATTATGTGGACTTGAAATTTTATTTAAATAACTTTTGATTAGATAAACTAAAGGTGTACATCATGAACTAACAATGATGATAAGACCAAAGTATCAAAACATATCTTATAATTATAACATATTCTAAATTAAAAAGTATTAATCGTCATAAATAAGAAAAATATATAATCAAATATATAATTACCATTACAATAATAATGATGATAAGAGAAAAGTATCAAAACAAATATGTTGAATAGAACTTGATTAAAACATAATTATCTCATTCATAAATTTGACCAATAGTCTCTCATTTATGTATATTACACAAAGTGTAATCAAGAAGACCTATCTAAAATAAAATAAACAGTCTATTTAAATTATAATAATAAGGATTTATATCTCTCAAAATACAACATAAAGTATGCACAAACACTAGTAGTCATTGAGGCCAAGTCTACTATGAGAGAGCTGGAAAAAAAAAAACATATGATTAGTGTTTATAATGAGGATGCATTGAATTTAAAATACAACATTAATCATACATCACGACTCTTCAAAGGGATTTGCCTTAAGGGTACAAAACTTTAACCTACTCGTAATTATTCAAAATGAAACATAAAGTATGCACAAATAACTTGGTTTTCAATGATGCCTTCTACTTCTGGTAGACCTGAAACAAAATTACTAGATTAGATTTTATAATTATGATGCATGATTCAAAATGCTATATAAAATATGCATCATGACTTTTTAAAGGGAGGTGGATTAAGGGTTCAAATTATAACTTACTTGATATTCATTCTGTTATACCATCTGCATCCTCTCACTTTTGCAAAGCATCTATAATTGTTTATTAGCAGGCCTTCCACAATATCTATCCAATCTTATATTAGTTGCCACTAGAAAATACGAGTAATGTATAATCTTCTTCTCTAATTCATAATCTTGAAATGCAGGCAATTCGTTCTTTCTTGTTAGATATTTGCATAGCCAAGTGCCAACAACAACCACAGATCCTGTTGGATAGTCGTAACCATCATCACCTACTCGAGGAGTGGTTAGCTTATGTTTTGGCTCAACACATTGAGCCAACCAATACTTTGTCCCCTCTTCCTTGTCCTTTGGTGCAACAATAGCATAGACATGTCCTCTGCACAAAACAATTTTATTTTAATATTTAATGAGAAATAAAAACAAAAAATACAATATAAGATTTTATATATATGTACTATTTAATAAATAAAAACAAATTTCAAAAACCATTTTACCTTGTTGTATAATATCTAAAACATGATCATAGTCATTTGATGCAAACATCTGATCCATATCTTCATTAGTTCTTTCATGCAGATCATTTGCATATATGGGTGTCAATGATCTTTGTTGCCATTCTTCAACCCTTTCTTTATTAACACAAAATTCCCAATCTCTGAAAACACAAAACTGACAAAAGCAAGCAAGCTGCCTTTTGAATATAGTCCATGTGTTTGAATTAGAACTCTTAAACGAATGCCATTTAGCTGATCCAATGATGGTATTACAATCATGCCGAATAGGAATACTATATTCCTCTACCAACCACAAGAAACATCGAATTGCAGCGTTCTCAGTTGATCCTTTTGACAACTTTGAATTGCACCAATCTACAACTGCACAAGCATCTCTGAATTTCACTGCATCCTCAAATTTTAATTGTTTTCTAGCAAGAGTTCATTTTACACAGGCACTGGCTCCATTGTGTTCCCCCTTACCATGTCCCACTTCAAAAAAACTCCATAAATGTTGGACATTGGTTATCTTGTGAACTTTGCATAGCCAATAAAACACTTGCATTTTTTAATTGTCCAGTGCAGTTATTTGACCATATCATATGTTGTTTCATGTCAACTTCTCTTTCCTTAAGATTATCATGAAATACCTCGAAGCAATGCTGAACAAACTCTGATGAGTGTAATCGATTATCACTAACATAGAAATGATACTCCTTCAAAAAATCTCTGTTATCTTTTGTACTGTCATGGTCATGTTTACATATAATGTGCACAAATATGGCCACTTGCACTGAGTTGTAGTATTGTGGTTGAGTTTCCTCTTGTGGTTTTAGAGTATAATTTTCTACAAAATCCACAATTGATACTATTGTTCCAACTGGAAATGTGTTCTTGCATATGTGAAACTGTCCATCAAGCCATCAGGAATGTTGGGAATGTTTCACATATTTTGGAACAATATGACTTTTAAACTCACTGATAAATGCATTCACACTATTCTATTTTGTAATCAATTCTAAACGTTTCCCCATCTTTTCATCCTTTAGAGGGTTTTAAATCTCCTAACATCAACCATTTTTTTTCCAAACTCAGATGAAACATGTTCATGCAAACATTCACCTATCAAAGAATAGCTCCCACATAAATTGCAAAGGCCATAAATGCATGAAATGGAAAGAAATAATTGTTCATTAGGTGCTTTACAAAATAAACTTCCAATAAAATCTTTTATAGTTTCAGGTCTAGAACATAAACACCACAATCTTGCACAAGATCATTACCATGCAACATACAACATATATATCGAAAAACATAATAATAGTAATGAAACTGAACATGAGTTTTACAACAACAAGATATTCTTTTTTTATTGATTTTAACATACCAGGGTTTGCATTTTTCAAATTATCTTTGACTAATTTGTAAATTCATTAACATAGATTCATCACTAAATCTTTTAAAGAATTTAGTTTGAGTCATGTCAAGAAGATGTTTTGGATGTGAATCATGAATTTTTGATCCCACCCTTAACTTTAAAACATCTCTAACATTTGATGAAACTCTAGTGTTATCATGCCAAAATTTTGCAATTAATTGTTTAGTTTCATCATTTAATTTCATGTCCGACCTTTGCAGTCTACCACTAAAACTCCAACAATGGTTTAGTGGATCAATTTCAATTATGTCTCTTCTTTTGGCCAGTCTTGACAAGGTTCTATGATGTAAGTTCACATAGCCACTTATATCACTTAACATTCTTTTACTAACAATTATTTTGTCAACTATAGGAGTTGTTATAACTCTACATGTTGCATTCTTATCTTTAGATTGACTTGTTTTTCCGATAGAATCGATGGGATTGGCAAAGATAGATACAACTTTCTTATATGATTCATCTTTTCTTTTTGGTTTTGCATAAATACCTATTTTTTCATGATGTTACGCATTTTTAACATTTTTATTAATTGTAGCATTAATTGACATTGGAATCCTAACTTTTTAATATAGAAAAATTGTTTATATAATCTGGTCGCATGTGTTCTGATTTGTCTCCAAGAAACTAACCCATTAAGATTATCTAGCACATTTCTATCAATAGTAAATAAATTACATTTATTTTCTTTTAGAGAGGGTGGTGTAATATTTTCAATTTTTATTTCTTTTCATATTGGTGTATGAAATTTATATCCAGCTTCATTTAAATCAGCAATTTGATTGGCATCATAGTCTTATGGATTTAAAAACATACCAAGATTCGCATCCAAATGAACATTTGCATCAACAGTCATACCCATGTTTGGTTCTACGTTTCTTGCATCCATCATGATCTCTTCAATGGTCTCATCTATAACAGGCACTAAACTAGATGCTTCAGAAGTGTTATTCAATTGTCGTTGTTGTGATCTTCGATCTCTTTGGCGTTTTGCCTCCTCTCTTTGTACTTGAATTTCGTCCGTTGTCATTGTCTTTATTTGTTTCCTTTGATGTTGCTTAGAACCCATCTTTACAAACTCCTCTTCAAAAAATAATATCTTTTTACCGAGTTCTTCAAAACATTTGTGTAAAAAATATTAAAAAGTACTGTCAAATTATGTAAAAAATCTTTGTCAGTGTGGATTTCAATGATAGTATGGTAAATTGATGCAATCTGTCTTTTTCTACAGTAACGGTTATTTAGGAACGGGCCCCCGTTTCTAAAATGGGGGCCCATTAGTAAATCCAACTGTCAAAAAATGGAACAAGCCCTCGTTATTAAATGGGCCACCGTTTTTAAAACAGGGCCCCGTTATGTGGAAGCTGATTCCACAACTTGCCACTTGGGTCAAGATTAGGCCCAGGATACGCCTGGGATGGCCACACCTAAGACATGGATCTGCAAATTCAAATCTCCATGAATGAAAGAACAGATATGAACTTCTGAAATAGTTTATGTGCCTCTAATTAGAGAATTTTTATATGAAATTAAAACTCATTTCATATTATACTGTCTAGATTCTAAATATGTAAATTTATTTAAATATTGATTATTTTAACTATTTTTCATTTAATTTATACTAAATTGGGTCAAGAAACTTGAAATATTAACTAATTTTATTAATTTAATAAATTTTTTATTTTAATGAATTTTGAAAAAAAAATAATGTCATCAATCTACACAAAAAAAATTTCTATTTTGAAAAAAAATAATTTAAGTTTACATCAAATTATATGGGTCGTACACATCTAATTTTTATAAAGATAATTACGGTCATTAAAAAATTAGTTAAAAAAAATATTAGAAAAAAAAATAGAGATAATTATGGTTTGAGAAAATAATTTTAATTGTGTCAAAAAGTGTGGGTCATATACATGCATGGTATGGTCCTAAAACAAGCATTTTTAAAACATAGTATTTAGAACTCCATTCAAAAAGTTATTTTTTATTATGTGGGTATTGAAATAAATTACATATTTGGAAAGTACACTCGGAGGGATATCTTTTATATTCATGACTTTTTCCAAGATTCAATCTCTAAGTGTTTCAAAATTTAAGCTCAAATGAGAAAAAATATGAAAAATCAGGGAAAGCACTTCCACTTTTTGGCCAAAAAGTAGACTCAGCTTCTTGCACTGACCCACGAATATGATGAGATGATTTGATTGCAAGAGTAATTTAGTCTTCTCCAGTCTCAAAAGCATTTCCTAAAGACATGGATGTTGATACCCTGCCTTAGCCAGGCGAAGCGAGACCACATTGATGGGTGTGGTTTATCTTCCCTTCTTGACATGCCCCGACCCTTTATTATCCGAGGATTATTGACAGCCTTAGCAGAGCATTGGCATAGAGAACAACACTTTTCACTTACCCACGGATGAGATGATGGTGACACCTGAGGGTGTATACCGGATACTAGACATCCCTGTGATGGGAGAGCTAGTGTATTATGATATTAGCGAGCAGGGTGGGACGGATGCACTTTGCCGAGTGTTCAAGGATGATGAGATAGGTGGATATGAAATTGTGTGGTAGGAGATGCTAGAGCTAGGTTATGCCACATTACCCACTATGCTTACTGGATTCATTGGAGGTTTCCTTTGTCCTGATCACACGTCAAAGGGATTATTCTGTTGGATGGGGTCATCTCCTTGAGCAAATGGTGACACAGGGGACCTGATTTGCATGGGGATCATGCATGCTGGTGCACTTGTATCATGACCTACACTGAGTTGTGTACCAGAGAATGACTGCATTATCAGTAGGGGTGACTGTTCTCCATATATGGGCCTAGGACCACCTCCCTATCACATGACCATTGGCTGATAGAGATAGATCTATAGGTAGGCCTTATGATGGTGGATATCCAGGCATCATTGTCCAACGAAAGCTAGCCAAATTGGAGTATTGGCAACAGACACTGGATGATCTAGATACTATGATATGGAGACCATACAGAGATTGTGAGATCTGGCCTGAGGATGCAGTGGAGATGTCGTATGTATTTATGCCATGATACCTGATTGAATGGACACCCTATGTTATCGATCCAATTGGGTTGGCAATCTTGATGATCATAAGTCTACTTCAAGTTACAACTTTCACCTTGGTTTGGGCCCCATTTGTTGGTAGAGCAAGAAGAAGCATGTTATTTCTCTCTCTTTGACTGAGGCTGAGTATTGAGGGACTGTTAACGTTGCAACTGAGACCATTTGGCTTCAGGAAATTCTCACAGAGTTTGGGTTCACCACTCCACGGCCGACAATCCTACATTGTGACAATTAGAGTGCTATTGCGATCTCGAAGAACCCGGTCTAGCATCAGTGGACCAAACACATCAAGATTCATATGCACTAAATTTGACAGTTGATTTAAGAGCAAGTCATTGATTTGTAGTATTGTCCTACAACAGAGAAAGTTTTAAACATATTCACCAAACCTTTCACCGAGAGTAAGCTCCAATAGTTGCGAGCTCTCTTTGGGGTGTGGGATATCTCATTAGGGGGGCTCAACTGACTTCTCCTTCCTCTCTTATGGGGGGGACTTTTTCCTCTTTGAGGTTTTGTCCTTCTTCTTTGAGAGTCTTTTGTACATTCATCTTTCTTTTGGGGGGGAGTTTTTTCCTACTGGGTTTTCTCCCTTTCTCTATTTGTGAGAGATTGAATTGCATAGGCTTGCTTGCATTTGCATATTGTACATGGGTACCTATCATGGCCTAGTAGCCGAGACCCATCTTGCATTGTTGACTTGACCCTTAATTCCCCTAAGTTGTACTTAAGGTGGGGTGTTGGTGTAAATAATTATTCATCATGGATATTATTACACTTTACTTAAGTCAACTTAGGATAATGCATCTCATCGTAGTTTGGATATGAGACATTTAGGGAAGTGTGCACATAGGGATGTAGTTTGTAGGAGAAATTCCACCTTTTGTGGTCTTATCTTGTTGTTACAATCCACATTCAGTGGGTCATCCACCTCTTGTAGAATATTATATTATTTCTCGTACCTACCCCTACTTTTTCTTACCTACCCTTTTTTCTCATTGAGCCACATGTCATGATTGTGTGCTCACATATCCATATGGCCTTGCCTATATATGTAGGCCCATATTCATTGTATTGGTTAATCTAGTTGATCATTTGTATATTGATGAGAATATAGTTTGTTCTTGTCATACTTTTGTCTCTCTTTTGTGCTTTTCATTGTGCCCTTGATCTTGGCAAAATCTCACAAACTACTTAATTTTAACACTTGAATTTGAAATTTTACTTGCAAGTGAAAATTTGAATTTTGGAATTGAAAAAGTACTTAGATCTAAAATAATTAATCCAAATTATACAATTCACAAGTTGAATTTTGAAATTAAAAATTAGGGTTTTAGTGAGATTAACCTCAAAAATTTTAAAATTTGCTAGGAAATCAAACTTGTATATGAAAATTTGAATTTAAAATTGCATAAACTCAGATTTAAAAACAAAATTTAGAATTAAAGGTGTAAGACGTCATGTTCACAAAAATATAAAGCGGGAAAAAATTGATTTGGTAATTTGCAACATAGAAGGGAGAAATCCCCAAATCAATTTTCACTTTAGTACCTTTGCATTCAAAAGAGGGATAGAATCCACTAGATTTAGTCACAAGTCAAATATGGGCTAAATACTAAATGGACTAGATTGATTTGGGTTTCCTCTTTTGTAAGTTGAAATGTTGAAATAGGTATAGTGCTGAAAAATGAATGATAATGTGTGAAAAAAGTGATCTAAAGATGTAGGATTGAGCTAGGCACCCGGAATTGAGTAGAATAAGCTGAATCAGATCTGACCCTTGAAAAAATTCCTAAAAAGATGGGACCATGATGCAACACTATGGTCCTCTGAAATTTTTGCGCATTGAAAAGGGTAGATTTCTCTCAGTGAATGAAGCTTATTCTGAAGAGTACAACTCCATACCTATTCCCTACACACATAGAGATGGGAATAGGGGTTTTCCTTAGTCAAATCGTAGTTTGGAATCAACCTTGAATGAAATATTATACAAATAATTGAAATAAATGATGGAGAGATATGCCTTAGATTTGCAATGATTGGTAATGATGCTTTGCTTCTTTATTCTAATCACATATGTTGTATGAAATGTCATGAACATGACAAAACCCTAAGATACACACATTCTTGCAAATGATAGATGTAACATTGCTCCACAAAGGATAGATAAAGAATAAGCAACCTTTAAGTCCTTTAGACATGCTTGATGATGAATACTTCAATTCTTGAATGATTGATTTGTTGAATGTAGTATTCCCAATTTTGTCATATATCCAAAATGAGAGGAGAAGAGCTCCTTATATACTTGCCTATCATGAATTATATTAATTTTCTAACAAGGTCAAAATGAAGCAAGATTTCCCAGTCAAATTTTGGATAGGGAAGAGTCTTTGAATTAGGCCCCAAATAGGGAGGACATTGGAATGGTGTCATGGTTCCAATGAGGAACAAGGTGACATGCCCTGGTCCTACCCCATATTTGGGCCACGGTTAATGTGCAATGTGAGGTATAATGTGATAGTATGACATTCATTAATGTATGGTACAAACATAAATGAGTCCAAATCAAGCATGAGGATGAGAACACCAAGGTGAGCGCCCCAAATGCGATCAAAATTACAAAGGGTACAATTTTAGGATGCTAAAGTATCTATCACACATTTTACTTCACTCTCAAATTTACATAAAGTTACTTGCCCTTGGTACAAATATTTCATGGTGATTGGTGCTTTCTCAAGATAATACTTAGCCTTAGTCTTCTTTTTGCTAACTTCTCGGATTTCCACTTTTGCCTCTACATCTTCCATAGAAGCTCAATCATACCTTCAATAGTGAAAAAAACAATTACAATCCCCTAGAATCCCTAGAAAAATCACTTTATCCAACTTATAGTTTACCTTTTTAGTAAATATGCCTAATTTATTAATTCAGAATCTTGGGAATTTTAGAATCTAGGGTTTGAGGTTTTAGAAAACCTTATGTCTGTAGGATCTAGTTCTTAGGATACCCCAAAGTCTAAGATCTTGGATTGATAAGTCTATTGATCAAGCTTTGGGGTCTAACAATCAAGTATACAGAAGATATAAGTGTTAGAAGTTTACAAGTCTACTTGGTATCAAAGATTTCAGGATCCCTAGTAGATTCCTCTTCAATGTGAAAGTGCAGAATGTGGGGTTTGGACATTCTACGTTAATTAAGTGTAAATTTCTCAAGTGCCTTCATAATCTAAGACCACGAAGTAAATATCCTTTTGTGGAGTTACTTTAGAATTTGGGGTTTAGGGTTTTGGTTAACATAATGTTTAGAAGGTTACATTCTCGTTGGTTCTCTAAAGTCTAAAACCTCGAGAGACATCAAATTTAAATTCTTAGTTTGCAATTCAAGGTTCGAGGTATTGGATGTACAAGGTATAATATATCATAAGATTTCCTAGTACCCCAAGTTTTACTCTCAAAGGGTTTGCCTTTTTGCAAGGTGATTTTGGAATCCTTGGTTCATGGTTTTGGTCACTCAATATTTAAATTGGTGAGGGATTATAGAGGACATCAAAGTTTATAATTTTGAAGTGCAGGGTTATCATGGATAATTGCAAAGGGGATCTCAAGATCTTGGGATGTTGAAAGGTTACAGTTTGCATTTTTCCTATGGTTGTTGGAGACCCTAGAGTCTAAAATTTTGCAGTGAAAGGGTTTCTTACTCTTAGACATTTTGAACTCAATTGGGATGAGTCAAGGTTTCAAAAGGATGGTAATAGTCAATGATAAACACTAGAATTCATTTTTTATGGTACAATAAACTAGGGCACAATTCAAAAAATGTAGGAAACAAGCAATTCAATCAAAATATTTTTGATTTGAGGGCATTGAGGTCAGATGGGGTCACATAAAGGATAAACCTATGGCACAAAAAGATTATTGGATGGTCCAATTGTTGAATCATGTGAAGGGATAAACTTATTCCTAATATAGGATAAAATAAAAACCTACACCAACCAATCAAGAACTAGAGCAAGTAGCAAAAATAGAAACAAAAAGAAAAACATAGGAAGAGGAAGGATGGACCAACATTTGACTGCATAAACAATAAGGAGAGCACACTGAGAGTGGGGAATTTGCAAGCATGAGAGGCTAGATCAATCTAAAGGTCACACAACAAGGTCGTTGAAAAAAATCAACACATGATGGGGTTGTGGGAGCTCTTCAAATACAAGGTGTTCCTAAAAATGAGCCACATCGAGCTTTTATATCGACCTTTTGGTGCATTAATTGTACCTTTGTGGGATTGTAAAGATCAAAAACTTTGACATGCACAAAGAACAACTAGATTTTTGGGTTCAAGGTTTCAGGGGTCATATAAGAAGCTAGTGTTCCTTCAACTCTTGATATCGTGAAGTCTAAAAGTTTGAAGAAAACAAAGAAAAAGGGAAGGGAGCTTGAGGTTTGGATGTTTTGGAGGGATCATATGAAAAACCCTTAGGTTCCTTAGAGTCTAGGATCGCAAAGGAA
Organism: Cryptomeria japonica; assembly: GCF_030272615.1. Classification (NCBI taxonomy): domain Eukaryota; kingdom Viridiplantae; phylum Streptophyta; class Pinopsida; order Cupressales; family Cupressaceae; genus Cryptomeria; species Cryptomeria japonica. The sequence goes on along the minus strand of NC_081408.1, from coordinate 202,141,866 downwards.
AACCAAAAGTAACATAGGGGAAAGAGGGGAAAGAGGGGAAAGAGGGGAAAATATGGGAAGAAAATAAAAGAAAGGAGGGGACCCAAAGTTTGTCAAGAAAAATGCAGTTATGAGTATGTAAGGCTTAATATTACTTCCAAGAATTTTTTGATCTCAAGCTCATATAATACCCACTCAAATTCCCCCTCAATGCCAATAATGAATTTTTAAAACATGGATTTTAGTATTATTTCCATGATCATATAATCTAGTAAACCACTATGTTCTCTCTTCCCACCAAATTTTGACATACTTAATGTTGAAGCTACATTATTATATCTCTCTATGCCTCATAATGTTTCTTCAAATCCTATAGAATGATGGCTATTAAATTTATTTTGAAAAGCATAGAACTATTATTTTCTTCTCATTTATTTTATAGTCATTAAGTTGAAAATAAATTATTTTACTCTAACCATTCCTTTCATCTAATAAAAAATCCTAGCTTTATGCCATAACAACTCAAAGTGAATAAGTAATATAGAAATAGGTCAAATAATATATGAATAACTTAAGGCTCTTTAAGATAAACTTAAAGATAGTTGAAAAAATAATGAAAAAGTGAAAAAAATCAAGAATATATACTTCCTCAATGGCTCTCCTTATAATAAAGGTTGATTCGTAGTAACTAATGCATGGTCATTCTAACTTAAGAAATAATAAGTGACTAGTATTCTGCTACTCTCTATGGATTTTGTCAAAAAAAAAAAATTATATTAATATAATGGGTGTTGGCCCTTCCAATTATTTCATTACCAAAAAACTAAAATAATAAATGGCCAATAGGAAAAGAGTTCAAGATCTAACAACTCCTCCTTCATACTTTTTTGGTCCATAGGGGAGAAGATCCATTAGAAGTCCCTTTCTTATAGCTAAGGTTTCATGGCCACCTCATCAAGTATGGTGCCACATCAGCATGTTTTTTGCCAAGGTGTCTAAAACAACTCAAAAACAAGGTGAGAGCAATAGTCGCGCAAAGGAGGCTCCTATACTTGTGCAGCTGATGTGGCATCATATGATTGGTTTCTTTTTATAACTAATGGTACATTTCATAGCAATAACAACTTTAAAGTCACAACTATTGGTACAATGTATTGTAATTCTTAATATATAAACACACAAAAATTGATATTTTATGTTTCAAATAATAGTTTTTATTTGTACTATTATTAGAGTAAAAAATATCAACAACCCTCAAAACTATTCATACATGTTCAACTACTGGTGATCTTCCCCTAATTTAAATTTTATTTTGATGACTATTAGATACTATTTTAACATGGTTCTATTATGTGATATATTATGCATTCTTGTTTTGATGTTCTTGTTTGTTGCTACTATCCTTGTTCATGTAATATTTGAGTTTTATTCTAACTTGAGTTCACCATAAAGTAAAAAAATCATTATTTATATCTTCAATTTAAAATGTTCAATAATTTAACATTTTACTCAAAACAATAACTCTAAGCATGATCTATTATGAAGAAATGTTTAACAGCCAGACTAGTAGGTGCCCACTTGAGGAGATGATAGGTTGCCATCACATCAATATAATTATTTCAACTCATAGTTAGGCTATCAATATAACTAGTTTATTCGTTAAGCATGTGGCCAATTACTTTTATGTAGACGTGTGGATTTATTTTTTCCAATTCTTTAACAATTTTATTGAATAGTTAACTAGAATAGTTAACTTCAACTGAAATCATTACTTATTATGGTAATGCATTTGGGCCCCTAAATGTTATATTATTTACAAACTTCACTTGCATTATATAATGCCTCTCCTTTTTGTAATATGGCATGATTCAGGAACATGAGGAGAAATTTTCAGACATATAGTACACATGAGTTCAACTTATACAATACATTCTCTACTCCAACAATAGTATCCACACAAACATTGGTAACCTAATATATAAATAATTAGGTGATCCATTAGTTTTCAACATAGATCAAAATGAAGCAAGATTTCCCACTCAAATTTTGGATAGGCCAAAGGCTTTGAATTGGGCCTCAAATAGGGAGAACCATGGCATGGTGCCATGGTCCCAATGAGGACCAAGGTGCCATGGTCTGGTCCTACCCCATATTTGGGCTAGGGTTAATGTGCAATGGAAGGTGTAATGTGATAATATGATATTCATTAATGTATGGTACAAGCATAAATGAGACCAAATCCAACATGAGGATGAGAACACTAAGGTGACGGCCCCAAATGTGATGAAAATTGCAAAGGGGGCAATTTTAGGACGCTGTAGTATCTATCACACATTTTACTTCACTCTCAAATTTACATAAAGTTACTTTCCCTTGCTACAAATATTTCATGGTGATCGATGCTTTCTCAAGATAATACTTAGCCTTAGTCTTCTTTTTGCTAACTTCTGGGATTTCCACTTTTTCCTCTATATCTTTCATAGAAGCTCAAGCATACCTGCAAGAGTGAAAAAGAACAATTACAATCCTCAAGCATCCCTAGAAAAATCACTTTATCCAACTTATAGTTTACCTTTTTTAGAAAATATACCTAATTTATGAATTCAGAATCTTGTGTCTGTAGGATCTAGTGCTTAGGATACCCCAAAGTCTAAGATCTTGGAGTGATAAGTATATTACTCAAACATTGGGGTCTAACAATCAAGCATGCACAAGATATAAGTGTTAGATGTTTACAAGTTTACTTGATATCTAAGATTTCAGGATCCCTACTAGATTCCTCTTCAATGTTAAAGTGCCGAATGTGGAGTTTGGACATTCTAGATTAAATAAGTTCAAATTTCTCAAGTGCCTTCATAATCTAAGATCTCGAAGTAAATATCCTTTTGTGGAGTCACTTTGGAATTTGGAGTTTAGGGTTTTGATAAACATAATGTTTAGAAGGTTACATTCTCGTTGGTTCTCTTAAGTCCAAAATACCAAAGACATCAAATTTTAATTCTTAGCTTACAATTAAGGGTTCGATGTATTGGATGCACAAGGTATAATTTAGAATAAGATTTCCTAGTACCCCAAAGTTTTAATCTCAAAGGGTTTGTCTTTTTGCAAGGTGATTTTGGAATCTTTGGTTCATAGTTTTGGTCACTCAATATTTAAATTGGTGAGGGATTATAGAGGACATCAAAGTTTAGAATTTCAAAGTGCGGGGTTTTCATGGCTAATGGTAAAGGGGATCCCAAGATCTTGGGATCTTGAAGGATTATAGTTTGCATTTCCTATGGTTGTTGGAGACCCTAGAGTCTGAAATTCTAAAGGGAAAGAGGTTCTTACACTTAGCCATTTTGAACTTAATTGGGATGAGTTAAGGTTTCTAAAAGATGGTAATAATCAATGATAAACCATATAATTCAATTTTTATAGTACAATAAACTAGGTTACAATACAAAAAATGTAGGAAAGAAGCAATTCAATCAAAATCTTTTTTATTTGAGGGCATCGAGGTGAGATGGGGTCACATAAATGATAAACCTAGGGCACAAAAATATTATTGGATGGTCCAATTGTTGAATCTCATGAAGGGATAAACTTATTCCTAATCTAGGATAAAAGAAAAACATACCCTAACCAATCAAGAATTAGAGCAAGAAGAAAAAATAGAAACAAAAAGAAAAACATAGGAAGAGGAAGGATGGACCAACATTTGAATGCATAAACAATAAGGAGAGCACACTGAGAGTGGGGAATTTGCAAGCATGAGAGGGTGAATCAATCTAAAGGTCACACAATAAGGTCATTGAAAAAATTCAAGACATGATGGGTTTGCAGGAGCTCTTCAAATACAAGGTGTTCCTAAAAATGTGCTCTATCTAGCTTTTATATTGACCTTTTTGGCACATTAATTGTACCTTTTTGGGATTGTAAATTTCAAAAACTTTGACGTGCAGAAAGAACAACTAGAGTTTTGTGTTCAAGGTTTTAGGATCATATAAGAAGCTAGTGTTCCTACAACTCTTGATATCATGGAGTCTAAAATTTTGAAGAAAACAAATAAAAAGGGAAGGGAGCTTGAGGTCTAGAGTTTTTGGAGGGATCATATGAAAAACCCTTAGGTTCCTCAGAGTCTAGGATCCCAAAGGAAAACCAAAAGAAATGTAGAGAAAATAGGGGAAAATCTTGGAAGAAAATAAAAGAAAGGAGGGGACCCAAATTTTGTCAAGCAAAATGTAGTTATGAGTATGTAAGGCTTAATATTATTTCCAATAATTTTTTGAGATCAATCTCATATAATACACAGTCAAATACCCCCTCATGCCAATAATGAATTTTTAAAACATGGCTTTTGGTATTATTGCCATGATCATATCATCTGGTAAACCACTATGTTCTCTCTTCGCACCAAGTTTTGACATACTTAGTGTTGAAGCTACATTATTATATCTCTCTATGCCTCATAATGTTTCTGTAAATCCTATAGAGCGATGATTATTAGATTTGTTTTGAAAAGCATAGAACTATTGTTTTCTTCTCATTTATTTTATAGTCATTATGTTGAAAATAAATTATTTTACTCTAACCATTGCCTTCATCTAATAAAAAATCCTAGCTTTATGCGAGAACAACTCAAAGTGAATAAGCAATATAGAAATGGGTCAAATAATGTATGAATATTTTAAGTCTCTTTAAGATAAACGTAAATATAGTTGAAAAAATTAATGAAAAAGTGAAAAAAATCAAGAATATATACTTCCTCAATGGCCCTCCTTATAATAAAGGTTGATTCAAAGTAACTAATGCATGGTCATTCCAACTTAGGCAATAATAAGTGTCTAGTATTCAGTTACCCTCTATGGACTTTGTCAAAACTTTGGTTTTTATATTAATATAATGGGTGTTGGCCCTTCCAACTATTTAATTACCAAAAAAATTAAATAATAAGTGGCTAGTAGGAAAAGAGTTGAAGATCTAACAACTACTCCATACTTTTTTGGTCCATAGGGGAGAAGATCCATTAGTTGTGCACCCTAACTTAGTGCTTCTCAAAATACTACATGGAAATTTCGAATCACTACCAATTTTTTACAGCAGCTTACTTGGCGAGTCCAATGCTTATACCTAAGGTTTCACACCCACATCATCAAGTATGGTGCCTCATCAGCATGTTTTTTGCCAAGGTGTCCAAAACAACTAAAAAAAAAAGAGTGAGACCAATAGTCGTGCAAAAGAGGCCTCTATACTTGTGTAGCTGATGTGGCATCATAAGATTGGTTTCTTTTTACAACTAATGGTACATTTCATAGCAATAACAACTTTAAAGTCACAACTATTGTTACATTGTATTGTAATTATTAATATATAAACACACAAAAATTGATATTTTAAGTTTCAAAATAAAAAAATTATTTGTACAATTATTGGAGTAAAAAGTATCAACAACCCTCACAACTATTCATGCATGCTCAACTATTGATGATTTTTATTTGTACTATTATTGGAGTATTATTGAAGTAAAAAGTATCAACAACCCTCACAACTATTCATGCATGCTCAACTATTGATGATCTTCCCCTATTTTTAATTTTATTTTGATCACTATTACATGCTATTTTAACATGGTTCCATAATGTGATGTATTATGCATTCTTCTTATGATGTTCTTATTTGCTGCTACTATCCTTGTTCCTGTAATATTTGAGTTTTATTCTAACTTGAGTTCACCATAAAGTAAAAAAATCATTAGTTATGTCTTCGATTTTAAATGTTCAATAATTTAACATTTTACTCAAAAGAATAACTCTAAGCATGATCTATTTTGAAGAAACGTTTAACAGCCAGACTAGTAGGTGCCCACTCGAGGAGATGATAGGTTGCCATCACATCAATATAATTATTTCAACTCATAGTTAGGCTATCAATATAACCAGTTTATTCGTTAAGCATGTGGCCAATTACTCTCATGTAGACGTGTGGATTTATTTTTTCCAATTCTTTAACTATTTTATTGAATAGTTAACTAGAATAGTTAACTTCAACTGAAATCATTACTTATTATGGTAATACATCTGGGCCCCTAAATGTTATATTATTTACAAACTTCACTTGCATTATATAATGCCTGTCCTTTCTGTAATATGGCATGATTCAGGAACATGAGGAGAAATTTTCAGGCATAGAGTACAAATGAGTTCAACTCATACAATACATTCTCTACTCCAACAATAGTATCCACACAAACACTGGTAACCTAATATATAAATAATTAGGTGATACTTCCAGCTTAATTAATAGAGCTACTATTCAGTTTACAATTTTCCCATTTAAAGAAGACTATTATTTACCAATTTTATTATTTACCAATTTTATATTGTTAAGCTCACTAATACATCACGCATCTCACCATGAAAATCAGTCACCTGTAAAATGACAAAATGTGTCTATTCAATTATGTCTCTATAAAATAAAGAAACAAAACAACAAAGTTAAAAAAAAAGTACAGCGATTATGTTACCTCAAATGTTGATAAAATCCCAGAGTTTGAGGGAATTTTGAACTTAATAGTAAAGAGAACCTGTGAACATTAAAACCATAATATTTGTTAGCACAAATTCAATTTTCTATGTTAAAACAAAATAAAACACCATGGTGTACAATTTTTCCTACCTTCCCAACAGTTTCCCCTTCGGGAACATTCAAGATGAAATGGGTCGATTGTCTCTTCCAATTCTTTTACTGCCATTTTAGTCTGTACAGAGATAATCAATACTTCTTATGAAATTACTTTCAGCTATCATATAATAAAATAAGAAAGATTGAGATTATACCTCACTTTGTTTTTCCTGACCATTTTCTGGAATTTCATAAAGCTCATCAGGTCCCCCATAGTATAAAGAGGAACCTAGGAAGCACTGTTGTGTACTGAGTATCTTATCATGCTTTAGTACTTCAGTTTCTTCCTTTGCTGTGTTGGATGCCACACAAAAAGAATTACATTACAAGAGTAATGAAAAATAAAGATAATGTGAGAAGTTTCTAAAAGAAGTTTATATTGTGTGACATTGTGACTTTCCTTAATAATAATAATATTTTATTCATGTAAAATCTTACAAATGTATATAAAAAGTTACATTTCTGTAACTTAAATTATCTAAGAAAACTAAAACATTCAATTAAACAAATATTTTAATAACACTAATAAATCAGAAATCTGACTTTATTACAACATTTGCATTATTGGAAACAATTACAATACTATAACACCCATTTCCTATGCCAATTTACTAGCAACTGTAATTTGATTGTGGTCATGGTTGCACTTTTTACCCATTAAACATCAATGAATATTTGAGTTCTTAACCTTTTGTGTTGGCTTGAACCAAAAACCTGATGGGTATTTGCTGTATTCAATTTACTACAGTACTTCAAAATGTTACGGATCTCTTTATTTTCTTAAAAGAGGAGGACTCGCAAACATTACTAAGGAGTTTATCTAGTTACATATTTGTGTGAATGCAGCAAAGTAATGACAGGAAATCTCGCCCTAAAGTCTTCACATGACCTACATTTCTCACCACTACAGGAAGCAAGTGGAAGAAATATGAAAAGCTTACTGATTTGGATAAGAAACCTAGCTAACAATGGAATGTTTTAAGAACTTACAAAAGGATATAAAAGAGTTATGGCACCTTTATAACAGTTAAGAGTACTTCCAATTTGATGCTTTTGAGTCTGCATCGGCTGCTTTAGTTCTCCCAACTTTTCGTATCCTGCTGAATGTACTCGATACAGAGACTGCAACCCAGATCATTACATAGTCAATAATCTCCATAATGCGTCAACATGTACTGAAGATCAATCTACACACAGACTAAAAATCAGAACTATTTCCTCATAGTTAAAATCCTGGCCTCCCAAGAACTAATTAATGAGAATTGAAAGAAAGTATGTTAAGTGTTAACAGAGAGAAGGGATATTATGACAGAAAAAAACCCATTTCTTAGAATCAATTCATGATCTTTAGGATTCTTGTGCTCATTATAACGTTGATGATTATCCCATTTATACCAGAGACCTGTTGATCATAGAACAAAAAGCCTAGATGCTAAAGGAGGGACATGTATCGGGAAATTAGTCACCCATCATCAACGCTCATCCACATAAAATAAGTTATATGTTTGAAGATTTTCTCATACCAAGCAATTGGGTTATTTCTCTTCAAAATGAAATGTGTCTTTAGATCTTTCATTCTTTTCTTTTGGTTAATCTTATGTTATAATAGATCTTCATAATATATGATCCGAAATGTCTTTAATAAATATATTTCAAATCGTTGCCTACAGATTTTAGCCCAACACACTACAAGATATTGCTTTACTAACTTCATCTGGATTAATCTGAATTTATGTTTCTAGATATTGTAAGTTTATCCTCTAAAAACATCTCAGATATACCCAGATATATCTATTTCAGAAAGTGGGTGCGAAAAGAGAGTAGAATGTATAAAGATAAAACATTAGTTTACTGCAATACAGAATTGAATATAATAGAAAAACATTAAACCAGATAAGACTGTCAGTGAAGACAATGAGCTGGCACCTCTTTGATCTGTGTTGCAGACCCACTTTTCAAAATCCCCAAGGTTAGATAACCTTGGGGCATTCCTTCGCTAGGATGGCAAACAGCACAAGAGCTCTGCTCGAATATCTCATCTATAGAACTCTTTCTCACCATGCTATAACTTTCCATGGCCGAATTCAATCTGGAAAAGCAACTCTAATGGAAACTGCAATAGAACTCGACTTTTACCACAGCAAGAGCAACATTACAGCTAATCATGTAGCATATAAACCACACACGTAAATGATTGTAAGGCAACAGCTATAGTTATAAAGGCAGGGTCAGAGGAGAAGAAACACATGCTAATAATGATGGTGTACAGTGTACACATACTGTCATACAATACAGAAATGGGATTTCACAAGACGGAAGTTTAGAAAAGTTGAGTCCTTTTTTGTTAAATCTGGATTAATGTGGGGCACCCATTGGAAGGAAATTCATTATTGTACCTGGGTTCTTATAAACATTCCCAAATAAATGAAATCACCTAGATAACATGAAATTAGGTCAGTCGAAATCCAATAGCCTCTTGACAAGTATGTGCATTTTATTAACACACATTAACTGATCTGGTACATAATTGATATACATGAACTGTAAGATTGATGTTGATATTTTAGGGCATCTTAATGTCGGCAAATAGTAAGTTAGAAACGTGCATGCACTGCAGAACTGGTGGAATAGAATAAGGTGTTAACTTGAAAACATGCTTTGCTGTACTAAACCTATTTTTATAGCGACTAATCCAATAGGAAGGTGGTTTACGTGTCGATGCACAATAAATACTTCGTCTTATCTGTCTTTCTCTTTTGTAATTAGTCCTTTCCTGCATTGTTATTATTTTGCATTATGTTGCCGATCCCAATGTTTCACCTCCTCACAAGTAACTATCACTAAAATAAATATTATATTCATGGTATAGATAAGTTTTTTCTTATGTTTTTTATTAAGTGTAAACGCTTCCTCAAAATCGTATAAAGTAGGATTGTGAGCCTTAGGCTAAACCTCTTGTTGACTGGGTTGCGATCGAGAATTCATCCCTTATGATGTTGGAGTTTGGCACTCATTAAGACTTGATCCCTAGTGGGCTCATTAAGAACCTTTCAACTTCACCGATTGACCAATTGCCCATTCACGATTAGATAAGATTTTCATTGTTGTGGAAAAAAAAATTCTCATTAGTTGTTTAATTTTTAATAAAAAACTTTTGTTTTAAATATATTAATGCATGCTAGATTTAATTTGAATAAAAAAGTATAAACTTCACAAAGTCATTTTAGCCACCCAATATAGGACCGTAAGCCTTAGGCTAAACCTCTTTGTGTAAGAGGCAAGGACTGAGGGATATCTATTCCACCAAATTTGCCTGAGAGCAAAGGATAGGGATATCCATTCCACAAAATTTGACTTGGTTACGATTGAGAATTTATCTGTTATGACGTTGGAGCCTTGCACTCATTAAGACTTGATCCCTAGTGGGCTCATTAAAAACCTTTCAACTTCAACAATTGTCCAAGGGCCCATTGACGATTAGATAATATTTTTATTGTTGTGTAAAAAAAAAATTCTCATTAGTTGTTTAACTTTTAATAATAAAAAAACTGTTTTAAATGTATTAATACATGCTAGATTTAATTTGAATAAACAAGTATAAACTTTAAAATTATATTAGCATAACAAGTGAAATGTGACAAGAGAAATAAATATAAGAAGTACACATCAAGTTGTTATAAGGAGTTAGAAGATTGGAGTGAGCTATGTGATTGGATTGAGATAGTGATTTTACGCTCATTCGAAGATTTGTTGGAGATTTAAACTTACATACTTATATATACCTTTGTGTGTATATGTCTCATTAGGCACATTATTGTCCAGTATGAGCTCCAGTGTTTTGTACCTATGTGTGTCTGTGTTTGGTTGGGCGTACTATTGCACCTTTTCTCAAAAATTAAGGGGGTTTTGCATTACCTCCTATTAGCAATTTGGCTAATAAATCTCTTGCCACTCCTACTACCTCTAACTTACCTACCTCCCACAGTGAAAAATCCACTGCTAAAACTCCCCCCACTAGGCACAACATGGCAGCTCAAGGTCTCTATGATCTCAAAGACAACCTCTCTCATAATATTAGTAAAAGGGGTAAATTGGGGAAAAAAAGTACACTCCCTGCTAATAAAATGCAGACCCAATTGTGGATTGAGGATAATAATACAAAGGAGGAGATAGATAAGAATAATAGAGAGGAGTAGGTTAAGGATGCCAATTATACTAACCCCAGAAGGTCCAATAGACTTGTAGGCCACCCCATGACTAAGGATAAGGAGGTGGTCAATGTTGATCTTGGTAATGAGGGTCATTTAATCCTGAGGGAGATTATGGAGATACTGGGGATGATAGGAACAACTTGGTTAACACTACAAACAACCAATCTAAGGACACCAACTTACAAGACTTTGAGAGCACTAAGACTACCCCTATAGACGTATGCCTAGAGATTCCCACACCTCTACCAAATGTGATACTATCATTATTTAACTGTAGGTTCTTAAGGTTAAGGTGCTAGAGCTAAAAGTAAGTTGTTGAACATTTCCAAATTCAACTTTGAATTCATGCATAGATCAACCATAATGATTTGTTTTCTATAGGATAAGGAGCTTGGCAAAGATGATGGCAAGGAAGAGAAACATAAGGAACTATTCAATTCCATCATTGAAGCCTAGAGCCAACTCTTTTTCTAGGCTCTAATATCTATTTTTGGTGTTTTTGATATTTTTGTTTAAGGAATATGATATGTTGTTGGTTCTCCACTCTTAAGACTATTTTTTTATATTAAATTTATTTTTAATAATGGGACAGATAGGTTTTGAAGGGACCTCAAAACCCTTTACATCAGATTACAAAAGATAGATCAAATAGAGTCCAATCATAACAAAATTACAACAAAAACAACCAAACGGGACTAAGAGACAACAAAAGACAAACAAAAGGCTACTCAGCCCACAAAAACAATAAAAGGCCAACATTACAGCATAGAACCAACAATAGAAAAAAATTAACCCAAAATTTGAAGGTTCTCCTCATCATTACCACTAAGATGGTGTATCTACTTTGTGGCATTCTTCAAGTCTAGAATGGCCTGAGGCGGTTCTATTGCTTTCTTCTTCATACTGGCATGAGTACACTTTGTCAGAGGACCCAAATCATCAATGCCAACAACCATCTCCTTATCCATGTCCACAACAATCCTATCCATATGAGATTTCTCTAGCTTGCTGACCATGGTAGACATAGTGTCTACAGAAGCCTTTACAATGTTCTAACTAGTTTCCATAATTCCCTTGAGGGTAGTCTCACACTTTGCAATTCTAGCCTCCATATCCATAATTTTTTTGTTAGATATTTCCTTAACATGTTGAGTAGCTTCCATATTCTTGGCCAAACAATCTGTCATCGCTTGTTTCTTACTTTCAGTTCACAAAACACCAGCCAAAGTACCCTCAACCATCTTTTTATGAGCATTGACAGGGTGAGCTCTCACAGTACTATAAAGCAAATCTTTAGCATTAGCTTGCATTACTTCCATCTTTGAAGATAAAAACCGCTGCTTAAGATTGATGTTTTTGATTTCATAGAATACCCATTTGAAAAGACAGAAAACCTCCAATGAGCTGTTTTTGGTGACACTAAACACATCAAATGGTATCTCCCATTTAGGATGAAAACCCTGAGGGGAAAAATCAGCCAAATCCTGAGAATTCTTGTCTGAGCCATGAGAGGGAGATGACATCTGAACATTTTGAGTTTGGTCCATGGAATCCTGGTCATCAGAGCTATCTGAAAACTTCAAAGTGGATTTAGAGATTTATCCTTAGGGTGTTTACTTGAGCCTTCCCCACCAGCACCAAGAGAACCCTTACTCACACCCACAACAACCATCTTTGCCCTAGTTCTAGCCTTTTTTCTAGAATGAGGGGCATAATCTCCATCATCACTATAAGTTTCTCATCCTTTTGACTCCGATTCCTCACTAACATCAATATTTTCAATAGAAATAGGGGATGGCTTATTGAGGTTTTCAGAAGCCCTAGCTTTCAAATGCTCAAAAATAAGAGCAATTAAACCTTGGTGTAAAATAAGATTAACATGGGGGATTTCCTTGAAATCGGCAATACTTACATTCAAAGAAGATAACAAATAAAACCAGAATGACATTTTCTCATTGTGAAGAAAATGGTTAAGGAATACAAAGTGATACCTATAAATTTTAGTGAACCTGTCGTCTAGAGTAAAGAACTCCATAATCACCTTTAGAAGCCCCTGCCATATTGCTTTAATCTGCTTCAACTCAAAATGTGTCTTACTGGCTTTCACCAAGCATTCACGTTCCTTCTCCTTCTTAGGGAATCTCTTCACAACAACATCAAAGATTTTTCTATCTCTATAAAACTTAATCCCCTCCATAGACATGCTCATCACTTCAACAATAAGTTCTTCATTAATCTTAGTCACCATACCAAATAGATACACCTTACCATCCTACCACCCCTTCACAAATTGTCTCGTAACACTTTGGTTATGCACATGCAACTTCTCCAGAAAATTCACCACTCCCCCCTTCTATAATCTGTGCCAAATGGTAGGATTCTTCTTCCAATTAGCATAGTTAGGAGATTCCACCCGGCGCCATTGACCCCAATGGTATTAAAACTCAGCTCAAAGATAACCCACTTCAAAAGAACAGGGTTTGTAGCATAAAAACCAGCAATGATTTCAAAATTAAATAACACCCATAAAGTGTGTGAAGTCTAGCAGTAATAATAGCAACTTAAGGTAGCCAATCCAAACACTTGCCATAAAATGATGACAAAATTAATAACTCTCATCATCGAAAATAGTAGGGATCTCCTCATATCTGCCATGTGTTCTATCATGCATAAGGAGTGACCCAACCTCAAAATCCAAGGTGTATTCATTAAACCACACCTTCCTAGTGTTAATTATAACCCTTGTGTTAGTGAAATAGTCCACTACATAATCACCTTCTCTATAGTTATGAGAAATATAAGACTCCTCAGAAGTGTTGATTATATTCTTGGAGGCATTAATAATATTTTCAATTGTCCATGAAGGTGAACTTTTCCCCTTAAGACATTGAATAATATTATTCGAGTCTCCCTCAATCTAGACCTTCCAGCATCAAAGCTGCTTAGCAATCTGCAAAATTTGGAATGTGTCCATTGCTTCAGCAAGGTGGTTGGTTTGGGTACCCATGGGGAGTACCATTGTTGCAATAAACCTACCATTCTCATCCCTTATCACCCCCACCCCACACCCAGCCAGCCCAGGATTTCCCTTAGCTACCCCATAAAAATTAATTTTAATCCAATATAAAGGATTGAAATTCCACACAAACTTATCTCTAGTCCTATGCCTCTATCTATGATATTTAGGAACAACCAATCTCCATTCTTTAGAAACAATAATCTCAAAGTCATTGATTAGGTTTGAGGAGTACAAGGATCCATCATTAAAGACCATATTAACATTCTCAGAAATAGCCTTGCAAATATTTTCAACAACCATATAAGGGGGAGAGAGGAGTCTCTAAAAACACGATTATTTCTCTCCTTCCAAATTGCCCAAGAAACATGAGGGAAAATAAAGGACCATAGCAACTTGATGGAAGGATTAGAAGAGGGGTATCTCCATTGTTGAAAGAAATCCAAAATCTATTGAGGGAAGACCCAACTAAGGCACCACTTTTGGAACACACAACCCCAAATTTCAAAGGCAAAAGAGTAGTGAAGAATCAAATGAGAAACCGATTCCTCCTCCTCCAAGAAAAAAAATATCTATTAGGGAGCAAAAAAATGTTTTTACATAAATTATCAATAGTAAGAATTTTATTCTGAAGCATAAGCCAAAAAAAGATGTTAACATTAGCAATAAGTTTCTTCACCAAAGATTTCACCCAGTAGGGGGGAGAGAAGGAGTAGAAGACAACAAAGAAACAATAGATGCCACCGAGAAGCGGCGAGAATAAGTTCCATTCAAAATTAAAGAGTCCTTAGAGTTTAGACAAGGGAAACAAGAGCTAAAGGATAGCTGGATAGGAAGCAAGGGAGGAAAAGCCTCTAAAATATTAACCCAACCAGAATATCTCCATTAATCAGCAACAAAAACACTAAAAGAATCTTTACAAACATCCATAAAAGAAGAAAAATATGGGAGATCACGGAGAGGACCAAAACAGGCAAGGAATCTTCCCAAAATCTGATACTCTTGCCATCTACTAGTGTCCAAAAACTTCCCTTTGAAGCAACCTCCCTAGCCTTAAGCACATTATTACAAAGAAAAGAATTAGAATGGAGAGCGTCCACATTAAAAAATTATTTCAAAGAGGGGGAGCAGAACAAATACTTACTACACGAGATCAAGTTCCATTCACGGTTGTTTTAAAAAATTCTCTGAATCTATTTAGCGAAAAGAGCTTGATTAAAGGATCAAATACTTCGAACACCTAGGCCACCTCCAACTTTAGGTATACAAACACTCTCCCAAGAAAGAAGAGGCATGTGTTTTTTCTCCTCTACCCCAAACCAAAGGAATCGCTTCTGAATTCTTTCAATAACTTCAAGAAATTTGGAAGGGACTAAGAGCATAGATAGAGAGATTTTGAAGAGTTGAATTCAAAAGTTGAACTTCCCCAGCTTGACTTAATAAAGAACCTTTCCAGGCAGCCAATTCTTTATTGAATCTATCAATAAAATACAACCCAAAATAATTTGACAATTTCAAGAAAAGGGGGAGGCCCAAATAAGTGGAAGGAAAATAAGCAATAACACTGCCAAGAATATCCACAATACTTCCTTGTCTGATCTCCAGGGTATTGAAAAAGAAAAGATAGATTTAACTCCAATTTATCAACTGACCAGATTCTTTTCTATAATGATCAATAGCATTCTTCAAAGTTCTAGCTTCCTTAATAGAATAACTTCCTAATAAAATAGTATCATCCACGAACTGCTAGTGGGAACACACAAGACTGGATGAAGATGGTCTCAAACCCTGGAAAGATCCATCTGTTACCAGTTTCAAAAAATACCTGCCAAGAGCCTCCACCATAATAGTTAACAGGATGGGTGAAATCAGATCCCCCCATCTCAAACCTCTAGAAGATTTGAAAAAGAGAGAATGAGATCCATTAACCGAAACCACAAAGGAAGGCATGGAGACCAGCTACCAAATAAGTTTAATAACTCTATCACAAAATCCAGATGCAAGAAGGATTCTAGAAAGGAAAGGCCAATCAACTCAATCATAAGCTCTAGAAAGATCCAACTTCATAAGAAATCCCTCTTTATGAGACACCTCCAAGGAATGAATGTTCTCATGCACAGTAATGATAGAATCCAGAATCTATCTATCAATGACAAATCCATTCCATTGAGGAGAAATGATATCTAGCAAGATGGTCAAAATAATCATCGTGAGAACCTAAGAAATAATCTTATAGAATGAATTACAAAGGCTAATTGGGTGGAAGCTATTTCATAGAATCAACCCCAACACATTTTGGAAACAACACAATAAAGGTAAAATTGAGTTCTTTAAGTAATGATATAGCTCCAAAAAACTCATTCACCCCATCCAAGATATCTTTCTCCACAATATTGCAAAAATATTGAAAGAAAAATAGCGGAAAATCATCTAGACTCGGGGCTTTGTTACCATCCAAAGGAAAGACAACAACTTTAATTTCATCTTTAGAAGGAATAGCAATTAGGAAATTATTATGCTCTTCGTTAAGGATAGAGGGGATGGCTCCCAAAAAGAGAATTATGAGCATCAACATCCAGATTAGCCTCAACTGAGAGAAGGGAATAAAAGAAACGAGACGCCTCCCCACATATTTCCTCTTCTTTCACCAGCACACCATCATCCACCACCAGCTTAGAGATTCTATTGCCATCTTTATGTTTGAGGGCAGTTAAATGAAAAAATCTCATGTTCTTATCGCCAACAGACAGCCATATGACCCTAGATCTTTGTCTCCAAAAGATATCTTCGTTAGCTATGACATCATGATACATTCTCAAACTATCATTTTCCTTTTTGAAATATCCTGGAGAATAGCCCTCAGCTTGAATTTTATCCTGAGTGTCTTTCAACTCACACTGAATAGAAGATTAAGAAGTAAAAAGATTGTCAAACACTTCTTTATTCCATCTTCTAACATTATCTTTCACAAATCTGAGTTTTTTAGCAACTCTAAACACAACAAATCCAACCACAGGTATATTCCACCATTGCATAATACAATCTTCTAGTAGGGGTTCATACAACCACATTTTTTCAAATCTGAAAGGATAGTTTCTCTTACCATTAATAGCCTCCCCAAAAAAAGAGGTGGGGAAATGATCCGAACTAACCCTAGGGTGAGTCATAAGGGACAAGACATGCTTAACCAGCCAATTGTTAGAGATAAGAGCCTGATCAAGATAGACTTGAATCAAGTCATCACCCACTCTCCTATTGGTCTAGGTGAACGAGGCACCTTGATAGTCAATATCATGTAGAGATTGAGCATCAATAAATGCCATTGGGTCTAACCGACTATCCATTTGGATCTAAGCACCTCCATACTTCTCAGAATTGTGAAGGGGAGTTTTAAAATCTCCCATAATTATCCAATTTTCATTACAGTGCCTGGAGCGATAAACCTCCAATTTCTTCCAAAACTTATTCCTAGTTGCTTTAGAGTTTGGAGCATAAATATTAGAGAGAACCTTGGAAAAATCATCTCTAATATGGTGAAATCTAATAGAAACAAAATTGGAATCAACATCCAAGATTTCACATTTAATGTAATTCAAATTCCAAAAAATAGCAATCCCACCTGAAGCACCTTCCAAACTACTACTAGCAACCCCACAATGCTTGAAAAAAATTAGATTTACCACCTTTTCCTTAATCATTTTGTTTTATTGTATAAGGACAATATTCAGCTTACGATCCCTAATCATGTTATGAACTATATCTTGTTTATGGGGCGCATTGAGTCCCAGTATGTTGGAGGAAATAAAATAAAAAATTTACTAGGGGAACAAACCTCATAGAGAGTCCTTTGACTACCATCTGGCAAGCTACACCTGCATTCTTTCTTTATCAACCATTTACTATATTTTCTACCAAGAGTAGTATTCGATGTTCCAGTATTAGCTTTATGTTGCTACCTTGTAGAAACACCAACATGTGGAGCCTCAGAAGTCTGTCCATCTTTCTTAGATTTATTTTTATCAACTTGGATAAACAGATCTCCACCCCTAACAACCTCTTAGGCCAGTAAGCAATTCACTTTCCTTGATGTTAATGGACCTCTTCCACCACCAGACTCACTCTTCTTTTCCTCCAACAAGTTTTCGGGGAGAGGGGAACTCTCCTCCACGGGATAGGTAGACTTCACATTCTCCTCAAATTGAGAGCACATGCAATTCACAACCTCACTTCGAACCTCCTTTTCCATTCTCTTAGGAGTGGAAAAAGAAACTCTAGCCTTATTAAGTCTAGCATCAATTTCTCCTTCCTCAAGTTGTTGAACAATTGGATTAGGCATACAACCATATTTAACAAAACACTCTATTTCACTAGAACCATCAATTTATATTCACTATTAATGTGTTGTTAATGGTTTTATAGTCTAGTTATTTATAAAAAGTTATCATTTAAAGGGTTTAAACTCATTTTTGCACATTACTTTTTGAGAAATATAAATTATCACTAAAACACTCAAACACTCTTTATCGGTCACCCACATAGGAATTAGGTTTCTAGAGTATAACCAATCACAATTTTTAGGGTATCTCACTAAACATTAAAACAAGAAACTATACTTGAATGGACTATGGTGATTAGGGCTAAAAAGTTATGACCAATATGACATCTCTCATATAACCACCATTGGGGTATAACATCTAGACCTGCAGAGCTAGGTGAAGAAATACCTTGTACCTATAATCTCTCCACAATTTTCAAGTGCACATGTGTATGTTCATAATAGTTGAAGCATAGGAAAATCACCTAATGAGGTTCAATATCACATATAATTTTTATTGCATTTAAATTATGAAAATTACATGATTATTTAATTTCAATGTAAACATTAATACCTCAAAACATCATAAAAAAAAAACTAGCAAATCATTAAATTGAGGAGTAATAAAATCACGTATAATACCATCTCACGTACATCACATGAACAATCATCACAACAAAATACATCAGCCCTTACAACCAACATGACACAATTTCATATACACATCTCAATGTAAAGAACATCAATGACCAACATGTTTATGAACACCATCTTAAACATGTGGGTGGTCTATATGCATCATGAATCATAAGGCAGTACAATTACAATGAACATAAAATACCCACTTAGAAGAAAAACACCACTACAAACTTTTGCATCCTTGGATACATAGTCATAACATTACCAAGATTAACACATCTCTAAGATTCAAATGTGAAGAGCATTATAAAATATGATAGAATGAGATAGAGCATGAAATGTAGAATTATTATTGAAGATTTAGAAAGTGGACATAAAGAAGAACGTGACTGCATCTTTTTATAATAATCTACTACATCTGATATTCTTCTATTCACATCTAAATGTCAAGTTATAGCATAATGATGAAAAGGACATGCCTTTTCAAATTAAACTAAAATTAGTAAAGAGTAATACCATTAGTCATCGTCTTTGATCACATCAACAAAAAAAACTTTGACAATTCTCCTTCCAACGATGACTAATTGTCAAATGCTCCTACAATGAATAGAAGCGTCTAAGAAATATGCTCAATATAGCCTTGTGTGGCATATGAATCAACATCGTCAATGATGTTGTTCACTAAAAATTCAATATCATACATCTTTACAATTGTGCAAATACGTAATTCCTACAATGAAACCCTAGAGAAACTAACACATAATCTAGAAAAACAGATAATTGCTTTTTAAAGATTACAACAGCACAACAAAATTCATTAACTCATTACTCATTATAAATTTCATAGACAAAATGAATATATAACTAAAGTACATGAGCAAAATAATCATATAAACAGTTAAACATATATACATCCCTTACATTCTTGACTTCATAACATTCTTCCAATTTTTCAATTTCTAATAAACAATTTCCCTAGGGTATCATAACATCATTAACAAATAAGATATATACAACATCCATAAATTATCAATGACTAATTTTTCCTACTAACACTATTACTTATTTACAAATAAACAACATAGAAAAATAATCATATAAAATCCATTAAACAACTTTGACATAATAAATCCATTAAATATCAATTCATCAAATAATCCTAAACTAATCATACTATTATCTAATTTTTCCTAATCAATATTATATGTTATAATACATATTACATCATGTACATATATTTTGATACAAATATACATCATCTGCTACAAATAGGAAACCATGACATACAACTACTCAAAGAATCCATAGTGCAAAAATTTCTTAAAAGTAGAAATTTCCAATATGCTCACAAACATCCAAAGTAGACAAAATATTTCAATGGAAGAAAGGAATCAACCATCTAACCATGTGGAACTAAAAGGAACCACCCCCCATGCCTAGAGAATGATATAAG
Organism: Cryptomeria japonica; assembly: GCF_030272615.1. NCBI lineage: Eukaryota > Viridiplantae > Streptophyta > Pinopsida > Cupressales > Cupressaceae > Cryptomeria > Cryptomeria japonica. The sequence continues at coordinate 202,121,590 of NC_081408.1, read as the reverse complement.
ATATCACACACACTAATCTTAGACTGACACCTAACTCCCAAACAAAATCACAAAATACCATAAATAGGAATCCCAACACAAAACATAGGCTCAAATATAAAACAAGACTTTTTTAGAGATTTCCATAAAACAGTTGGCGTATACCATGGACAATAGTTAGGGAAAAGTGTCATCACATGTTTTCAACTAGATCTCCAAGCAACCTTGCTAAGAACCTCCTGGTAGTCTATCCCTCCAAGCATCCTTACATGGAACCTCTTGGTAGGTAACCCTCATGTGGAACCAATTCAACCTCTTATGAAGACATGGGAGTATAGTCATACCATCAAGACCTTCTCAATCTCATCTTGAGCCTGTACTAGCACTCTAGGCCATGAGTGGGGCACTAAGACATATTATTATCTTATTAATTTTTAGAGCAGCTCCAAATCATCTCAAACTTTATTAATTTCCAACTTTTGTCAATTTTTTAAGAGAAACTCCAAATAATCTCAAACTTCTCAGATCCAGGTGCACGATTGAATCCTGAATCTGTAGCTCATTGTTTTCTCATACTTGTCTTTATTTTTTAATACTTTACTTATTCAACTTACAAAAGAGGGTCAAACACATTCCAACCACAATCAATCTACTTAGTATTCAGTCCTTGCATCATTTTGGATTGGATCTAGGAGATATATCCCCCTCTTTTGAATGTAAAGTCCTCCAAGTGAAAATTGAGCTTCGAGAATCCTCCTTTCCAAGTGGTGAATTTTCTAAGCCTCCAATTTTCCACTTTACATTTTGGTGAACCCGTCGCCTTCCACCATTCATTTTGATTTTTGTTTGTAGATCTGAGTGTATACAATTTAAAATTCCAATTTTCATTTACAAGTTTAATTTCCTTGCAAAATTTAAAATTTAGAGGTTAATTTCATTAAAACCCTAATTTTTAAAATTAAAAATGGATAATTTATTTTAGATCTGTGTATTCATTCAATTTGCAAATTCAAATTTTCATCTACAAGTCAAATTTCAGAATTAATTTTTAAAATTGTGTCATTAATTTCAAAAACCCTAATTTTTAAATTCTTAAAATTGACATTGCAAGTTGCTTAAATTTTGAATTTCCCTCTTCAAATTTGGTTTCTAATTCAAATTGCACTTTCAAATTTAAATTTTAAAATTAAGTAGTTAATTAAACAAACCCTAATTTCTAAATTTAAAGTAATCTTGTGAATTTTTCTAATTTTTCAAGTTTCAAATTCCCATCTTAGATTTATTTTCAAATTTAAATTTTAAATTAAGTAGCATTTTTTACAAGCCCCTGATTTTAAATTTAATTCTCTTTTGGACAATTTCAAATTGAAATTTTAAAAATTAAGAGGACGTTTCATAATTTTTTAAAAATTGAATAATCACTTTTCTAAAATCTTGAATTATTCAAATTCCAATTTCCAAATCTCAACTTTCAAATTTTCATTTAACATTTTTCAAAATTTAAAAAAAAAATCAAATTTGTATCTCATCAATTAAGTGGTTTTATTTATAAAATCCTAATTTATTTTCAAATAATTTGCTTGAACTTAAATTTCAATATTCATCATGGTAAGTAATGGACTTGACCTATTTTCTATTTCACATATGATTACATTGATTCTTATGTACATTTATTATAATCATGTGTTGGATAATGGCTTCTTTCACTTCATGTTACTTCTTTTCATTCATAGCACTTGGGCATATTGCATCCTTCATATTTCCAAGTTGATTCTTTTTCATAGATTAGATCACAAAGCTTTCATTTATCATGTATGTTGTGTTACGGTGAATTTTTTAAGAAAATATATTTCATACGTAGATCACCTAAAATATTTTGTAGATCCTAATCCTAGAGATGACAATGAGAAACCTAATACTTGTACCTCTCCTAGGGTATCTAATTTGAATGAAGAAAGAGTTAATACTCCTACCAATGATCTCTCTAATGAAGAGAAAGCATTGAAGAAAAAAATAGCCCCATCTTCTTCTCATACACATACCCTTGCGCAAGGGGGGCAAGGATAAAATATTGATGTTTCAATCTCTCTAGATCCTCTTTATTCTCCTAGAGCCTATCTTAAACATCAAAATATTTGTAGAGAAGATGATGTAATGCATTTCATTCATGATCACTCTCCCCATATAACATTAAGCACAGATGATGCTTTAGATGATAAGGATATCCCTTCCCAATCTATCAAAGAGGGTATGAATGATGAAAGAAAGTAACATCCTTCTCCTTCACAAGATATTCCTTTTTCATCTAGTAATCCTTTCATTCCTTCTAAACATTCTTACACTAAAAATTTAAAATAAGTTTATTATAATGTTCCCCCACCTTCTCAGTTAAAATATTACTATAGGAGTGGCTTTAACATAATATCAAAAAAAGGTTTTAGAGGATAGGGACTTGTAAAATTCGAACAAGGAATTTGAGTCCCTATAAACCCTCCCACACAAATAACCACAAAAGGCCTAGGAAATGATAATAAATCTCCTATGGATGATCCCCTTAGGATTCAATACTTCAAAAAACATCTGTGCAGACAAAGGATGCATCAAGACGATAAAAGGGCTTCTTCCTCAAAAACTCCTTTTTGTTCATTTTACCAAACCCATGATAACCATGCCGACGATTGTCCCAGTTTTCAAAAGTGAATAAAACAACTTATCCATAGTGGTAAAGTTAAAATCATGGATGACAACCCTTCTTCTTCTAATAATAACTCTTGTCCTCAATCTCAAAAGAATAAACCTACATCTATTAATTATCAAGAAAGATTAGCAACTAGAATGTTTTGGAGATTGAAGCATGACAAGAATGTTGTCTTTCCTTTTGTGAAGTTTAGCAATAAACATAAAGAAAGAAATGGATATTGTATTTTTCATCATGGTGGTTCTCATCCTCTTGGAAACTATAAAGCATTTAAGAAAAATTTTCAAGAACAATATGAGGATGCTCGTATATGCCTTTCAACAGATCTTTCTCTCTTTCTAGGTGAAAAGGTAGTGTCGTAGCACTCCTTTCGCCCTCATGTTGCTCCTCACCCTATGAAAAAAGTAGTAAAATTAATTGGGGGCTCTTTGTCATTAGAGGTGATGCTTCTTCAACTTCAAATATCTTCGGGTAGCAACAAGATTTCCCTTCTTTCTCTCCAGTTTTACTATTTTCTCTATGACTGCATTATTCATAAAGTGGTGTCCTTTCTTGTATTTGTTCCTTGGTCGGGACCTATTCCTTTCTTGAAGTGGTGCATCTTCTATGAATAATCTCTCCCTAGAGAACTTTTGTAAACCTTCTTCTTCATCTTTCTTTCTCTTTTAAAATAATCTCTTCTTATGTGCACTGTTATTCATTACTTGAGGTCCTTTATTTGCATAAAGTTATCCTTCATAATAGAACATGTTTGTTCCTTGGTTAGGACCTCTTATTTGTTTTCTCTTATGAATAGCCTCTCTTTAAAATATGTGTAATTATTCTTCTTGTCCTCTTTCTTTAGGGGCAAGGATGGATTTTTCTTCCTCTCTTTCTCTCTAATGAATCACTGTTAACTTTAGGGGCCCCATTCATCATGTGTTGATATCCTTTCTTGCAAGGGTATGTCTCCTATTATTAATACCTCCTTAGGTGAATATGTGATCTCTCTCTCTCTCTCTCTCTCTCTCTCTCTCTCTTTGAAGATTACCACTTCTTTTGAGATGTATTTTAAATAAACTAATGTATTTTCTTGCATTGGATATTCATTCATGTGAGTTTATTGTGCATTTCCTTATACTTAATCTCTCCTTAGAATATTGTGCAATTATTCTCATTTTCTTTTCACTTAGGGGCAATGATTTATTTCTCTCTCCTCTCTAAGGATCCACTTTTCCTTTGTGAAGTGGTGTTTGTTTTATAATATGGTATCATTCCTTGTGTGAATTTATTTATTTGTCAAGGATTCTCTCTTATAAAAGAGGTGCAAGTCCTTGGCTACAACTTCTTCTTCACTTGTAAATGTACATCTATCATAAACTTACCCCTCACTTTGGGTCAAAAGTGTGTCATCCTTCATTAAGAATCCCTTTCACCTAGCAAGAGGAGGAAGGTATAAATTCTTGTTCTCATTCCTTTCTTTTGGTAGAAGATGTTATGGTTGTTCAAGATAGCTTCTCTTCAAGGTAGAAGTATTTGGAGAAAATATCTCTTCTCCTCCAAGGATCCCTTTAAACTTGTGGCAAGATATCTCTTTTTCAACCATCTTATCCTTGCTTGAAGAGTAATCCCTCTCTAGCTTGAATTTCTGACATTATTGCCTATAGGATATCTCCTTGGTGTTTAAGGTAAGGTATACTTGTCTCTATCTTCCTTATGACATCAACATAAAATTTTGTTGACATCTTAAGGGGAGGGAACCCATATCGCTCCCCTTGTACCATATTGCACTATGCACTTGCATATAATTTTTGCATGTCTTAAATGGGGTGTTCATTCTTGGAACCAAAATAAAAATTATTAGAGTGAGATTATTCACACTCAAAACCAGACACAAAATTTGATATATGTCTTAAATGGGGTTATACATCACCAAAAACAATAGTCTTAAATAGGATGGCCTCAAAACTAGACATGTATCTGCCACTTGGCATTTACACGTGTAGGCACACAATCATCCCTTGACATTTTTATTTGCATTACATGTCTTAAACAGGTTATATAATACTCAAAAATAGAGAAAAGACTCTTACATGGGGTGCTCTACACTTGAAACCAAACATCACTTGCACACACGCACAAGGATGGGCAGAACTAGCTAAAAATAGCTAGACTATTCTTACTCTCCTCCCTACATGAATACACTAGATAAAAAAATCTAGGGCTGAGTTGTCCATTTCTGTTCTCACCATTGATCACCTAGATAAAAATATCTAGGGGTGACTAGTTCATGTCCTCTCTCTCATCATTATTCTCATGGATCACCTAGATAAACACATCTAGTGTGTATTCATAATCTCTTCTTCCTCTCATGAACTTGTATTTTTTCTATTGATAGTTCATGGATGATGAATATGATCATTTATTTTCATGAGATGGCAAATATTTTCAAGAATGATATTAGTTTTTGAGACATTTTGATATCTAAGTCTCTACAGCTAGTTGACTTGAGGTCTTGTTTTTGGTCTTTATCTTTTGGGTCTTCTATGCCTGTGTATTTTTCTTTGTTTTTCTTTTTGTCTTTATTTGTCATTTTGTTTTTTGTCTTGTTTTGTGTGCCCTTGCATATGTTTGAGTGATTTGAGATCCTAATAGTGGGGGCTTATTTACTCAATATTCTAGTGACATCTTATACTCCTTGTGATTTTGCTTCGCATTCCTCATCTCCCTCTACTCTAATGTGAGTATTTGCATAAGCTTATACTCTTGCTAACGTGGGGGATAAATGTACCATCCTAAAATTATACCCCTTGCAATTTTGACCTTATTTTGGGCCCTCACCTTATCAATCTCATCCACATGCTTGATCGAGACATGTTTATGCCTCCCCTATACTACAAAACCTCATTTTTTTCATCCCGCACCTTTCATAGCTCTTGATATTGGCCTATAATAGGGTAGGACCAGGGCACCACACCCTAGTCCTCCCTAATCAGGACCTATTTTGGCCACTACGCCCTATCTCAAGTTTGAGCAGGAAATAAATGCCCCATGTCGGTCTATGTTAGAAAATCAAATGTTTGATGACATTAAGGTATATAAGGAGGTACTCCCCTCTTATTTGGATATATATGGATGAAGTTGAAATTGGATCTCAAGCGTTCAAGCGTTCAAACTTGTAAGCATTCAAGCATTCATCATCAAACATTCTTCAAGGCTACATATTCCTTATCTATCCATTAGAGAAACATTACATCATTCATTTGCAAGCATGTGTGTGTGTTAGGGTTTTTTCATGTTCATGCCATTTCATACAACATATGTGATTACCTCTAAGAAGCAAAGCATCATCATCATCTATTGTAGATTTGAAGGTATACCTTTCCATTATTTATTTCAAGAATCTATAATATTTCATCTAAGGTTGATTCCTAACCGGGGTTTGACTTAGGCAAACCCCGAGTCCCCATTAGCAACAACCAAGAAGGAAAACTAAGGGGGGGTGGTGAATCATTTTTCACTAGATTAGAACAATTAAAGTAGAATATCAGAACAAAGAAACAACAACAACAATAAAGATAAGAATACTAAAACCACAACACATAACACCAAGATTTTGACATGGAAAACTCAGTTAAGGGATAAACAATGGTGGGAACCTACCCATAATAAAATGATACTCTATATTAGTATGTATAAATATTACAATGGGGAAGGCACATACATTCACGCAAACTACCTAGGGCTCACTGCTCAAAATAACAAGACCCAGAAGGCTCCAACCCTCAAGCAAGGTTCACTAACTTACAATAATATTCAGACTACAATCCGGATTACATGAACTGCAAATATAGCATCTTCTTATGCCTGATGACGATTCTGGTTAAGCACATTTGTTTGTCCTACAACAATCTCTACTCAATACACAACACAAAAGGATAAATTTGCTTAAGCACCACATACACCAATCTCTGATAATGCAGACACAACACTAATATCCACATTACATGACTATACCACCTATCTATACAAATAATCAACCTTGACTAAAAGGTCGACCAAACCCTCAAACCTCAATTACTAAATTACATCACATGATACATAAATATACCACTAGACCAATATAATGATATACATGACATAAGATGGACCTAAATCAAACCGCCAAACATGCATCACCACTGGAAATCATGCCAAGATCAACTGCAACATGCTACACCACCAAGAATACTGTATAACACGAACAACATCACCGATTCAACAAAATCACCAAGAATGTGCACAAGAATCAATGCGGACTACCAATACAAATAAGATATTATCAAGAAATACAAACAAAACATTAGAACCATCTATAATAGCTACACAAACACAACTTATTGAAACCTTCATCTATCAACATGCTAACTCACACGAACAGTCAACAACATCATTTCAGACTAGAAAGATAGCTTGCGAAGCACCAAATCATGAACCATCTGAACTAAAGATACACATGAACATCCATAACATTCTTCTACAACCGCAAACCGAGATATGATCATCCCAGAGCTCACCGAAGCCAGTGAAAACTTTAGTGGCTAATATTCGCCAATTGGCTATTTTTTGAAATTTGGAAATTAAATTTGGCTAATAGTTTCAACTTTTAAGGTGACCCAAATTGCCACATTTTTACAAATTTTTATTTTAATTTTATTTAAATTGCCAGAGAATTTATTTTATTAATTTTTTTTACTTAAAGATTTGCTACAATATTTGATACATGATTGGATCAGATTCACCAGCATTTTATAATTTATCGTAGAAATCTAAATTAATTCACCAATAATGTATCATAGTTATTAGTTACTTTAGGGTTATATCAACAATCTTTTGTTTCCACCATTGATTTAAAATATAATATAATGACCTTCATTGTATTCCACGTGAAAAAATGTACCTACAAGTTGTAATGCTCATGGGGTTTGAAATTTCTTTTGAATTGTTGACTTCAATGAAAACCAATGGTCGAAAAGCAATTTTTGGCCCCATGAGTATTGCAAATTGTTTGTAAATTTTATCTCACAAAATAGAAAGAGAGCTATTAGATTATTTTAAGTTAATGGTAGAAACCAAATATAGTCTAGTCTAAGCCTTAAACTCGTTAATGATTTCAAACTTCATGCCTTTAATTTTTTATAAAAGATTATTTTTAAATGAAAGGAAATGCAATACTAATTAATGCATACAATGATTATTTTCAAAGATTAGCCAATACTTTCTACCAAAAAAATTGATATAAACAAATTCTCCAATTAAATTAAATTTTTTTATAAAAAGGAAAGATTCGCCAATAAACATTATTATTATTTTTAGAAAATATTAAATATTCGCCAAGATTTTATATAATTTTTTGAGCGAGGGTTTCTTAAAGTTATCACTGACCAAAGCACATGCTAAACTTGTCCAACCATTGCATAGAAAGACTGAACTACAAAACAAACCAGATAATATGATCAAGAAAACTTCTAGATTACTGAAACAACTAAGAAATAAATTATTCTAGCATCCCAAATAGATAAACTATCCATATTAGCTCAATGCAATCACCAAAACACAAAATAGCTCTCAGCAACACCAGAATATGTTGACATCAATGACAAAAACATTTCCTAGGAGCAACAATATCGAACAATATCCCCCTTTGACATTGATGGCAACAAATGAATGTAAAAAAGAATCAATGCAAAGGAATGAATCAACAGCAATAAACTCCCCCTAAAATCATGCACAAAAATCTCCAAAGATAAAGTAGTTTTTCATATGAATATCTCTCCTTTTGACAACAATGCCAAAGAGAGATTACAAATTATGCTCTCTCTCCCCAAAGACACATCCTCTAAGAAGGAAAATATTCCCCTTAGGATAAACTCAATCTACTGATCATTTGAACAATTGAACCACATACTGACTATTCTAGCTGAGTAGCAACACCAACTCATCAACCTGGACAAAGAGATAAGACCCTAAAATCCATTGGATTGATGCAACTCCATGCATCTAGTTCTCAACATGAGGGCCAGAGACCCCTAACTTGTCTCTCAAATAGAAAAATGTATCTACAAGGAAAGGCTTAGTGAAAATATTTGCAATCTGATCCTTTGTAGATACATATTCCAATTTGACTTCCTCGTCACTAACTTTCTCCCTCAAGAAATGATACTTTATGGACACATGCTTTGTTTTAGAATACAACACTAGATTCTTTGAAATATTGATAACACTTGAATTGTCACAATATATATCAATAGTCTCATTATAAATAACTATGATATCCTACAACATTCGCTTCATCTAGATTGCCTGAGTACAGTTACTAGTAGTAGCAATGTATTCAGCTTCAGTACTTTTCAAAGATACAACATCATGTTTCTTACTGGACTATGAAACAAACTTCTTCCCCAAAAATAATTCTCAATTGGTAGTGCTCTTTTGATCATCAACATCACCAGCCCAATCAGCATCAGTGTAAACACATAGCAGGAAATCATCATTTTTTGGATACCATAGGTCATAGTTAGAAGTTCCCTTCAAGTATCTAAAAATCCTCTTTACAACAGTGACATGAGTTTCTTTAGGATCTTCTTAGAATCTAGCACAAAGACAAATAACATGCATAATATCTTGTCTAGTCTAAGTTAAGTACAACAATCTATCAACCATACATCTATACAAGGTCTGATTAACTTAATGAGATTCATCATTTTTAGACAACTTGCATACAGTCACAACAGGAGTTCCAATAGGTTTAGAATTGGCTAATCCAAACTTCTTCAATAGTTTGTTCACATACTTAGATTGAGAAATGAAAATACCTTTACCGGTCTAAGTAATTTGCGGTCGTAAAAATAATTTCATCTCACCTATCATAGACATCTCAAATTCCTTTTGCATATCATCAACAAACTTCATACTCAATTCATCATCACCGCCAAAAATGATATCATCAACAAAGACTTCAACAATCAAAATTTTCTCTTTCTCAACTTTAAAATATGAATTACTATTAGAAGTACCTTTAGAAAATCCCAACTTCAATAAATACTTATCGAATCTAGCATACTAGGCTCTAGGGGCTTGCTTTAGTCCACATAGAGATTTCTTCAATTTGCATACCATATCACCTTCATCAGACAGAGAAAATACATATGGTTTCTCAATGTAAAATTCCTCTTCCAAATAACCATTCAAAAAGGCTGACTTGACATCTATCTGATATACCTTAAAGTTCTTATAAGCAACACATGCAAGAAGAAACCTAACAACTTCAATTATAGCTACAAGAGAAAAAGTTTCTTCATAGTCAATACCTTCCATCTGAGAACATCCTATACATACCAATCTTTCTTTGTTTCTGACAACTTCACCAGCTTCATTCAGTTTATTCTGAAACACCCATTTAGTACCAATCACATTCTTTCATTTAGGATCTGGAACAAGCTCCCAAGTGTTGTTCTTTTCAATTTGATTAATTTCTTCTTCCATTACTTTTATTCAATTTTCATCCATACATACTTTTGCAATATCCTTAGGCTCAATCTTTGAAATCATGCATATCTCTTCAGTAACAATCCTTCTCCTAGTCATTAGACCTTTATTCTTGTCACCAATAATTTGATTTTTTTAGTGATTCAATCTAACATACATTGTTGTCTTCTGATTATTCTAGTTTTTAGGCTCTTGCCCTTATCCAATAGTAACAACAATATCCGGATTAACTATCTCTTCTAGATCAATTTGCTTTAAGATCTCAGTTTGAAGAGGCTTAGGAACAACATCTTCATCATCAATATCATAAATGCATTCTTTGATCTTGTTTCCAAGAAACTCATCCACCTTTACATTTGCACTCTCAACCATCTTCTTTAGTCTCTTTTTGTAGCATCGGTAGGCCTTTCTCTTAGTAGAATATAACAAGAATATTCCTTCATCACATCTTGCATCAAACTTTCCTATATCCTCATCTCTCTTGATATAACATTTACTCCCAAAGATTCTAAAATATCTAACTGTAAGAACATGACCAAACCATAGCTCATAAGGAGTCATACAAGAATCACCTTTAATATGCACCCAGTTGAATGTGTAAGCAATAGTGCTAATAGCTTTTTTCCAAAAGATTTGTGCAACATTTCTTTCAATCAACATAGTCCTTGCAGCATCTAAGATAGTTTTGTTCTTCCTTTAAACAAATCCATTCTACTGAGGGCTTCTAGGAGCAGATAACTATCTTCTAATTATATTCCTCTCATAGTATGTATCATACTCTCTTGATGTAAATTCTCCTCCTCTATTAGATCTCATGCATTTCAACTTCATTCTTGTCTCAGTCTCCACTATGGCTTTGAAATCTTGAATTTCTCCAATGCCTCTGATTTCTCCCTTAAGAAGGTAACCCACATAATCCTTGAATATTCATCAATTAGTAACATAAAATATCTCTCTCCCTGCATGATTCTCACTCTAGTAGGACCACATAAGGTAGTATGAACTAGATCTAGCAAATCATTAGATGAATATAGCTTACTCTTAAATGAATTTTTTATTTTCTTTCCCATCTGACATTCCTTACATACTGAATTACCATGCTTCACAATCTTAGGCGAACCTCTAACAGCTTGATTAGAGCTTATCTTTACCATGTAGTCAAAATTAAGATGACTCATTCTCCTATGCCACAACCAACTTTCATCAATCTGAGCAATCAAACAACTTTTTTCACTAGCATTCAAGTGAAAGATATTACCTTAAGTTTTAGTACCTGATGCAATCTCTATACCAAAGGCATTCAGGATCTTAAATTTACCATTCTTGAATTTCAAATCATATCCCTTGTCAGCCTATTGGCCCACTTGTGGTCCACCCAATTGAAAATTTTTAAGTCAAACCCCTCTAGTTGTGTATCATGTCTCCATAGACTTTTTCCCTTTAAATTTTTGTGTTAAATTCCACTTAAGTGAAAAAGAACGTCTTTAAAATTCTCTGAACCATTTAACCCCCTTGAACCAGTTCAATCGGGTTCATTCAGTTCAATCAAGTTCATTTAGTTCAATCAGGTTCATTCAGTTCAGTCGGGTTAAAAATGGTTCAAAGTAGTTCAACAGGTTCCAAAGTTCAAACAGTTCAGGGATGTTCAACATGTTCAATGAAGTTCAAAGGTTCAACGCACAACCAAAATGGAGAGGCAAAGCATTCAGTGGAAAAATTTGGTCAACAAACAAAGTTTGGAAGAGGAATATTGATTCACCATTTACTCAGATAGCAATTGATTATTTTTCTTAGAGGACTGTGAAAGAGTTAGCACGAAGAATGTTTATAAATTTCAATGCAGCCTGTAAATACAAATTTTCTGAGATAGCAAAATCAATCTCTATGCAGGGGGTATATCTCTCACTTCAATTGTTGGATCAAGGTGGATTTTGGATATGTTTTATGAAACCTATTTTTACAATTTCTCACCAAAGGAATTATGGAAATTCAATCTGGTCTGCAAGTTACACTTAACAGAATATAAGTCTAGAACAAAGAACATTTTCTGATTTTTGTGACAGAAAAACTGTCATGTTGCAGGGGGCATATCTTTTTATTCCACCATTGGATGTTTCTCATTTTTTGATATGTCATGCATAGATAGTTTGCACATGTTTCTACCAGTGAGAGTAACCGAATTATGTCTCCTTCAAAAGATATGGATGACTAAGTGTGGGTCTGTCCAAAATGACCAACAACAACCAAGTTTCTTGTTTTCAAACATTAAAAAGGCACGACTTATATTTGTAACAATGGAGCCCATAATTAATTCATAAAGCTTATTTATTTTAAGTTATAATGTTTTCATATTAAAACATTATGATTAAAGATTACATTGAAGCCAAGAAAGTGTTGAAAGAATGAAGACAATTATTTATATCCAACTGTCAGCATATGATATGTCAGGATTCAATTTTTGGAATTGAAAGTGTCTCACCAAGAGGAAAAGAAGGATAAATATGAAAGGAAAGAGATAGAGAAGGGGTTAGATTTTGTGAAGAATTTTAGTTATTTTTGTTTTTTTTTTAATTTTTTGTTGTTTTGTAAAAGAATCCAGTGGGAAGGAAGCATCAGATTTGTTTTTTTCGAAATATGGAATTGGAAAGGATCTATAGATGTATTATCGTGCCTTTGTCGCATTATATATATATAAATGATCATACTGTTTTTGGGAGAAGGAAAATCTATGGGTTTTGAATCTATGTAGACACATATCTCTACCTATGCTTATCTAATCAAACAACAGTAATGACCTTTCTATTGCATTAAACTATTATTTGTCTGATACTCCTTCCTATGAGTGTTTGTTTTTAGGAAAGGATTTGTGCTTGAGAATAGATTCGATTTCTCTTATCTATTCATTTCTTATTGGATTTGTCGAAATGGTGTTCTGAACTTTGTTTCAGTTACTTCCATCTCTTGTATTGAAAAGATTGGAAAGATAGTTTTTCTCAGAAATATGTGTGAAATATTGGCCTCTCATCCAGGATGAAGTAGGCAGCCTTACATGCTTTCAGGTTAAAAGCCACTACTCAAATAAAATTAATTAGATTATTCCTTGAATAACTAAAATAGGGAGCTATACCTATGGAAAATTCAGAGGGAAGTGGTTTATATAACACTTACCCAACTATCTAGTTGAACACTTGTCTTTAAAAGAAGGTGATGGAGTTTAAAATTGATCATTTTAAGAAAGGATAAATCTGTTCACTAACACAGCCATCTGTCCAACACTCAAAATATTATTCTTTAGAACTTCAACATATAATATATCATCAGTATTATGTGTTGGCATTTGATCATTTGATTTGAATCGGTAATTGTTTGTTTGCTTGATGCAACTAGTACATGTCTATTTTGTAAAGAGATTAGATTGTCTTATGATGATTATGTTGTATGTTTTCATTCATGGAAACTATGTTTCTATAGTTATATGAGTCCTATAGTTCAACTGGTAAGGCTTAAATGGTAAGCAGAGATAACTTTTATTAGAACTGATAATTAGGCCTTTAATCAGTAAAAGACAGACATAATAATATTCTGACAACCGATACAGGAAATTTACAAAGAATGGGATGATACGGTTTTGCAGCAGCAATGAAGACTATTGCATTAAGTTATGCTCATGACCATATGTGGAGATTCAATCAGATGAACATGATTTGATTGATAGAGCAGGTATTCTGATGGACATTCAACCAATAGTGATGAAAATCACTTAGATCAATAAAACGACACAGAATTAGATTTGCAATGGAAGTTTGTCTAGATTCATTGAGGCTAGGGAATTTTCCCAAGGTTCTAGCTGGCCTAATAATGTTTTTAAGATGTGTGATGATGTATGAAGGGTATATGAGTATGAGTTTGAATGTGTAAGAAATCATTAGAGAATTTTGTCTTTCTGATAGTGCGGTGATAAGAAGAGTTCTGAGATGAAGTATATGTGATGTTGTAATGTTCTGAAGTGGATCCTATCAGACACTGATGGTTTTATACTAAGATCAATTGAACTTGTTGTCTCCCTAATAGTTGCAGTAAGAAAATCCTCTCATAAGGTGACTCCTAACAGGGTGAGGTCAGATCCTAACAGGTCTTATCATTAAATCCTCTAACTAGGTGACACATTAACTTGTGTTTGCAAATCCCAGTAATCTGGGTAGCTCCTAGCATGACTAGTCCTCATAGGACTTACTATATTTCTCTTAACTAGGTTTAGACACTCCTAAAAGCGTGTGCCCCTAATCAGGTGTTGTAGACCTTAATTGATCAGATCTCTATACTATAGATAGTGGATCTTTGTGGGTAGTGACTCCCATCGTGGTTTTTCCCATTTGGGTTTTCCATGTATAACCTCTTGTGTCATGTGGTTTATACTTTATGTGGTGATTGCTTACTTGGTGTTATTGTTTATATGCCTATTGAGTTTTAAGTTGGTGAAATTGATAATCAGATTTATAATATTTTTATCTACACTGATTCACACCCCCCTCTCAGTGCCTTATAAGTTCATCAATTGGTATCAAAGCCAAACTTCCTTAATGCTTAACCGCTTGAAAGGGATCTCTAATCCTAAGGAAAATATGGGGGAAGGAATGAGTTATAGAGAGATGGCTAGGGAACTTGCAGAAACCAAGGAAGACCTAAAAACCCTAAGAGGTAAGTATAAAGCATCACTAGCTAAAAGGAAAGAACTAACCCAACAATTCTAGGAGATAAAGGAAAGCAACTCCTCTGATGGAGAAAAAATAGATGCATTGGTTGAGAAAGTGGAGAAACTAAATGCTGAGAAAATTAACTTGAGGAGAGAGCTTGAAGCCCTTACAATCCAGATGAGTCAAGAACTTGAAGCTAGGAGGATAGCTGAAGACAAGATCAAAGAGAAAGATCATGAGATCTTTAAGATAAATCAAGAAAATGGCACTCTATATGCACATTGGCATGAGGAGAAAGAAGAAATAAAAACATACCTTGATATGGAAATGTCTCTTAGAGAGACTCTTATAAATTAGAATGAAGATCTTACTAAAGAGCTTGCAGAAGCTAACAAGAAGCTTGTAAAATTCAATAAGAGTTCTACCATACTAGATGAACAGATCCAATCTCAGAGGATGAATAGTGATACATCTGGTTTAGGATACAATACATTTAGAAAGGAGAACCTTTTAGTACCAAGAGGAACATGCATGAAGGTAAAACAACTCATGAGGCTCAGAAACCTATCGGTAAGAAAGCTTACAAACCTATTTGTTTTAATTATCATAAACCAAGACATACTTCTAATGTTTGTAGAAGTAGATTTGACGCTAATACTAGTTATAGACCTAATACTAGATCTGTGCCTAGAAAATTTGAAGGTTACTATTATACATACAATATGTGTGGACATAGATCTATCGAATACAGGTATGGAGATAATAATCCAACACCTCATATGAATCCAAGATCTATTGGTGATTGGAGAAGGAATTCCAATTACTAGAGAAGTACTAATTGGCAAAGACCCTATGTTAACCGATCTAGTCCCATTGAGATGGAGAGAAGAGTTAATGTGATTTGTTCAATCTGCAACAATTATGGACATGTAGCAATGAACTTTAGAAGAAGGACAGGTAGAGGCAATGCAGGACCATGGAGAGCATCTGGAATGACATGTTATCATTGTAACAAACCAAGATATATTTTTATGTTTTACAAAACACAGAAGAACCAATCGGTGAATCATTCTATAGACTAAAAAGGAAAGTAGAAAGTTGATATTGAAGAAACCAGAGCTAAGATGAATAGAATTTGGAAGAAGAAGAGTGATGACAAACCATCTAAGGAATCAAATTCCTCACCTAGTGTGGAGAATCCCTCACCAACAAACTAAGTTGTTTCTACAATTTGGGGTGTGCATATTGTCATATCTTGAGATGAACCCTTGCATGAAGTATTGTAAGTTAAATCTGCATATTCTGATGCATTTTGATGTTTATAAGTCTTTTTTAATCATAACTGGTAAATAACATATAGTTTTAGCAACTAGTAATATGCTCAAGAGTGTTTTAAGGTATTTTAGGGTTTTGTTGGTTAAAGAATTTAGTGCAGTAGATAGAAAGCAAATAAAAAGAACATTTTGGATTTTATTTGTAACATTGTGATCTTGAGAGCATTTTGTGAGTGAGCAGAGAAATGAACAACTTGTGATTGCAGCATTCAAAATGTTTAGCAGTGATTTAAAGAGATTTGAAGCACATTCTGTATCGATGTACGATGTTGAAGGTTTTGATGGTGTGAAATCCCTGTGCTGAAGTAGGAAAGGTATTTATCAAATAAATCTTACTCTTTGCTTCAAGATTTTGCATATTTTGGTATGGATACTCCACATCTTGTTGATGTGATTAAGAGGCCACATCGGGAGTTCAACCATCATCCTTTCAAATCAGAAGAAACATACCCTGTCAGTGCCCTATCTAGTGTACTGTATGGAGTTTTGCACATTGAATATGTCAAATCATTTTATCACTGCAAATTGGAGGCCATGGCTGTATCACTTATTCATGACCAGTATAAATCATTGTGTGATAACCAGAGCATAGTGAAAGT
The DNA here is from genome assembly GCF_030272615.1 of Cryptomeria japonica. NCBI lineage: Eukaryota > Viridiplantae > Streptophyta > Pinopsida > Cupressales > Cupressaceae > Cryptomeria > Cryptomeria japonica. The sequence goes on along the minus strand of NC_081408.1, from coordinate 202,104,780 downwards.
ACACTTTAATAATTTCACCAAGAAAGGGTTCCATCATGAAATCAACCTCATTAATGATGTTGATAATGAGTTAGTTAGATTTGTTTTGAGTTGGATTCATGATCAATTTATGTGGTTGGATCGACCACATAAAATAGCCAAGGAAGTCATCCATGCAGTAACCGAATTTTTCTCAACCAATGAAGTACCCTTACTCAGATTATTATCCAAGAATGATGTGAAGAAGTTGACTAGATCAAAATGGGATGGTGGAACCATGATAGTAAATAACATCAATGATCTAGCTGTGAAATATGCCTCTATGGTGATTGGGTATAGGATTTACTATTCAAGCAGAATTAACAACATATCGACAACAACTATTCATACTGCCTAGCATGTGGTAAAAGAGAATGTTGATTATGATTTGGAAAAGGCACTAAGAAGCCAATTTATGGTGAATCTAGAATTTGTGAAGAAAGACAAGAAGTGGAGATTCAAATTTGGTCAATTGATATTAGGTTTATTCTTCTATTTTCAAAACTATTTCCCCGGTATTGGAGATGTTCAATGGATTAAAGGTACCCCTACACTACTTCAGATGAAGACTATCATTAGGATGCTAACATACAAGTTTGATAATATCTCTTGGGGTTACTTCAAGGAGTTTAAAAATAAAATGCATGCTAGAGAGCATCTACCAGTAGAAGTAGTTAACTGGTATGAGAAAACAATTTGTTTCATGGTGGATACAGATACTTGTATGATAGAAGTAGTTATCCCTATAACCATATGGGTATTACCTATGGGATATGAGGTAGACAAGCATCTACTCATTTCTTATGCTAATCATCTATTAGAGCAATGGGGGGATACCACTGCAGAGAGATTTGGGACATACAAAGAAAAATCACTACAAGTCCACTTTGAGCTGCAGAGACTAGTGATTGCAAAGAAGATAAGGAAGGAGGTAGAAACATTTTTTGACCTAGCAGGATTTACAAATGAATAGATTGCAATAGCTAGGGCAAAGCATGTAGTGGAGAAAGGTGAAGTATCTAGTGTACCTATCGGTAAGACTAGAGATGCAAATGCTAAAGCAACATAAAAGAAGATGGAAGAAGAAATCACAAAGAAACCAGCTAAATCACAAAGAGGTAAACCATCTAAAATTCATTTCCGAAGAAAACAAAAAAATGTTGATCCACCTACTGCACCATCAAACCAGAAAGAGAAATAAGCAACAAGCTCACAAACCAAAAAATGATGAAGAGGATACTGAATCAGATGATAAAAGATCAATTAGAGAAAGTGTTAAGAAGCCGAAGAAAATCGGTAAGGGAAAACCACCTAAGAAACCATTTATATTAGAAGAATCTTTCAATAGTATGGTCAAAATAATTAATGATTATGGGATATACAAAGGTTTGAACACAATGTTTATTCATTTATCTAAAAATCAACAAAGGGAGATTGAAGATGCAATCATCTTCAGTACGAATAAATTTAGCAGTGCCTTCATTGAATTACAAGGGCATATTCCAAATTATTTGTATAACTTAATTGATGCAAGGTGGTAGGCTCCCATTAGCCAAGACAAAGAATTCATTGATTATATCTTCAAGCACTTAAAACTAGAAGCAAGTGAAGATCAATGCAAAATCGTCATTTAGATCCAAAAAGAAATTAATAAGAATGTTAATAGGAGAGACCGAATCAAACTAGAAGGAGACTAAGATTTTGATTAAGAAGGTGTTAGGTCTCATCCCTAATGAAGAAGAGGAAACATATGAACAAGTTGAGGAAGATAGTTATGAAAAGATAAAGGCAAAATAACTTCCTAAAGATGTTAAGATCACAGATTTTGAACTAGATAACAAGTGTATGCAAGATGATCCTATTGATACTAAACTGATGATCATTCCTAATGATAACACTAGAAATAATGTTGATAATACTATTGATAATATAGATGTATTTGATGTTGATGTTTAGATGTTTGAACAACATGAGCAATAAGAGGAACAAGTGGAGAAAGAAATTGAAGAAAAGAACTCTTATGAGCCACCAATGAATGCAAATCCTGCTGATACTCAAATTTCATCAATAAGTGTATATTAAAATATTGATGATAGTCAAAAGGAAAAGACTGATGAAAATAAGGATGAGGAAGCACCGGTGAATGAACAAAATTTGGAAACTCAACCACCACTAATCAAGGACACCACTGAAGAAGAGAAGACATAAGAAGATAAGACAGAGAAGGAGAAAATAGAGAAAGAAAAAGAAGAGAAAAAGGAGACAAAGGAGAAGAAAATAATTGATGACAATGATGAGGAATTAGACAGTATAAGGGCCTACTGATATGGACAATCTGAGTTCCTCTCAATTGATGGAGATTGCAATAACAATGCAATCCAGATATCAAAAGAAGAGAATGAAGGAACAACAGAGAGAGGTAGAAACAATAAGGAAAACATTTGATATTTTGTTTAGTCTCCTACCAGAGACTAATACTGAAAGTTTGGTTACTCCCATTGACAAATTTATATAGTTCATTACCGATGCCAGAAATCAACTCAAGACTTTTGAAGATGCAACATACATATTAGTTGAAAAGGACTACAAGAAGAAAAGGATAGAACAACTGATGTTTGAGATAGGTAAAGGTAACGTAGAACTCATGGTTAATAAGAAATTGTTGAAGAATGCACTAGAAATCAGAGGAAATATTTTGGCTACTATTTTAAAATTCTCATTGTTTTGTGTTGATTTGAAGGAGAAAAGGGAAGATGCTGAGAAAGAACTTAAAATCTTGAGTGAAACATTTAGACCACTAAATGACTCAACTATTCATAGATCAATTGTAGAACTCCATCACAAACTTGAGGTGTATGAGCATGAGCAAGTCAAATGAGTAAGATAATTGAAGGAGCTCCAGACTCAACTAATTCCTAAAGTGGAAATTTTACAATGACCGTACAAGGAGTCAGAGGCTATCTTATTTACTCTAAAAATGAGCATAGTTGATGCAATGGAGGAATTAGTAGGGCAGATAAAGATAGGTGTTGAGATTATCGGCACACTATTAGAGACATGGGATAATGATCTAAACCAATTAAAGTTTCAGTTTAGTGATGTTTTCTTCTAAACTTGCTTTGTAAAGACTTTATGACTTTATATCTATATATATATGCTCTAATGCAAATTTTAATGTATAATATATATATCTTTCATGTATTTAACTTCTTTCTTTGGCATTATTGTCAAAGGGGGAGTAATAGTTAAAGTGTCAGTCAAAATTTTGTATGTAATGTAAAGGGGGAGTAATAGGAGTCTCTTTCATTTTTGTATAACAAGCATGCAATTGCTAAGGGTGAGTACATGCCATGTAGTCAATTTTTGTATTGCATACTTAGTTGGAATTTTTTTTTTTCCTAAGTGTTGCCATCAATGCCAAAGGAGGAGAATGTTGGCATGTGATCATTTGATCTGAACTGGTAATTGTTTGTTTGTTTGATGCAATCGGTACATGTCTATTTTGTAAATAGATTAGATTGTCATATGATTACTATTTTGTATGTTGTCGTTGATGGTAACTATATTTCTACAATCATCTGAGTTCTACAGCTCAACTACTAAGGCTTAACTGATAAGCATAGACATTTTTTATCAAAACCAGTAATTAGGACTTTAACTGGTAAAAGATAGACATAATAATATTCTGACAACCGGTATAGGAAATTTATGTAGAATGGGATGATGCAGTTTTGCAGTAGCAATGAAGACTGACAGATTAATTTATGTTTGTGATCATATGTGTAAATTCAATTAGATAAACAAGATCTGATTGACTAAGTAGGTATTTTGATGGAAATTCAACTGGTACTGATGAAAACACTTAGATCGATAAAATGACACAGAATTGGATTTGTTATGTCGGTGGCCAACATAAGTAAGGCATGCAATGCACGTTTTTCTAGATTCATAGAACCTATGAAATTATTCCAAGGTTCTACCCAACCTAATAATGTTTTTAGGATGTGTGATGAGGTATGAAGGTTATATGAGTATGAGCTTGAATGTGTAAGAAATCATTAGCGGATTTCATCTTTTTGATAGTGTGGTGATCAAAGTCATTGTGAGATGAAGTATATGTGATGTTGTAATGTTCTAAAGTGGATCTTATCAGACACTGATGATTTTATACTAAGATCATTTGAACTTGTTGTCTTCCTAACAGTCGTAGCATGAAAATCCTCTCATAATGTCACTCCTAACAAGGTGTAGTAGATCCTAATAGGTATGATCATTAAATCCTCTCACCAGGTAACACATTAACTTGTGGTTGCAAATCCTAGTAATGTGGGTAGCTCCTAGCACGGTTGGTCCTCATAGGCCTTATTATATTTCTCTTAACTGAGCTTAGACACTCCTAACAAGGTGTGCCTCTAACAAGGTGTTGTAGACCTTAACCAGATAGATCTCTATACTGCAAATAGTGGATCTTTGTGGGTATTAACTCCCATTGTGGTTTTTCCCATTTGGGTTTTCCACATATAACCTCTTGTGTCATGTGGTTTATACTTTATGTGGTGATTTCTTACTTGGTGTTATTTCTTGTATACTTGTTGAGTTTTCAGTTGGTGAAATTGATAACCAGATTAAGATTGTATATGTGATGGTATTCTGGTATGGTTTTGTCATTGATGTCAACACCTACTAACACTTATCAAATCTAACACTTTGGAGAATCAACAACATTCACTGGCAAGCAAATGACTCATGCACAGTCACTAGTATCTGATACACCGGCAAGATATAATGATCACCGACACTTGGAATGGTATGGAAAATACTTGGTTATGTTGAAGACATCGTTTGGATACTTTGTCTTGAAGATTTCTTTATTGGCATATTCATATTAGCATATTTGTTGTTACCGGCAAAGAGGTCCATGTTATACACCGGTAGGCTTATCTTTTCCAGATCAGCATGACAAGCTATGGAGATGATTTATTATTGTTGTAAATGCATTAAGCCAACATGTTGAATCAGTTATTGCATCGAACATTAATTTATTTGTAAATTGATTTTATTGTAATATCCTTTAGAACCGACCTACTAAAATTGGTCCTAGGTTATGATATAAATGTAAGATCTTATTTGTAAGATCGAATGTGGAATGCAAAAAAGGATTGTGTGAAGGTATATACGAGAATAAGGAGAGCTATACATGCAGACATCATTTGAAGGTTGAAGGAGGGTTTTTGTGAAAATAATCAGAACTACACCGATACTGAATTCAACATAAAAAGATGCTAATTTGAGCAGTACATCCTTATTGGATTTAACCATCCAATTGTAGTTAGTGTGACTCCTATTTTGTGTTTGAGCAGTGACCTCTAGGTGCTTGGCCTTTCTGCATGTGCAGACCCCATTTGTATACACTTACTATCTGCAGTAGTATCATCTAATTGTGGGTAAGGTTTCCCACCATGGTTTTTCCCCTTACAGGGTTTCCATGTACAAATATTGGTGTTATGTGTTGTGGATGACTTTGTCCTTTTGTTTCATTCATTAATATTTATCGATATTGCAATTAACTGATAAAACTGTCTACTAGTATAAAAGACTGATTTATCGGTATTAAGAATTAGGCTAGTTAAGTTGTTTTTGGTTTGAATTTATTTGACAAATGATTTACCCCCCCCTCTCAGTTGTTTCCTAGACCTAAGAATATGGTGATATAAATTCTATTTCATGGTGGATACAAATACTTCTATGATTGAAGAAGTTATCCCTAGAACCACATGGGTATTACTTGTGGGATATGAGGTGGACAAGGATGTTAGCAATTTGGTATTATGTTTGATGTCAACTGGTTTGGCAAGGTCACCATAAAGATAGAAGAAGTGGTGACCGATATGATGGCAATACACATGAGAGTGAGTACACAGAAGGAAGGTATAAATCGGGATGTAGGTTGCTTGGTTGCTATAAAGGAACAAAAATCAGTGAAAAGAGCAGAGGGGTGTTGGAATACAAGGAATTTGATAACACTGAGAGGGGAGGTGAATCAGTGTTCTACTAGTAACACATGATTTTAACTTACTATAATATACACATATAAAATGGTAAATGAAGAAACATATAACATTAAGTAAATAAACTAGCCACATGAATGATCACCATAACACATAGAATTTAATACATGGAAAACCTCAAAGAGGAAAAACCATGGTGGGGTTTGTGACCCACAATATCAATTCACTAGCCATATGAAAGATATTACATAGCATGGGGGCCTGCACATGCAAGAAGGCACATTTCCTAGAGCACACTGTGCAACACAAAAGACTCTCACTGACTAAAAGATTTTTCTAATATAAAATAGTAATGGTGAACTCACAAAATGCATCTGCAATTCCAAAAAAAATTATGGTTATAGCTCTATCCTCTACCGGTTCATAAACCCTAGACCCTTTTACTGGTATCTCCTTTCCTCCAAGAATGCTTTACAAACAATCTACTATGTTGGAGCTTCAAATTTCCAAATAATTTTAAGCACCCTACTATTAAAAATGTTGGTCACTTCATGAAAATGACACATAATAGATGATTAATGATTTGAACAACTAGAGTAAAGTAGGATATGAATAAATTAGTCCTGATGGACCCCATGAAGGACTAGTATTTTTGATCTGTAGAAAAGATGATATGAACAGATAATTAAAATGAATGAAACATGAAAATATAAGAAATACCCATTTTATAAAATCAAGTTTCCAAGCTCCAGTAAAAATATTAGATTTGTACAATGTGTTTTTGGTTGTAAACCATACAGAAGACCATAAGAAGGCTAAAAAGTTTGTTATTTTGACCTGATTGAAACTGTATACAAATATCAAATCTTATGAAAACCCATTTTAGAAGTGGATGTTTCCTACCACCAAACAAATTTTCAGATTTGTATCTAAAGTATAAGGTAGTCGACCAAACAAAAACCCGAAAGATAGCTTAAAGCAAGGTTATTGACTAACTAATTTACATATTAAATTCAAAGGGTTTTGTTAATTTTAATGTAAAATGGTGATTTTTCAGCCCAAAAGGGTTATGGTGCCCATTCAACCACATATATAAGTGGTTAATTTAATATGTAGATATTGGGGGGGGTGGGGGGGGCGAGTCATAAGGACAACATAATGTTGTAAGGATTGAATATCATTTTCTATTAAAGAAGTATATAGGAAGAAGAAGTATCATTTTGTGCAAGCAATTTGTAATGAAGTATTTACAAGTGTAACTTATGTATGTAACTATTTCCTGAAGATTAATATACAAGGTTCACTATCTCTTTTTCCAAATATTGTGTACACTTTTGTGTTGATGAGTTATCTTTGTCCTCTTGATAAATCTGTTTATCGATTTGCTATGATGTCAATCACATGTTGTTGCATTAGGTGAAAGATTGAGTTCTTATAGTTTGTGTAACACATATTGAACCTTCATAGTTGGTGAGAAATTGTCTCTTGAGTTGATAATATATTTTGTACACAAAGTGTCATATATCCCTAGATAGAGGCACTTGCATTTTATTGTTTTTTCAAGGTTTTGATCTGTATGCATTCAAGTTCCTTGACAAAAAAACATTCTTCCCAAATCCTATATGAAATGATCTATGCATATGTCTTTTAGGTCCTGAAAGCAAACTCATTTTCAATATAAATTTGCAATCATTTCTTTTCAAAGTATTCAGTTAAAGCACATAATAAAGCATAATTGTAGACAATAATTTGCCAGTTTGTAATTTGTTAATAGGATTAAATCCACTTTAAATAATATCTTTTGTGCTTGAGAGTGTGAGGTACACTTGCCTAGGTTTAGTGGAGCCTAAAGTGTAGAGGGATTTAGTCTATGACTTTCCCTATTCATTGGCCAAGGCTGATTGGACTACTTGAGGAATTGGCAAGTCTTTGGGTTTTCCAATCTGTGGTTTTGGGCACCAACAGATTGGTGACTCTACTGGGGAGTTGTCATATATAGTTTTACATTCACCTAGAAGCTCTAGTGTTTGTTAATTAAATATTTGATAAGTTTTTTTTTCCCCATTTGAGTCACCCAACAGATTGGCGACTCTGTTAGGGAGTTGTCTACAAAGTTTCAATTCTAGAATCTCCATTAAGGTGTGCTCTACTAGAAGGAAGAACCGAGGAGATCAGTAAGTAATATTTTCCTCCATAGGAGGTGGCAACTCTATTCTACATAACAAGATCTATTTCTATTGGTGACTGTATTGAGGGAGAAGATCTAGAAGGAGATGAAAATTTACCTTTTTTGAAAGAAATATCAATTTTGGTTTAGAATGTTTCAAAGAAAACCATTTATTCCAGATAGCATCAAGCCATTGGATCTCAGAAGCTTTCAATGTATCCCAAACAAGTTGTTCCCTAAGCTTTCACAACTTGTACCAAAATTCCATGGGGAATATGATGAATTAGCACCTGACCATTTGGGCTCATTTTATACATTCCTAAAGGATTATGAGATTTATGCAGAAGATTATGTGATGAAGTTATTCATCAGGACATTGAATGATAATGCAAGAGAAGCCTATGAATCACTCCCTACACAAAGTATCTCATCATGGAGGGAGTTGGAGCAATGGTTCCTTCATGTGTTTCATGATGCATGTGAAGAAGGAAGCATGTGCTATTAGCTAGAGGAAGACCAAGAATACACTATGGAAACATAATTTTGTGTGTCTCCCTTGGATGAATGTTTAAATATAAAAAGCAAGAAGATGAATCTGCAGTAAATTTCTTCATGAGGATGTTCAATATTTATCAGGAGATACTTTCATATGTCAAGCCTCCATTTTATGAGTTATTAAATGAATTATATAAGTTAGGGTATGACTCTAAGTTGTATAGTTTTCTTAGGTATCTACATGATGAAATTGTTGTAGAAGATAATGGATGCAGGATGAGATCTACAAAGGGAACAATAAACACCAATGAAGAGGGAAGTTTGGATCAGATTGAAGAAGAATCCATTGTTGATGAGACCTATGTGGAAATAGACAACATGCAATATCAAAAGGAAGATTGTCTGCTCAATAGTGAACAAATTTCAGATCTTCTAGATAGAGAGTATCAAAGAAATGCAACAAAGGAAAAAGAGGTGTGTCATGGAAAATAGATAGAATGTGCACATGCACCTGGAAATAGGTTCAAATCTTTTTCATATCAGTTGTGTGATGACATGACAGAGGATGGCTGGCATTCACAAAAAACTTTATGTGATGAGTCCTCCTATTTCTCTGATAAATACATTAATGACAGTGAGAGCACATATGATGACCAAAAAATTGAAGTCATATAACTATCAAGATCATTTTAAATGTTTTACAAATCCTCTTTATAATAATGCAGATATAAATGATGAAATGACATACTACCAGAGTATGTCTAACAAAGATTTGTATGTGTTTTCAAATCCACTATATGAAGAATAAGAAATATCTCAAGATGATCAGGAAATCCTATTGAGAAATGACATAAATAACAATGAGGATAATTGGGAGCATTGTTATGGATCAAAAAATTTGCATTCTCCAAAGCACACTTAGACAAATAAAATTGGTGATATAAATTTTTCAAAAATAAAAGAAAATTTTCATGAGAAAAGTTTAGGGTTTCCAAATAATCCATCTCTTCAACAAAAGGTACAATTGAAAAGTAAGCCTAAGTATGAATTTTTGACTTTAGGATTACATTAATCACATAAGGGAGTAACAAAGAAAAAACAAATTGTCCCAATTCTGATGTTGATATTGTTAGTATGATTTCACCTAATCACAACAAGGAAATAAAGGTTGAAAGCCAACATCTCTCGGGAGAAATGGAGAAACCCTATCAAATAGGGATGAATATTGATGTATTTCCAAATATAGGAGTATTACAATGGAAAAACCCTTATAAGGATAAAAGCATGATGGTTCAGAGGAATTTGATTTCCTATATGGTAAATTCAAGGAGGAGGGGTAAAAGGAAATATGTTGGGATCATTTGGAGCATGTCCATAAAGTAAGGAGAGATAATGTGATATTTAAAAATATTAGAAAGTCTCAAAAGATAAAACTTTATAAATCAAATGATACAACGATTGATAAAAGTTTGATGCCATGTGTGGTGAAAACAAAAGGAGAATGTTGTGATTCTTTTAGCATGGAATATCAAGCAAAAAATAAAATATATTACAACATATATGGTAAACATGAAAATATAACAATTGATAAAATTTATGATGAAATTGGATTGGTTGATGATATGTGCCAAACTGGAATATTTTTGCATGATGACAACTAGGTGTTTGATCTAGAAAAAAAGAGTGTTCATGTGTTTGGGACCTAGGGGCCACCAGATGAAGTTTTAACATAATCTACATAAGGGAGGTGATTGGCAATGGTCTACTCCACCAAAGAAAACTAGATTCTTGCTATGCCCGCAAGGGGCATACATCCCTAGATAGAGCCACTGTTGGGGCTTCAAATTTACAAATAATTTCAAGCACTCTACTATTAAAAATTGTGGTCACTTCATGGAAATGACACATAATGGATGATTAATTATTTGAACAACTAGAGTAAAGGAGGATATCAATAAATTAATTCCAATGGACCCCATGAAGGACTAGTTCTTTTGACTTGTAGAAAATATGATATGAATAGAGAATTAAAATGAACGAAACATGAAAATATAAGAAATACCCATTTTAGAAAATCAAGTTTCCAAGCTCCAATAAAAAATATTAGATCTGTACAATGTGTTTTTGGCTGTAGATCTTACAGAAGATGTCGACTTCGAATGAAATTGTATGAAAATATCAAATATTATGAAGACCCATTTTAGAAGTGGATGTTTCCTACCACCAAAAAAAATTTCAGATTCATATCTAATGTTTAAGACATCCGACCAAATAAAAACCCAAAAGATAGCTTAAAATAACGTTATTGACTAGCTAGTTTGCATATTAATTTCAAAGGGTTTTGTTAATTTTAATATAAAATGGTGACTTTTCACCCCAAAAGGTCTATGGTACCCATTCAACTACATATATAACTAGTTAAAAAATGTAGATATGGGGGGGGAGTCATAAGGACAACATAATGTTGTAAGGATTGAATATCATTTTCTATTAGAGAAGTCTATAGGAAGAAGAAGTTTCATTTTTTGCAAGTAATTTGTAATGCAGTATTTACAAGTGAAAATTATGTATGTATTTATAAAAAGAAGATTAATATACAAGGTTCACTGTCTCTTTTTCCAAATATTGTATACACTTTTGTGTTGATGACTTATCTTTGTCCTCTTGATAAATCTGTTTATATATTTTCTATGATGTCAATCACATGTTGTCGCATTAGGTGAAAGATTGAGTTCTTATAGTTTGTGTAACACATACTGAACCTTCATAGTTGATTAGAAATTGTCTCTTGAGTTGATAAGATATTTTGTCCACAAAGTGTCATATATCCCTAGATAGAGGTACTAGTCTGTTATTGATTTTTCAAGGTTTTGATCTATATGCATTCAATGTCCTTGACAGAAAAAAATTCTTCCCAAATCCTATATGAACCGATCTATGCATATGTATTTTAGGTCCTGAAAGCAATCTCATTTTCAATATACATTCACAATCATTTCTTTTCAAAGCATTTAGTTAAAGCACATAATAAAGCATAATTGCAGACAACAATTTGTAAGTTTTTAATTTGGTAAAAGGCTTTAATCCACTTTGAATAATCTATTTTGTGCTTGAGAGTGTGAGGTACACCCACCTAGGTTTAGTGGAGCCTAAAGTGTAGAGGGATTTAGTCTTCGACTATCCCTATTCGTTGGCCAAGGCTGATTGGACTACTTGAGGATTTGGCAAGTCTTTGGGTTTTCCAATCTATGGTTTTGGGCACCAACATACTGATCATAGCATGATATAAATTTTTCATATAGATGACCTACATACATATCCTTTTCATCACATTGTTCTTCTTCCTTGTCATATATCAAAATGACCTAATAAACTGACTTATATACCCTTTACAAACAATATTCCTTATGTCAGCTTACAATATAGAGGATATTCAATGTTGGCTCTATACAATAATTACAAAATGATTTTACAAATAAAAATTTTCGGATCCCAAATTGATGTCGGCTCCACTAAAGTGTTGGATGCCAGTGCCAAAGCTGGTGATGACCTTGATTACTCCAATGACGGTATCTACCGATGTATGCCTCCAATGCTGGTATCTTCCAGTATATGCCTTCTAGAGAATCTTGTTGCCATCAATGACAACATATTAATCCAATGAGTGTCAATTGCCAACAATTTTCCCCTTTGGCATTGATGGCAACACTAATGTGAAAAATGGATTCCCTGCCAATTCAACTAAAACATGCTCCCCCTAAGCTGATTGACTATGTTTGCAGTATACTCTTTTTTTTATATCCTCCCCTTAGGATTATACACATATACATATTTTTCACTTTCAAATACTTCCCCTTTGGCATCAATGCCAAAGACAGGTGAAAGAATTGAAAGAATAATTATAGATTACTTTATGGGAGCTTGACCAATTTCAATATTTCCAGATAAGATTTCTCTAGCAACTGTATATAGGTATCACAGTTAATTTTGAATATTTCAGATATGGATACAAGTCCACTCAGTAAATGTGCAAGTCTTTCTTTCTCAGTGACTTATTTCGGTGTGGGCTTTGCAAGCATATCCATGCATTCCTTCTTATGTACACCAAGTGAGTCCAAACTTGGACTCACCAACCCTCTCAGACTCCTTTCTCTCTAAATAATCTTGTCTCTTTCCTTTTCAAAAGCAAAAATTTGATTCTCCAAAGTTAAAATTTGTCCATCAATAGATGTTGTAAGTAAAGTTAGTCCATCAAAAGAATTAGCAATATTAGCAATCTTTTCTCGTAACTCCTTTATCCTCTTATCTACATTTGATGTAAGAATCTCTATATTACAACAAACCATGTAGATGTCAGTACATTGTTTCAAAAAAAATTCAATAAGTATAAGTTTCTCTTCAACCTTCCTCTTTTTGGTCTCAATAATCTAGTTAAAAGTGACTTTCTTAGCCAAAGTAAATCTTTCAAGTGCTTTCCAGAAGGGCTTGCTTCATTTTCAATCATAAATTTAGGAATCAATTTGTGCAAAATTGTTATTGACTGATCTATTATATCTTTATCTGCAAATCCCTCCTTCATTACCTTTTGAGAAACCATCATCATTAGCTTTGTGGGGCTCATTTCTGTGATTGATTTCTTCTCAACTTGAGAAGTGTCAATCGCCAAAAGTTTTGCTGAGGAATCAACTGTCAGTTCAGTCTCCTTTTCCTTATCCTCTTCTAGTGTATCTCTTTTCTCATCCTCTTTTGAACCTATGGCTTTGCCACTTGGTGTAGTATCTGTTATTGTGGGTGGATCATTATCCACAATATTATCTATATCCTATACATTACCTTTCTTAGACTGTACAATTGTTGTCTCTGTCTATTTAGCCTATACACTCTCATCAATTTTAGGTTTATCTGTTGTTTCATTAAAAATTTGATCTGAGCTTCCCAAAATTCCTTTCCCTTTAGATCTATTTGGAATGGTAGGAGTTGTTGCCTTAGCAAATTCTTCTTGAGAAGTAAGGAAATCAAGATTCTTTTGGAATAATTTCTCCCAACCATCTCTGGTCTCATTTATTATTTCATTGACTCTACCCATCATTAACCTTATTTGTCGGGGTTTGCTACTAAATATTGTTATATTTGCAACCTCTATACATCTTTTCATTTCCTCATTATTTATAGTACCACAAATGCCCAAAAGTTCAACTTCTTTAATCTCTCTGTCCCTCTTGATTGTGTCTAATCTCCTTGCATCTAACTTATTATATAATGATAAAGGAATTTCAAAATCTCTACCAGAGCCTTCTTATATATATCTAAATGTGACAAAATTGCTTCTTCCATTTCATTTTGTTCATTACCATCTAAATCTTCATAGAAATTTGACACATTCTTCAAAATTTTGTCTTTAGTTACCTCATCTATCAATTGTGCACAAGTCATTGCGGTGATGATGGTAACATTGCCAGATTAAATTTCTTCATCTATCACAATCTTTTTCTTCTTGTTGGGGTTTGCAGGAGTAGATAAAGTAGACTTCCTCTTCTGAGTAGGTTTCCTTGCTAGAGGTGTGGATGTTGTTGTTACCTTTCTTACTAGCTTCCTCCTTGGCTCTACCTTCTTCTCTTCTACTAGAGGCTTATCAACTTTCTTCCTATGTACCCTTCTAAATGCAAAAGGTTGATTATCCTTTGCATTAGAGTTAGAAGTGATAGGAGATATCAAAGTTGTTTGTCTCTTTACCTCAAGAGCACTTTTCACTTCAGTTGTTGTAGCTACCATTGTTGGTTGATCTACCAGTTTAGATCTAGAACCTAGTTTTGTATCTATCTTGTGAATTACATTCTGAATGAAGGTAGGCATTTTGTCTATTTTCTTTTCCCTCCTTTTCTTATTGAATCCAATTTTAACTTCAAGATCCTTCTCCTCCGCAATACGAAAGTTTTCATCCTTATCATCCAAAGGAGAATCAATCAACATTTTAGCATATAGTTCCAAGATGATGTCATGAACCTCATATCCCAATTCAGTGACCCATATTGTTATAGGTTCCACCACTTCTATGAGAGTCTCATCTATTTTTACCATGAAGCAAATTTCAGTGGAGTATTCCTCCACGATGTGTTTGGAGATTCTCTCCCTTAGTCTCATGTTCTCTTGAAAAGTTTTTTAGAATCTCTAAAGCTTCTCATCCCTGTTAATGCCAAGACCAGTGATTGCATCTTTAATTTGCATACCTACCGGTATGTCATGAACCCATTGTTTCTTTCCCAAAAATGGTAGCTCATTCATGAAATACATCATTAAGATGACAATAAGATTGCCAAACTAGAAAGTTCCCTTCTTAACACCTTTGATTTTGCCAAGATTTAACATTAATTCACTTCTTAACCATTCAAACAAATCATACTTTCCATTATTCTTTATCATTTAATATGCAACATGGATACAAGAATTGGCAACAGAGTTCAATCAACTTGATTGTGTTACCTTGTAGCCAATGATCATGCTAGAAAATTTTAGATTTATATCTTTGATGGTACTGACCCTCATTGACCTTCCATCATGGGTTGCACCGGTGAGCTTTTGAACCTCTGTGTTGGAGATCTTCTTCCCTGGTTCCTGTCCAACTTTGGGTAAGTCGGTAACCACTTGAATTGCTTCTTTGGTAATCATGTGAGGTTAGTCTAGCCAGATGAATTCATTATAGACCCTACTTAGAACATATCTAATCATTTCATCATTGAATTCTAGTATATATAGGATTTCAGATAACCCTAGGTCTTGAATGATTTGATATTTTGACTTGATTGTTCCAGAGCTTCCTAGTATCCCAGATTGATACATTCCCTTGATTTCCTTAGTGCGTAAATCCTCCAATGTGCAATGAATATAAGCCCTAACATCCTCCACATAAGCTACACCATCGGGAACCCTCGAGAATGCGCTAGTAGAGTCTTCCTTACTTGCAATTTAAGGAACTTTCTTGAAAACAGGTCTAAGCCTATCCTTAACCTCAACAACAATGGGATTCATAATGAAATTAGGAGAAAATGATGATCTAGATTCCATTTCAAAGAAATACCTGGATAACGATCGTCAGTTTAAAGATCTTGATCACTTCTCAGATAACTGTAGGAAATCCTTTAGAATGCCTTTGCTTTGCTCTGGTTTTATCAAGTGCTAGGTGAGTGAAAATGAGTCCATTTTCCCTTTTTATCAGTGAGTAAACCCTAATCATTCACTATCATTAATTCTTAACGGTGCACCCTACCGGATGTCGGTTTCATATTTTTATATCGGGTAAACTTCCATAAATGATCAATACCACTCTCTAGATCTCTTTCTAGATCTCTTCTGGGGAATATGAAAGATTTTCAATGAATTTACCAACCCCTAGGGTGTATGTCTCAGTTACCAGTTGAATTTCCTACCGATGCAGGAATGCTATGTTGTACCGGTGGAGTTACTAGTGCAGTTACCATTATAGTTGCATCTCCATTTGGTTCTTCAGAATTTCTAACCCATCTCTTGGTGTGATCTTGTTGTATTTCATCTACCTCCTTCTTTCCTTTCTCATTTTATTTTTCACTGCTAACTGGTTTAGTCTTGCTTCTATAGTACTTAGCAATATGACCTATTTTGTTGCATGCATAACATGTAACATTGTTCTTTTGAATTGTTTTGACATGTACGATGTCATTCCTTGACTTGCATTGATTATCCAAGTGTCCAAAATTTTTACATGCACGACACTTCACATTCATTCTTCAATCTTCTGACTTATGATCATATTTCTTGCAATTTGTGCACTGACCGGGAACTAAATTGTAGTTTTGATTTTCTTTATTTCTACATTGTTAAGTCATATGATCAAATTTATTACAAACAAAGCATCTACCATTGAATTTGTAATCATTATATTTCCTTACTGGTTTCCTCTGTTCTGATGAGTTTTGCATACCGATTGTCTTATCTTCATTTGTAGTACCAGAGCTTTTGCCTTGTACAAATCCAAGTCCTTTGGAATTTTCACTTTGCCTTTGTCTTTTCAATAAATCATCCAGCTATGCAGCACTAATCCTGAATTTTTCTTTATACTCACTTGCAGTAGTCAGATAATCTCTTAGAGTTATTATTTGTCTTTCAAGCTCTTGTTCATTATTATAGGATTGTACCAAATCAATTCTCAACATATCATTCTCATGAGCCAATCTACCACATTCTTCAGATTTGTACTTCAGAGATACAACAATATCTTTAGACATTTGCATAGTCAAGTCTTGCATTTCATTCTTCATTATCATGTTTTGTTGACTCAGCTTCTGACATTATTACTTAAGTGCATTTTTCTCTTCATCATCCTAGTTTTACAAAAGTTCCTTCCTCCTAGCTTGACCTGATGATAACCTTTCTTGTAGAACAAGAATGAATTCATTAGGAGAATTCAATTCATCTTGAAGTTTTAAGTTCTTCATCCTTTCAGCATCATAATCCTTAAGTGTCATCTCAGGTTGTTTCTCCATAGCCATGTTCAATGATTCTGGTTTCAGGATCTTCCTCAAACTATTAAACTTCCTCCAAGGCACCAGGATTTGATACCATTTATTGGAATACAAGGAACCCAAGAACACTGAGAAGGGGGATGAATCATTGTTTTACTAGTAACACACACATATAAACCGGTAAATGAAGAAACATATAACATGAAGTAAATAAACCAACCACATGAATGAACACCATAACACAAAATTTTATTCATGGATAACCTCAAAGAGGAAAAACCACAGTTGTATTTGTGACCCACAATATCAATTCACTGGCCATATGAAATAAATTACATAGCATGAGGGCCTGCACATGCAGGAAGGCATGCTACCTAGAGCACACTACTCAACACAAAAGAGTCTCACTAACTATAAGCTTCTACTGAGATAAAACAATAATGGTGAACTCACCAAATGCATCTGCAATGCCAAAAAGAGTTCTAGTTATATCTTTGTCCTATACCAGTTCCTAAACGCTAGACCCTTTTACCGGCATCTCCTTTCCTTCGAGAGAGCTTAACAAACCATTTACTAATCATAACATGATATAACTCTCACATACAGATGACCTGCATACATATCCTTCACATCACACTATTCTTCTTGCTTGTCATATATCAAAATGACCTAATAAAATGACTTATATACCCTTTACAAACCATATGCCTTATGTCGGCTTACAATACAAAAGATATTCAATGTTGGCTCTATACAATAATTACAAAATGATTTTACAAATAAAATTTCTTGGATCCCAAACTGATGCCGCCTTCACTGAAGTACTGGATGTCAGTGTCGGTGTCGGTGATGACCCTAATTACTCCAATGTCAGCTAGTGTATGCCTCTAATGTCGGTATCTATCAATATATGCCTTCTATAGAATCTTGTTGCCATCAGTGACAACATATCAATCCAATGAGTGTGAATCACCAACAAGGGAATGGTGGATGGCCATACTGATAACATAAACTAAACTGGTAATCAACTTGGGTTGACAAAGTATGTCAAACTAACATAGGAAGCCAAGCAAAAGTGGATGTCAAGAATCATGATAGCTGGATGCCAGGTTGAGGTACCGTATAGGTCGGTGGAGTGTACATCGATGAAATAATCTATGATCAAGTTGACTTTAATGAGAAACCTGTACATCATGGAGGATTCCACAAGATTGCGGCTTGAGGAAGGCAAGATAGGAAATAAAATTGCACTGATCTTGCAAGAAGATTTGATCTTTGTACCTGTTAGGTGAAGGAAACAGCAAAGCCATTAATGGCCAGTGACAAAGAAAATAAAAAAAGCATGGTGCAAACCTCCAAATTTAGAAAATGCACATTGGAATGTGAAGTTCTACTAGTGATTGATCGTTGTCATAAATATCATATCCTTGAAAAGAACATCACATCAAATGGGATTCAAATTGAGTTGGAAAAAGAAAACCTAAGATAGCAGTGGTTGAATGCATTCTTGGCGGGAATCCATGATGATAAATACATAAGCTTGAAACAAAAAAGAAGGATGTTGAAGGAGTAGAAGAAAAGTGAAAAGATCTTGAGTGCATATAAGAATCATCTTCCTTAGAATTTATTCTAAGAAAGTTGCAGAGTGAGTCAACAAGCATACCAGTGAGAGGGGTTAAACTTGTAGTGATTGAGTACCAATATAACTATAGCAGGTCCAACTACTGGGAAAATTGGTGAGGTGCAGTTGAGAAAGGCAGCATCCAAGTGTGATATAGTAAGGTGTGAGACTATGAGAGAGAGAGAGGGAGAGAAGAGAGGCCACAAATTAGAAAGAGTGATCTCATAACCGATAGTGTGAGATCTAGTAAAAAGGAGAAGATTGCCAATTGGTAGTAACATATTTGATCAAGAGTTGCATAACTTATTTGCAAGAAGAAGCCATAACTATATCTAAATTGTATTAGAATATACATCACCAAGTTGGAGCTTTGTGCTCCTTGGGTTGGTGCCCTAAATCTTTATAATTCAATGTTTTACTTGTGAGGCTAGATTGGAACACTAGTCTCCAGCAATATTTCTTACCAAGGTTTTTCCCATATTGGGTTTTCCTACTACATCTAGTGTTGTGGGTTGTATTTGTGTGATTATCCTTTCTTGTTTTCTCATTTTCTTTACTGGTTTAATTGTTTAGTGTTTAAGATAACAACTAGTAGTCTAAAGTTGCCTTGAAAATGAAAAAGATTAGGAACCACTGATTCACCCCCCTCTTAGTGGTACTCTATGTTCAACAATTGGTATCAAAGCCTAGATTCCCAGTTATTTATAAACCTTAGGTATATTTTGGCCTTACAACACAATGTCAAGAAATGAGTCTACTTTCTCAAAAACCCCCATGTTTGATGGATCCAACTATGCCTTTTGGAGGAGAAGAATGGAGACGTATATTTCCTCCCTTGGTTTTGATGCGTGGATGTTTGCCAAGAATGGGTATGTTGCCTTTAGTGTTCTTCGCACTGATCCAACTCAAATTAGCGCGTGAAGTTAAAACAATAGTGTTTTATCATTAGGCAAAATAGTATACAATCCTTTAGCACATCCGAAACACAGTCTAGCACGTGGCAGCAACATCTTAGCGCGTAGGTGCAAATAATTAGCACATAAAGTCAAACAGTTAGTGCGTATCAGGCCTAGTATAGCGCATAGCTTTTCCAACAAATTCTGAGAGCAAAACATTTTTTTGAGGGACATTGTGAGATAGAGAACCATGGGACCCACCTTGGGAAGCTAAGTAATATGTTATTACAACATAGCTTGCATCAAGAAGTCCTGTGTGTGTGTGTGGACAAGTTTTTAACAATATTTTCACATATTGAGTTTTATCAGCCCACTTTTCCTGCATACATTTTTGGCGCCCACCGTGGGGCCCGACCTCAAATAACAAATCAGTTTTTGAAATTAACCATTTTTGTAGGTCTGCGGGAAACAGGAATCGGCACGTGGGAAACATTCCCTAGCACATCCACATAACAGTCTAGCGCATCCCGCTCACTGTTTAGCGCGCGACGGCTATACTTTAGCGCGTAAAGACCATCATTTAGCGCATAACCCCACTGATATATTTCCTGTAGGTCTCGACACGGACAAAAAGTGGGCTGATAAAACTCAATATGTGAAAATATTGTTAAAAACTTGTCCACACACACACACAGGACTTCTTGATGGAAGCTATGGAGTAATAACGTATTACTCAGCTTCCCAAGGTGGGTCCCATGGTTCTCTATCTCATAATGTCCCTCAAACCAATGTTTTTCTCTCAGATCACTGAGCAAAATGGTTCAGGGATGGCAAATGTAAGAACGAAGGATGATCTGATAGATTTTAGTATGAGATGCGTTATAGGCTAGGTATGATTCTAAAATGCAATAAACTAGATGATAAGATGACAAGATTAGTATGAATACTATCCTAGCATACTGTATTTAGTCTATGATTGAGCTAAAATGATAAAGAATTTATTCTAAACATGCATATTTAGTCTAATTCCTGATCTAAAAGAGGCTAAATGAGGAGCATATATGAAATGAGAAAGCTTGAAAGAATTTGAGCATAAGTGTAATGCTTCAAATTTGAAAGATGATTGTTAAGAATGGAGGAATGAGAGCTCTATTTATAGCACAAACAGGGCAATGGATGATCAAGATTGAATGGTTTAATCAAGGGCCAAGTTTGAAAGTTGGGGATCCATGTGCACAATTGGCACCAATAAAATGGTGACAAATGTCAACATAGGGTTGGGTTAAGAGAAGAGGTTGGAGGCATTAAAGGCCTAAGAAGACCTCTTGGTTATCTAAAGCCTAAAGGTCAAGTCTAAGTTAGGATTACCCACTGGATTAAGAGTTAATCCAAGGATAAACCTTTGTGGAAATGATTAAGAGATAATCATGGTCAAAGCATTAATGGCCTGATGAGACCTTTGGGTTGGGTAGAGGTTGAGTCAAAACAAATGTTTTAACCATATAGAAGGGTTTTAGTTAACCATTAATGGTTATTGGAGACTTTGGGGATTAAGTGGTTGAAGGTTGAAAGCCTTCAATGGTTATCAAAGACTTTGAGCCATTTAGTGGTTGAAGGTTGAAAGCCTTTAATGGTTATCAAAGACTTTGATGGTTTGAGAAGTGACTTCCCTTTGCTTAGGGATGTGACAAAGTTTAGAGGAGGGTTAGGTTGATTAGAAGTGATTAGAAGATTCTAGAAGGGATTAGAAAGGGGTTTGGGATTTTGCAAGTGGATGGAGGGATAATAGGATTTAATTGAAATAATTTAATTCAATTTGGTTGTAATTTGGGGAAATTAAATAAATTAGATTTATTCAATTTGGGATAACTATTTAATTAAATTTGAATTTAATTAAAAGTGGATAGGGGGAATTTAATTGAATAAAATGATTTATTCATTAAATGGTATAATGAATTTAATTTAAATAAATTGAGTAATTTATTTAATTAAATAGAAGAATGTGGATAATTTAATTAAATTGGATTTAATCAAATAGAAAAATGAACATAAAATATTCATTTAGGAATATGGTCATTTTTATACGTCTACATTTTACCCCTCTTTTAAGTGACGTGTGTGCACATGTTATTTCAAAGAAAATGATGCCTTATCATGATTTATGATCTAATGCAATTTTTGTGTCGCTTTTTTGATTTGCCAGTCGTGCCCCAGATTTTATTTGATGTGTGATGCCCCAGATTCGATATTTGATGGTGATGCCCCCTCGGGAGATGAATCAATTTTTTTGAAAAATTGTTGATTTAATTTGATGAAGTTCGTATGATGTGTATGATTTCGTGCATGTAAAAAGTGTGCAGATTGATTCATCTCCTGATAAGTTACAACTATTTTGGTATAGGGGAGACCGCGACCATATTACAGGTCCATACGGCTAACCCTAAGTGCATTTTCCTCCTATAAAAGTGGAAAAGGGCTTGATTTAGGTTCATTTGTGCTTTGTTGACTTTGGAGAAAGAGAATTTGCTCTGGAGAGAAAATGCCTATTCCCTATCACAGACACCATTTCGAGCGCGTGGACCACCAGTAAGTCAACGTTTTTTACCCTTTTTTGAATTTTTGTTTTGTCGTTTTTAGTCACTTTTTGAATTTCAAAGTTTGGGTGTTTCGTTTTAGCGTGTCTAGGGTCCACAGTAGTGCATACGAAGTGTAGAGTAGTGCATCGAGGTCAATTTTTGGGGTCGCGTCCGAAAAATGTAGGCTAGCACATAAAATTAGTATGTTAGCGCATGCATGTAGAATAGCTCATGGAAAGTGTTGGGTAGCACGTCACGTCAACAGGTTAGCACGTAGGTGTGACCTAGCGCATAGGAGTCACAGGGGTTTGCATAGGGAAGGGGGTTTAGCACATAGGACTAACCTAGCGCATAGGGCTAAAAGGGTAGCGCCTAGGAGGGGTAGATTAGCGCTTAGATAGAGTCGAGCGCATAGGGTGAGTTAGGTAGCGCATGGGGGGAAAAGAGTAGCGCGTAGACAGAGTCTAGCGCATAGGACAAATAGATTAGCATGTAGGAAAAGCAGCCTAGTGCGTGGGAGGTTTTTAGCGCATTGAATAACTGTTTTAGCGCATCGAAAATTTTTTGCAATTTTGGTCAATTTGAAAATTTGTTTTGTTTGCCTGTCGTGTTTTGATGAATTTTTCCAATATGAGTGTTTGTATAACTCTTTTTGATTTGCGAATTTTCAAGTTATATATAGATATCAATCTATTGTTTTGATCAAAATATGATGTATTTGCGTGTTCTGTTTCAAGTTCAATGTGTGTGAAGCCTGAGTTGTATTACAAGCCGATATGGGTTGGAAACTTGAGTTGTTTTACAAGCTGATATGGGTGGGAAACTTGAGTTGTTTTACAAGTTTATGTGATTGTGGAGACTTGAGTTGTATTACAAGTTTTGATATGGTTTTTGAGAACTTGAGTTGTTTTACAAGTTGATATGAAATGATAGGATTTTGAACTTTGATTGTAGATGAGCAAATTGTTTTATGTTGTTGATGTAAATTGTATTTTGATATCTTTGTGTTGATGTGGAAACTGATAGTGGATATGTTTTGTTTGTTGACAGGAGCGATTGAGTGTTGTACAGTTGAGGGAGAGATTCCCGAGACCATGGACGTTGATATTGTCACAGGCCGATTTGGATATTATTGAGAGATGTGGATTGACCTCTCTCCTGGATATGCCTCGGTTCACTATGAACTGGGGGCTTTTGACAGCGTTGTCAGAGAGGTGGCATAGCGACACGAACACCTTTCATTTTGCCACTAGAGAGATGACAATGACACCGGAGGATTGCTACCGGATTTTGCGGATTCCTGTAGTAGGGGCACTACTTCCCTATGAGTAGTTAGAGGAGGGTGACATAGAGGCACTGCGTCGCATATTTTAGGATGACACAGTTTGTGGCTATGAGATCCCCTGGCAGGAGTTTTTGGATTTGGGTTATGCACTGCTGCCATCTGTACTCGCAGGATTCATTGGGGGATTCCTTTGTCCTGATCGTAGGTCAAAGGGATTCTCAATGGGATGGGGGTTAGTGTTGGAGGAGATGGTCACACAGGGCCAGAGATTTGCATGGGGGTCAGCGATGCTTGCTCATTTATACCAGAGTTTGCATGAGGTAGTATACCTCAGGTACGGCAGTTTGTCAGCTAGCATGACCCTATTACAGGTATGGTGCTAGGAGCACATTCCAGCAGTGAGGCCACTGGTAGATAGAGACAGGCCCGTAGGTGCAGCATATGCCTACGGATATAGAGGTCTAGTTGTCCAGCGTAAGCTGGGCAAACTAGAGCATTGGAGGAGGGTTTTTGACGACATAGATACGGTCACCTGGAGACCGTACATAGGTTGTGAGGTATGGGCGGAGGATGGGCTGGAGATGCCCTTTGTATTTATGATGAGGTATCTGATTGGGAGGACCCCATTCGTCATTGAGTGGTTTGTGGTGACCCAAGATTTGAGGCAGTTTGGGCACCAGTAGGGTGTTCCATAGGGAGCATGTTTGTATGCACGACGGCAGCAGGATGTGGTCGATTGGGGGCCGACTATTGATAGTGTCGTGGTAGTGGAGGAGTTTGTGGGGTTGGTCGGGAAGATCTGGGACTATGCCCCAGAGATCCAGGATGCAGGGATGACAGATGAGTTCACCCGTTTGTTTGTTGTGCGGGCGGTGGCTAGGATCTCAGATCTGGAGGAGATGAGGCCAGCATTTGACTCAGATGAGGAGGAGGGAGATGGGGGAGATGATGGAGATGATGGGGATGATGGAGGAGGAGGAGGAGCCAGAGGGAGGTGGGGAAAGAGAGGGAGGAGAGGAGTGGATAAAGCAATCAGACAGGGGAGGATAGACAGGGGGAGAGGTGGATTGGCTATTGGAGCCAGTGGAGAGGGGAGAGTGGGGGAGGTGTTAGTTGCAATGGGTGGTGAGGAGGAGTTAAGGAGACCAGCACAGAGGAGGAGGGCAGATGTACTCCCTCCTCTAGCACCGAGGACAGGGCGAGTGGGAGGGGTTCATCCAGCACAGGTGCTGCTGCGAATTTGAGTGCTAGGTCATGTGGAGGATGCACAGATCCGGACCTTGCAGATTACCGTTCAGCAGCTGCAAGCACAGATTTTGACCTATCAGTGGCAGATTTCTCAGTTGACCACTGAGATAGAGCGGTGAGGATGAGCAGAGGAGATGTTGGTGACTGTGCAAAGAGCAGCGGTGGGTGGTCCGATGATAGACACCCTTAGAGAGCTGATGCGGAGAGTGCAGGAGGTAGAGTATTATAGGCGGCATTATGAGGCTGCAGTACCCAAGGATCGGCAGGTGGAGAGTTTTGCACAGTCGAGATCTAGTCGATCTTGAACCACTAGGTCACGGTCGGAGAGCCGAGGTGTGACGGGGCCACCGAGACAGGACCCTCCTGGAGATCCAGGGGCAGGTGTATCTAGAGCGAGACCATCTCCGTCA
This sequence comes from Cryptomeria japonica, assembly GCF_030272615.1. Lineage (NCBI taxonomy): Eukaryota > Viridiplantae > Streptophyta > Pinopsida > Cupressales > Cupressaceae > Cryptomeria > Cryptomeria japonica. The sequence goes on along the minus strand of NC_081408.1, from coordinate 202,079,561 downwards.
AGAGATAGTCATACTTGAGAGACAGGGTCTCTGTTGTATTTTTGAGCAGTTGTTATTTGTTGTACTGGACATAGTGTTTGGACACATTTTATACATTTTGATCAGTTTTGAGATATATATATATATATATGGCACCATTTTTGATCATGTGATGTGTTGATATGGATGCATTTATTTTATGTGATGATGTAATGCTTAAATATATGATGTAATGTATGATGCAGGATGTATGCTTTTATATGCTGTGAGATGTATCTTGAAAATGAGATGTATGTTTTATTCATGCTGCTACATGTATCGTGATGTGTAAATGATGTTAAATGATATGCAACTAATTGTAAAATGATACGCAACTAATTGTAAAATGAGATGCAACTAATTGTAAAATGAGATGCAACTAATTGTTTTTGGAGCATCCCGTATTCTGTATTTGCCATCCGATAGAACCATATTTTTGCTTTCTTTGTAGATATCATCATTGAGCATTGATTTGTTTAGGATATGTTGAAAATTTATACAAGCATAATGGTATAATTGAACCATAATGACCTGAGAAAAATTTACATGATGTTTGATTTTGCAAGATAGCACAAACATCAAGGTATAATTGAACCAGGATGACCTGAGTGCATATTGCGTAAACAGACAAGATTAGATCATTTATATGCGTGAAGTGGAATAAGGCCTTCAATGATATTCGACATATCATGTCTCGAGGCATGTATTCACACAGTACAAGTGATCACCTCCCAGACAGAAGACCAAGAAAATATTGGAAATTCCCCTTGACCTCTAGCTATGAAGCATTTAGTGAGATAAGGAAGAGAATCCAATAATGCAAAAAGTTCAAAATGCAAAACTAGTTAAGATTTTATGCTATAGTGCAACATTCAGTACTTCAGAAAATCATCCATCCTTGATATTTGTGTGAATTGTCTTTGTTTTGGTTTTTGCGATGAAGCGTAGTGTTGTTTGGTGGATGTCATGCTGTTGAGTTTTGCATCTAGTCTTGATGTCTTGAGTGTGTGCTATATTAATATGATTTATATGCCCCTAGCTAAGTGTGCCTCTTGATGTGAATATATATAGTGATTCCAAGCCATGGTGTTTTAGTGGTAGGAGGATATTTATAGACAAATCAGGATAGTGACTACGCTAAGTATGTCCTGAATGGATATTTGCTAAGTGTCAAGCGATGGCTGATAGTGTTTTGATGGATAAAATGGTATGGAGATAGATGGAGGAGCCATTCATTTCACAAGGGCGCCTGTTTACTAGGTTTTCACCCTTTGTTTTTGCTTTTTCTGGATTTTTTTGATTTTTTTTGTTTGTTTTGGGCTTTTTCCGTGCACTAGGCTACTTTAAGTATAATACCTTTTCAGATGAATGTTGTTAGTTGGTTCGTCGAGCACATCTCCTTCAGAATTTGTTAGCTGATAGGCACCTGATCCATAAACTGATATGATAACATAGGGACCCAACTAGTTAGGTTCAAATTTCCCTTTCTTTTCTCAATCTTGTTGATTTCTTGGATTTTCTTTGAGTACTAGGTCACCAACCTTGAAGTTGCGGGGAATGACCTTGTGATTGTAGCTCCTGCACATGCGTTGTTGATATGCTTTGAGATGAGTATAAGCATGTTGGCGTCTTTCATCTAATAGCTCAAGTTCTTGTAGACGGTTAACTTGATACTCTTCATCTGGGATTAAGCCTTTCAAAGAGACTCTGAGAGATGGGATCTCTACCTCCAGGGGTAAAATAGCCTCTGATCCATGAACCAATGAGTATGGTGTTGCTCCTGTAGGTGTGTGGATGCTGGTTCTGTATGCCTAAAGTGCTGGATTGAGTTGTACATGCCAATCTTTGCCTGCATCATTCACTATTTTCTTGAGGATTTTCAGTATTGTTTTGTTAGATGCTTCTGCTTGACCATTTCCCTGCGGGTAGTATGGTGTAGAGAACCTATGTTGGATTTTGAATTTTTCACATAGTTCTTGGACATCTTGGTTCTTAAAAGGTCATCCATTATCTGTGATGACTGAACTTGGAATACCATATTTGCAGATCAGATAATTGAGGATAAAAGAGGCAATTTGTTTCCCAGTTACTGTAGTCATGGGAATTGCTTCTATCCATTTGGTAAAGTACTCTGTTGCTATTATAATGAACTTGTCTCCATTTGAAGATGAAGGATGAATTTTGCCTACTAAGTCCAGTCCCCACTGACAAAAGGGCCATGATGTTGTAAATGGCTGCAGTTCTTATTGCTGGTGCATGTATCAAATTACCATGGATTTGGCATTTAGGACATTTCTTGGCAAAGTGATAGGAGTCTTTCTCCATTGTAGGCCAGTAGTATCCCATCCTTAGAATCTTTTTAGCAAGAGTAGTGCCACTTGAATGTGTGCCACAAATACCTTCATGAAGCTCATGTAAAGCAGAATCAGAATCATTACGATCAAGATAATGAAGAAGAGTACCATCGAGACCTTGACGATACAAAGTAACAGCAGTAAGGGTGTAACGGGCAACTTGTCGGATAAAGTTACATTTTTGGTTATGGGATTGGTCAATGGGTAAGATATTGTGTTTGAGGTAGTCGTATATTGGTCCATATAATAGAGAATCTGAACTAGTCAAGGCATAGATAACATGGGATTCAGAGTGGTCATAGATGGGGGAGAACAGTTGCTCTACCAGGAACTCATAATGACTCTGTTGCTCTGGAATTTGTAGTAGTGAAGCGATTGTAGCCATTGCATCGGTTGCTTTGTTGTTCAACCTTGGTATTTGCTCGAAGGTGATGTGCACAAAATACTATTTGAAGTCATCCACCATTCGTTTGTAGGGTAGTAGCTTATCATCCTTTGTCTGATAGTTGTTATTGATTTGATTGATGACTAGTTGTGAGTCTCCATAGACTTTTAACTCTGTGATTTTCTATTCGACGACCATTTTGATGCCTATGACCAATGCTTCATATTCAGCCACATTATTTGTGCATGGAAACATAAGCCTATATGATTTTGGCATAGTGTGTCCTTCAGGAGTGATGAATAGAATGTCGGCCCCTGAACCATGTTGAGTATAGGATCCGTCAAAGTATAGGGTCTAGTGTTTGGTAGAAAGAGAAAGAACATCTTTGTCAGGAAATTCAATCTCCATGGTGTGTTTTCCTGGTAGTGGTGCTTCGGCTAACTGATCTACAATTGCTTGTCCTTTGATGGCTCGTCTTTCTGTGTATTGGATGTCAAATTCACTAAGAATCATGACCCATTTAGCTAATCGACCTGTAAGAGCTGCCTTGCTGAGTAGATATTTGAGAGGATCAATTTTTGCAACTAGCTTGATGGTGTGTGCTAGCATATAAAGTCGGAACTTCTAAGATGTGAATACCACTATTAGGCAAGCCTTTTCAATGAATGTATAGTTGAGTTCATAGCTATTCAATGTTCTACTGATGTAATATATGGCGCGTTCCTTTCCTTGTTGATCTTCTTGTGCCAATAATGCCCCCAGTGAAATATCTGTTGTTGAGATATATAGAATAAGTGGCTTTCCAGTGACTGGTGGTACTAGAACTGGTGGATTCATCAGGTACTGTTTGATTTGATAAAAAGATTCTGCACACTTAGCCTCCCATTTGAATGGTACATTTTTGTGTAGCAAATGGTAAAATGGTAGACTTTTGTCTGCTAGCTGAGCGATGAATCGCCTGATTGATTGAAGTCGTCCTTGTAGAGATCTGAGTTGACTGATATTCTTTGGTGGTGGCATGTCCATGAAGGCTTGTACCTTTGCTGGATCTACTTCAATACCTTTAGCTGAGACTATGTAGCCTAGTAACTTGCCTGATGTAACCCCGAAGACACACTTCTTAGGGTTAAGCCTGACTTGGAATTTCTCTAATCGATCAAAGATTTTGGTTAGGATACCAAGATGTTCTGCTCTGGTGAAAGATTTAGCTAGTAAGTCATCCACATAATCTTCCATAAATGTGTGCATCATGTCATGGAATATTGTGGTCATTGCTCTTTGATAAGTGGCCCCTGCATTCTTTAAGCCGAAAGGCATAACATTCCAACAGTACGTTCCCCAAGGATAGGTGAACGCGGTTTTATCTTGATCTTCCGAGGCTATTTTGATTTGGTTATAGCCTGAGAAATCATCCATTAGTGAGAGCATTGAATGGTCTGTTGTGAGATCTACAATGATGTCGATACTGGGCAAAGGAAAGTCATCCTTTGGACAAGCTTTGTTGACGTCTCTGAAGTTAGTGCATATTCTGATACTACCATCTGGTTTTGATACTGGAATGATGTTGGAAATCCATTCGGCATAGTCAATGGGTCGGATGAATCCAACGTCTAATAATTTCTTTAGTTCAGTTTTGACCATGAGTGCCACCTGTGGATTCATCTTTCGTAGCTTTTGCTTGACTGGCTTAACTCCTGTAGAAATGGACAAGTGATGCATGATTGAGTGTGGATCCACTTCGGGCATATCAGCATATGACCAAGCAAAGTTGATTTGCTATCCTTTAAAGAAAATGATGAATGCTGATCTTTCTTCCTCTGTCAAAGATTCTGCAAGGTGTATGTTTCAGGCTGCTTCTGTGGTACCAATGTTGATTGATTGAGTGGGCTCAATCAAAATGTGTGATCGCTCATGAAAGTGCTCAGGAAGAGTGTCAATTCTCCCATCGTTAGGTGCCTTAAAAAGGTTTTCACCCTCCGATGCGTCCTTTATTTTTACTTTTTTATGATCTAGAGCTGCCATTGACTGGTTTTCAGCATTAGATTCTTTATTTGGTTCATTTTTGCGACTGAGAGACTTGGCACTCCCTGATTGACAGATATTGTTATTTTGTTCACTGGTAGAGCCTGTTTCCGGATTTACGGTATATAGGTAATGGACAATAGATGCATCATCTAGGAAAATTGGTATATCATTTGTTTCAGGTTCATTCCAGTCGATGAGGTCAGCAAAGACAAGTGGTAATGAATCATTGGGTGGATCAAGTTCGGCTACTGTAAGTGTTAGGATAGAGTTTTCATCATGATGGGTCTTAGGTTTAAAGAAATTTAGGATTTTGTTGAGGTCCTCGATGGTATCATCTTCCACATAGACTTGTTCATAATGTTTCTGTTCACTTTCCTGGGCGTCATAGATATTTTGCAGTCCAAATTCAAGAGGTCTATCTTCTGCATTATATTCTTCCTGAGAAAGAGATATAGAATCAGTATCATCTAGGATATTAGTAGTAGCATTGGAGCAGGTACCCCATTCATATTCATTGGAATCTATCTCATAGGCATCATCCCAGATTCTATCTGTGCTGTAAACAGGTGTGTTGTATGGTGAAAACAGATCTTTGATGATGGATACCATTTTGATGGTTTTTGTAGATTTTGTATCAGATCCGTCGTCTACTTGCTGGATTTGTTCATAGACCGTGCTTCCTCGGGGAGGAATAACGGTATCTGGAGATGACCTGATTTGTTCTTGAGATATTGGTGTTTGAATATGAGCTAGTGCTGTAGATAGGGCCCTTTTGTGACTTAGAAGCTTTTCCTGATGTAACTTCTGATCTTGACGTTCTCGTGCCTTGTAGATTGTTTCTGTTGATTCAAAAAGTGCTTCCTACCAGGATTCTTCTTTGTACTGTGTCTTTACTTTCCATTGAGGTTTGATAGGTAGGTGTGGTGGCCGTTTCAATAGGAACGTGAGTTTAGAACCCAATCCTGCTTTGTTTATGCTAGGTTGTGAAGGAAGATCTATAGGTTCAGTGACTCCTTTGCATTTGCCAATAGGTCCTTTATCACCATATCCCATTTGTTTCATGATTAAGTAGCCTTTTCCATACATGTGTGTGGGTAGAACAATGTCCAGAGCAGCTGCTCTATGATTTTCTTCTTCATCTTTGTATAACTAGCTAAGAACGTCCTTGTCCTCTGATTCATGTGCTAGAGTACCCAATTGGATGAAGGTACCATCAAATTTAGTGATGGGCCGAGTAGCCAGTTGTGTTGATGTAGTAGGCAAACCATGCGATCTAGGTGAGGTTGGTAATTTTGCCAAACATAAAGTCTCCAAAGAGTATTCTCCCATGCCTTGGTCTTTGATTTGCATTTTCTGTTTGAAGTCTCCCCCTAAGGAGTTGGGCTTTGCTATTTGCAGATATGATGTCAAGGATTGTTGCTTTTCTCTATTATGAGGAACCAAACTGTCTTGGGCTGCCCCCATTGCGTTGCAATGTTGAAATGGATTGTGATCAGTGGATATGGAGATTTCTTGTCCATCATAAGGAAACTTGACACACTGGTGATATGTAGAAGGTACTGCTTGCATTTCATGTATCCAGGGTCGTCCTAATAAGATATTGTAGGTGAGATCAATATCTAAGACCTGACATATAGTATCCTTTTGTACTAGTCCTACTTGAATAGGTAATATCACTATGCCTTTAGAGGACCTTTCCTCATCATCATATGCCTTTATGGTAATTTTATTGCAAAGATCAATAGATTCTTCTGAGAAGCCTAATGCACGGATAAGCTTTAAATTACATATATTAAGGTCGGCTCCTCCATCTATTAGGAATCTTTTGACTCAGTGTTTGCAAACAATGACTTCAATATGGAGAGGAGTATTATGTGGATGGATCAAGGAAGCATCGTCATGCTCAGAGAAGGTGAGGTTATGAGGTCCTGTCATATGGGCGACCATGGCTTGAAATCTGTCTGTATCCAAATTTTGAGGTACATTGGTTTCCAATAGTGCTTGTTCTAATATGTCTTTGTGCTTCGGTGATAGTTTCAATGATTCCAAGATAGATATCTGAGCTGGAGTCTTGCGTAGTTGGCTAACCAAGTCACATTGAATTTTTGGTGGAGTAGTTGTAGGTGTAGTATGTCCCTTCAAGACATATTTCTGAGTGCTGGTTGTTACATTGACAGATTCATGATGACGCTGATCTCGAATGGTGATGACATTTACTTGATGATCTTTAGCTAATATGTGGTTGATGGTGTTGTTGTAGATGTGATTAATACGAGCGCCACATGTATCATCTGAAGTGGATGCTCCATCTTTGCTGTAATTTGGGAGAGGATTTTTAAAGGCTCCGTGATCACCATTTATTTTGAGACCATCAACCGTTAAGTCACCTCGATCAATCATGTCCTATATTATATGTTTCAATCTCAAGCATTCGTTTGTTCTGTGACCCTTATTGCGATGGAAATAACAATAGTGGGAATCATTCCACCAAGGTGGTTTGATTGGGGGTTCATAATTGTTGATTGGAGGTAGAGACAGAATCTTGTTTGCCAAAAGTTCTCTGAATGCTGATTCTAAAGATTGTCCTAGTGGTGTGAAGATACGCTTTTGGAAATTGTTCGTGTTGTTGTGTGATTTGTTGTTAGGTCCTGGATTCATGTTTTTGCTTTGAGAATCATTGGTTTTGTTTGTATTGAGTTGTCCTTGATCAGTGTTTTGTGCATATGTGTTAGCATTTGGTGCAACATTCTTAAGATTTTTCGTGTTCTGAGGATTTCTAGATAATGCAAGCACTGGTTGCATGGAATTTAGGATCATGTGATTCGTTGTTGCCTTCGTTTTTGTTTCAAGTCCAAAATGAAGATTTGTCAAGGTTGGTGTTGTTCTGATTATTGTAATTTGATGAGTTTGTTCCTTCCTTGTAGAATTTGAGTGTTCCCTTTTTGACACAGGCTTCCTCTACTTGAATGCCATTTTCAATCAATTTAGCGAAAGATGGTATGCATTGAAGTTTTAGTCTGTAACTCATTTTGCCATTCAAGTTATCAATGAAGATTTCCATTTTCTCCTTTTTTAGGAATATCTCGAGGATATCTAGATACCATGCATTGCCAGCGTTGAAGGAACGCCATGAATGTTTCATTATTCTTTTGTTTGGTGTTGCAAACATCTAGCATGGTTATGGCAAGTTGGATGTTGTAGGAATAGTGGGTGATGAATTTGTTAACCAATTCATCAAATGATCTAACAGGTGGCGAAATTTTGGATAACCATTCCATGGTTTGCCCTCCCAAGCTTCTGGGGAATAACCTCATCAAATAGGTGTCATCATGAGTGAATTCAAGGCTTAGTGTGCAAAATTCTTGAACATGATCCCGGGGATCACTTTTCCCATCATACTTATCAAATTTGGGAACGTCTGAGTTTGGAGGAAAAGGCACTATGTTCAAGCTTCTGTCAAATGGATAAGGACAGATTTCATTTAAAGAGTACCGCACTATTGTCCCTTGTTGCATATCCTGTATTGGCCTTTGCAACATTTGCATTTGTTGAGTAAGGGCTGCCAAAGCTATATTGTCATGTCGAGGAAAAAGTTCTTGTCTTGTATTGGTTCTCAGCTGAAAAGGTGTGGTAAATGGTATATGTTGCTCTGGTGTTTCTAGCTCAGGTATACGCATTTCTGGTATGCATTGTTCTAGAATGTGTTGCTCAAAGTTATGTTGTTCAGGTATGTGAGTTTCATCTTCTCTGTGTTGTTCTTGATATGCATGTTGTCGAGATCTGGTTTGAAAAATGTTTGGGTCGAAATCTTCAGGAAGTTTAACGCCTTTGCTTGTGAGCATCAACAGATATTTTTCTTTGTCATTTTCCATGAGTTTTTTGACAAGTTTTTGGAAGGAAGGATTTTCTTGACATTCCCGAAGAAGTGCTTCAGTAATTTCAGTTTCTTCTACGGGTGGAACTTCAAAAGGATTTGGTAATCTTCGATTCATACTTGATTCTGCGTTTGTCGCACTCTGTTTGTCTCATTGAGAGTGAGTAATAGGCATTTTAGTAGAAGCTTTCAGTGATGAAAGGGACAAAAGCCTATTCGATATGTTGCTTAGGCATTGGTGGTTCTGGTCGAGATGTGTTATATGTGATGCACTCGTCGGGCAAGAATGCTGGATTGATTTTTCCACCACGGTTTATGGTTTGATTAAAAGCAGACTTTTGATAGTATGCTCTTGTCTTCAAGGGTTCCTTGTCAAATTTGCTAGATTTGTTTTGGATATACTTTTTAACATGATGAAGGAATACCCGATGAGATTTGAAGAGTTGACGATTGATATATAAAAACTTATTTCTCTTGATGAATTTGGAAAAACTAGTTTGTTGTTTCTTCAACGTGATGTTACGATAGAGGTTCTTTCTTCTCAGAATAAGGGGATTAGTCATGCATGAGTGATCAATGATTTCCTTTGATTGGTTTGGATTCAGTTGATTCTTGTTTTGGAAATTTTCAAATCTTACTTTATCAGAGTGAAGGCTGCCCCTTCACGACAAAGTGTGTCAAATGATATGGATAAAAGCTCCCCGATCTGGAAACTAGATTTGACGATTTGAGAATTCTAGACAAGTGTTTTGAGATAGAAATCCGTAAGATGGTAAAGGATTTTGTTGATACTCATGATGAAATTTCCAGATTATGATACGAGAGACGTTCTCTATTGTGCAATTTGTTTAGGATTCTGACAACTTTGGTTTTAACACAAATTGAGCTCAAGAAATAGTTTTAGTGGTTTGTTTGTCACTCTGGTTTGATGAAAAATGGTTTTTGATGAAAAAGGCTTCTAAAAATGTTTTTGAAATTTTGAAATTTTTCATGGTTTTTGCTCTCTATTTTCCTGTTTTGGATCACACGCTAAAACAGAGTCTACATGCACTACTGAATTTACTTGATGCGCTAAAATAATGGGCCCACACACTAAACTCCCTAGACACGCGCTAAAGTTTGGATTTTGGAAAATGGCGATCTAATAGTTGAAAAGTTTATGCACTATCCTGGGTTTTCTACGCACTAACTGTTCGACCTTATGCGCTAAAATTTGGTTTCTATGCACTAAGCTGTTTCTTTCATGCGCTAAAATTTAGGCTATTGAAAATTGTTGTTGAATTTGTTTGGAAAAGCTACGTGCTATACTGGGCCTGATACGCGCTAACTGTTTGACTTTATGCACTAATTATTTGCACCTACGCGCTAAGATGTTGCTGCCATGTGCTAGACTGTGTTTCGGATGTGCTAAAGGATTGTATACTATTTTGCCTGATGATAAAACGCTATTGTTTTAACTTCATGCACTAATTTGAGGTTTGGATGCGCTAACAAAAGTCTTCCACGCGCTAAGATATTGTTCTTATGCGCTAGACTACCCTGATTTTTCCGTTTGGGTGATTTCTTGAGGTTTTTGATTTTTGTTGAGAAATTTTCAAGTGCAATGGATGATTTTCTGAAGTAATAAATGCAAGCACGGCACAAAAAGTACAACCATTTTGCCTAATCTAACAAAAAGTGTATGTTCTACAAGGATGTGTTCAAATCCCCAATGTTTTAACAGGTTTGGATACAAGTAATACACTTTAGAAAAACTCTTTATTCAAGGGTCATAAATAACATCATAGCCCACTAGTCTTAATACTCCGTAAGCTCAAACAGCCGTGTCACCCCCTAGAGGGCACCCGTTTTTTTACCTTTTGCTAGAAATTAACCCAAAGTGAATCGCTTCACAGTTGAGTAGTAATCTTGGGAGATATATGGTGAGTAATCTTGGGGGTGGATTCTTCCCCACCCTTGCACTATGATGTTATAAATGTTTGGTTACTGACTCAGTTCAAAGCTTCTAATTCTATGGTTCATAATCAGGCTTCCCGTTTAGCCGTCAGTGATAAACTCCCTCAGAAGGCTTCCCAACCTTTAGAACAAAGGCTTTACGTATCTCAAGGATAATGGGGGAAGGCTAATCACTGCACGCAACCGTTGAAAAGGACTTTCGTCACTTTCCACATTTGATTATAGTGGGTTGGAATTCTTGGCATCAAAGTCGTTCCCCACTTAGGTCGTTCCCTTCACACCGACCATAAATGGCTTTAAGAGTTGATTGCAACTCCTCGGGAAGGCAGGCCTGCTAAAGGTTTTATTGCTTGAATGAAATAAAGCTGTAAGAATGGTCTGGATTTTTGATCACCCAGTTAAGGGGAGAGCATATTCCTTCCACTTTCGAGACAAGGCAATCAAGTTGTTCTTTTTAGCCTTCAAAACAATGATTTGCTAACTTCTATTTGGAGATGTTGCTCCATCAAGCATGATGTTCTTTTTAATCTTTGAAAAGAAAGATTTTCTGATCTATAAAAAGGAAATGGTCAACAAAACAAATTTCCGATTTGGAGGTCAACAAAAGAAATCATTTTTAAAATAAAATTCCTCGCTCTACCTGCAAGAAACCGTTAGAATCCTGCAAGCAAACAAAAGAGATAAAATGTCAGGTGATTTGGGGGACTTCTACAAGTCTAAAATTTTAATTCGGTTACAATAAAATTTTAATCCTTTGTCTACGATGCGCTACAGAATGGACTGTACACGCTACAATAAAAGCCAGATGCACTAAACTTGTGTTCCTCTGCGCTATATTGTTTATTGGATGTGCTACTCAGTGAATTGGATGCGTTGTTCTGTTCTTTTTCTTTCTCCCGTGCTCAGTTCTGCAGGAAAATTTGAAATATCATGTGCTAACTTTTGAGTTTAACACGCTGGATGATGGACTATAAGCGCTGAACTGGAGATCAGATGCGCTAATATGTTAACATGATGCGCTACTCTATTTTTTTTCCCGTGTTGAGACCTACAAGAAATATATCAGTGTAGTTATGCGCTAAATGATGGTCTTTACACGCTAAAGTATAGCCCTCACGCGCTAAACAGTGAGCGGGATGCGCTAGACTGTTATGTGGATGCACTAGGGAATGTTTCCCACACGCCGATTCCTATTTCCTGCGGACCTGCAAAAATGGTTAATTTCAAAAACCGATTTGTTATTTTGGGTCGGGCCCCACGGTGGGCGCCAGAAATGTATGCGAGAAAAGTGGGCTGATAAAACTGAATATGTGAAAATATTGTTAAAAACTTGTCCACACACACACACAGGACTTCTTGATGCAAGCTATGGAGTAATAATGTATTACTCAGCTTCCCAAGGTGGGTCCCATGGTTCTCTATCTCACAATGTCCCTCAAACCAATGTTTTGCTCTCAGATCACTGAGCAAAATGGTTCAGGGATGGCAAATGTAAGAACGAGGGATGCTCTGATAAATTTTAGTATGAGATGCATTATACGCTAGGTATGATTCTAAAATGCAATAAACTAGATGATAAGATGACAAGATTAGTATGAATACTATCCTAGCATACTGTATTTAGTCTATGATTGAGCTAAAATGATAAAGAAATTATTCTAAACATGAATATTTAGTCTAATTCCTGATCTAAAAGAGGCTAAATGAGGAGCATATATGAAATGAGAAAGCTTGAAAGAATTTGAGCATAAGTGTAATGCTTCAAATTTGAAAGATGATTGTTAAGAATGGAGGAATGAGAGCTCTATTTATAGCACAAACAGGGCAATGGATGGTCAAGATTGAATGGTTTAATCAAGGGCCAAGTTTGAAAGTTGGGGATCCATGTGCACAATTGGCACCAATAAAATGGTGACAAATGTCAACATAGGGTTGGGTTAAGAGAAGAGGTTGGAGGCATTAAAGGCCTAAGAAGACCTCATGGTTATCTAAAGACTAAGGGTCAAGTCTAGGTTAGGATTACCCACTGGATTAAGAGTTAATCCAAGGATAAACCTTTGTGCAAATGATTAAGAGATAATCATGGTCAAAGCATTAATGGCCTGATGAGACCTTTGGGTTGGGTAGAGGTTGAGTCAAAACAAATGTTTTAACCATATAGAAGGGTTTTAGTTAACCATTAATGGCTATTGGAGACTTTGGGGATTAAGTGGTTGAAGGTTGAAAGCCTTCAATGGTTATCAAAGACTTTGAGCCATTTAGTGGTTGAAAGTTGAAAGCCTTTAATGGTTGTCAAAGACTTTGATGGTTTGAGAAGTGACTTCCCTTTTCTTAGGGATGTGACAAAGTTTAGAGGAGGGTTAGGTTGATTAGAAGTGATTAGAAGATTCTAGAAGGGATTAGAAAGGGGTTTGGGATTTTGCAAGTGGATGGAGGGATAATAGGATTTAATTGAAATAATTTAATTCAATTTGGTTGTAATTTGGGGAAATTAAATAAATTAGATTTATTCAATTTAGGATAACTATTTAATTAAATTTGAATTTAATTAAAAGTGGATAGGGGGAATTTAATTGAATAAAATGATTTATTCATTAAATGGTATAATGAATTTAATTTAAATAAATTGAGTAATTTATTTAATTAAATAGAAGAATGTGGATAATTTAATTAAATTGGATTTAATCAAATAGAAAAATGAACATAAAATATTCATTTAGGAATATGGTCATTTTTATACGTCTACAGGTATGTTGCCTTTAGTGTTCTTCGCACTGATCTAGATGCCATGAAGGAGTATGAGAACAATGCAAAGTCCATACATGCTACCTTGAGTGGGTTTTCTAATAATGAGTTTCTCAAGGTCATGCACTGTGCTTCTGCCAAGGAGACCTAGGATAAAATGAAGAGGTTATTTGAAGGAGATGCAAAAGTCAAAGAGGCCAACCTGGAAGGACTAAGGGGATAACTTTAGGGCATGAAGATGAAGGATGATGAAAATATTGTAGACTACCTTCACAGATTTGATGAAACTGTGAATACCATCAAAGGACTCGAAGAAGATATTGTAAATGAGATCCTTGTCAAGAAGGTACTTAGGTCTCTTACACCTAAGTATGATACAAAGGTGTCTACCATAGAAGAAGCTAAGGATTTGAAGATATTTTCAATGGATGAATTATTTGGCTCACTACCAGCCTATGAGATGAGAATGGTTGGGGATGCTTTCTTGAGGAAAGAAGCAACGTTCAACATCACCCAGAAGGGCAAAGAGGTAGTTGCTCATAAAGAATCCAGTTCTGATATAGAGGTAGAAAACTTTTTCAGAAAACTCAAAAGAGGATCCGACAAGTATAAAGGAAAGCGACCACTCAAATGTTTCAACTATGGTAAGGTTGGACACTTTGCTACAAAATTCCCTTATAATAAAATTAGTGGAGTTCAATCAAGAAGGATTAGCAGATCTATCGGCAAAGATAAAGAAATAAATGTCTACTAGCAAGCAAGGAGAGGCTATCGGAATTAGAACAACCCATATACTCTTGAAGATGATACAATAGGTGAAGAAAGTGCATCAATAAATGACTACCATGAGAATGACAAAAAAGTCAATCTCTTTATGGCACTTGATGAATCGGTTGGTGAAGATGAGGAAGAGGATATTGAGGCTGAAGTAGATTTAGAAGGTGAGCTTATAAGTTCTCTTGAAGAATTGAGTAAAACAAGAAGAGAACTCAATAAGGTCAAGCTTGCTACAGTAGATGAGCAAGGTCTCTTGAAGCAATCCCTTGATGAGTCCAATCAAGTTATATCTGACTTGAAATTACAGCTGAAAGAAACCAAGAGGATATGTGAAGTTACATCTTCTAATCTAATAAAGAAGGAAAAAGAACATCAAGATTTGGAAGTAGAAATAGTGAAGCTTAGAAAGGAGCTTGAAGAAAGTAAGGAAGAAATAAAAGTAAGGAGCAAATGTGAAGGCAATACCAAAGCCTTACACAAAATGTTGAGAAAATAGAAGCAATCCAAAGATATTGGTGGCTTAGGCTTTGAAGAAGGACAAAGTTAAAACAAAAAAAGATACATTTGATAAAGAAATAAAGTTCACCTCTTCAAATGAAGGTGAAGAAAAGAAGACATTCATTGTAGGCAAGGATATCGATAAAAGGACATGTAGATGTTGTTGGAAATTGCTACACAACCTGACATACACAAGAAATGAACCAGAGGCCACACTCTTTGTACCGACATGCATATCGAAGAAGAAATGAAAGTGCTGACCATGAAGGATTCACCAGAATCAACAATATAAAGAGAAGGCCCCTAGTGAGGCAGCCCTTTGCAGGACCAAGGCAACCTAACCAGTATGTTTCTTACTTCCATGTTTACTATTACTAGTGTAACAAATTTGGGCATAGAATAGCTGACTGTAGATTAACCAATAAGCTCTCAATGAATTATGAAAGTAGAAACCCATTTAATGCACTCTGGGATATGAATGTTGTTTTTTATCAGTGCAATGGATATCGTCATAGGAGTTTTGAATGTAGGAAGAATAAACTGATGCACTAAAATAATTTTAAGGATTTACCCTTAAATGAAAATGTGAAATTCTATAACTATCAAGAGTATGGACATATTGAAAAGTTCTGTAAAAACCAGAAGATCAAACAAAAGAAGACAAATCCCGATCCAAAATCGGCACCTAATCCAGAGCTCAAAATAGTAGCTGACAAGAAGAAGGAAATCAAACTAGTATGGGTTGAGAAAGAAAAAGAAAAGGCAAAATCAAGTTTCATAGTGTAGACTGCCTTACATGCTGAAAGGAAAAATCTATGGGTTGTAGATAGTGGTTGTTCCAACCACATGACTGATGACAAAAAGAAATTTAACAAACTAGAAGACTGGAATAGTGGTCCAGTAAGATTCAGAGACAACTCATCCATCAAGATAAAGGGAAAAGGTACTCTAAGTATTGATGGAAAGATGAAGGAACATGATGTATATTATGTGGAAGGCCAAAAGCATGAACTATTGAGTGTGAGTTAGATGTGTGACAAAGGTTACAAATTCACCTTTGACTCAACCAGTTGCCAGATAAAGAAAGATAGTACCAGTTAGGTTGTAGTAGAAGGAAAGAGAACATATGACATGAGTCCCAATGCATGTTAGGGCAAGTTGATGAAATTTGATTGTGGCCCCAAAGACTAGGCCACATAAACTTTGATAACTTAGTTGCAGTGAGCAGAAAGGGGTGTGTGAGGAATATTCCACCCATCATCAAAGCAGTAAGGACATTTTGTGATGAATGTGTGAAAGGAAAGAAAACTAAGGTGAGTTTCAGGACAAAAGAGAACAACACCTCCAGACCACTTCAAATTGTGCATACAAATATGTGTGGTCCAAATAGGACAAGAGAACTTGCTAGTGAAAGATATTTTATGCTTTTTATTGATGCTTACTCAAGAATGACATGGGTCGCCTTCCTACAAGATACATCACAAGAATTTGACATATTCAAGATATTTAGGAAGATGATCGAGAAAGAAAGTGGGTGCAAGCTAAAATATCTAAGATCAGACTAGGTGGAGAGTTTACATCAAATGAATTTGAAGATTACTATGAAAAACATTGAATTAGAAGGCAATACTCAGCCCCTAGAACACCATAACAAAATGGTGTAGTAGAAAGGAAGAACATGACAGTTAAGGAGATGATCAAAACCATGTTAAATGAGCCCAGTCTACCAGACACATATTGGAAGGAAATTGTTCATACTGCTACATATACGTGGAACCAGGTTCAATTAAGAACAAACAACAAAATGATACTGTATGAGTTGTGGTATGATCAGAAGCCATCAGTCAAATACTTCAAGTATTTGGAAGTGAGTGTTTTATCAAAAGAGATATGGATGGTTTAGGGATTTTTGACTCCAAGAGTAATGAAGGAATCTTCCTTGGTTACTCATCTAATAGCAAGGCCTACAATTGCTACAACAAAAGACCAAGAAGAGTCATTGAGAGTGTGCATGTAAAAGTTGATGAGGAAATGTACAAAGGAAATCAATCACAGGTTAACTAGGATGATGATTCTGGTGATGAAGGTGAGGAAGCTCAATCAGACAATGAGCCAAAAGAAGTATCAAAAAAGGCTCCCAACTGGTATGTGCAATTGAATCACCCAGAAGAGCAAATTCTGGGAAATAAGAGTGATGGTCTGCAAACTAGAAGAAGACTTTCCTGGAAAGATGAACAAGTCAACTTCTATCTCATGATTGAAGTAGAACCTAAAACATTCAATGAGGCCAGCAAAAGACAAAAATGGATGGATGCCATGGAAGAAGAATTGCAACAGATTGTAAAGAACAAGACTTTAGAATTAGTCCCTAGACTGGAGGACAAGAACATCATTGGCACTAAATGGGTCTACTGGAATAAGTTGAATGAAGAAGGTAAAATTGTTAAGCATAAAACTAGACTAGTTTGCAAAGGATACTCTCAGGTAGAGGGAATTGACTTTGAAGAAAAATTTGCACTGATAGCTATATTAGAAGAAATTAGAATGTTTCTACCCTTCTCTGCCTACAAGGGTTATAAAGTATATCAAACGGCTATAAAATTTGCCTTCCTAAATGGATATTTAGATGAAGAAGCATACATGGAGCAACTAGAAGGGTTTGTACTGCATGATGATGTAACATTTGTGTGCCAGTTGAAGAAGGCCTTGTATGGACTAAAGTAAGCTCCTAGAGCATGGTTTTCAAGATTAGATTAGTACCTAAAGGAGTAGGGATTCAAAAAGGGAAGTTCTGACAATAATTTGTACATAAAGAAAGATGGAAACCACATGATCATTGTGGTTTTGTATGTAGATGACATTATCTTTGGAGGAAATAAGGACACCCTTTGCAAATAATTTGCTGATAAGATGTGGTTAGAATTTAAGATGGAAATTATTGGTACATTGACATACTTCTTTGGTTTGTAGATACTACAACAAGATAAGGGAATCCTTATCTCACAAATCAAGTATGCAAAGGAAATGTTGAAGAAATTTCAATTGGAGGATTGCAAACTAGTAAGTACCCCCATGGTGACTGGAAGTAAATTAAGCAAGGATGATGAATCACCGATGGTGGATCAAACTTTGTACAGATCCATGATAGGTAGTCTCTTGTATCTAACTACTTCTAGACTAGATATAGTACAGGCAATGTGCATGGTGACTAGATTTCAAGCTGCACCTAAGTAGTCACATATGAATGTTGTAAGCAGAATCTTTAGGTACCTACAAGGAACACTCAGTTATGGATTATGGTACCCTAAACAAGGGGAATTCATCTTGGAAGAATAAAATGATGCTGATTGGGTAGGTTGCATTGATGACTGGAAGAGCACAAGTGGTGGTGCATTCTTCCTAGGTAACTAGTTGGTCTCATGGCATAGCAAGAAGCAGGACTCAGTCTCTCTATCAACTACTAAAGAAGAATACATTGTTGCTACTACATGCTGCTCTCAGGTGCTTTGGATGAAGTAGACCCTCAAAGACATGCATGTAGACATCACTGATCCTATTCTAATCTAGTGTGATAATTTGAGTGTAATCAACATAGAAAAGAATCTAGTGATGCATTCCAGGACAACACATATAGCCATCAAGTATCATTTTCTCAAAGAGAAGGTTTAAGGATAGGAAGTAAAGATGGATTATGTCCCTACTGGAGAACAAGTAGGAAACATTATCACCAAACCATTACTAGTAAGTACCTTTGAGTACCTATGACATAAGTTGGGAGTTGTGTCAACTGTCGTATGCACTTAAGAAAGATGATTTGTACGGTTCAAGGGGAGTTCCTAGTAGTAAAAGGGTGAGCTCGGTAGGGATCAAAGGGGGAGTGTAAAGTACCCTTTGTCATTATGTCAGAGGGGGAGAAATGTACTGGTATGAAGTGTCTAGCAATGAGTTGACATCAATGCCAAAGGGGGAGATTGTTGGCAATTTGGTATTATGTTGTCATTGATGTCAACCAGTTTGGCAAGGTCACCGGAAAGAAAAAAGAAGTGGTGACCAATATGATGGAAATACACATGAGAGTGAGTAGATAGAAGGAAGGCATAAATTGGGATGTAGGTTGTTTGGTTGTTATGAAGGCACAAATATCTATAAACAAAATAGAGGGGATGATTGATGGTCATAGTGGTAACATAAACTAAACCGGTAATCAACCTGGATCGAAAAGGTATGTCAAACTAACATAGGAAGCCAAGAAAAGGTGGATGTCGATAAGAATGACAGCTGGACGCCAGGTGGAGGTACTGCAAAGGTCGGTGGATTGTGCATCGACACAACAATCTATAAGCAGGCCGATTTTAATGAGAAACCTATATGTCATGGAGGTTGCCAGAAGGTTGTAGCTCAAGGAAGGCAAGCTAGAAAAGAAATCACACTAATTTTGCAAGAATATTTGATCTTCTTATCTTTTAGGTGAAGAAAACAACAAATCCATTAATGGCGAGTGAAAGAGAAAAGCAGAAAAGCATGGTGCAGGCCACCAGATTTAGAAAATGCACATTAGAATGCAAATTTATGTTGGTGATTGATCATTATCATAAATCTCATATCCTTGAAAAGAAGATCATGTCAAATAGGATTTAGATTGAGTTGGAAAAGGAAAACCTAACACGATAGTGTTTGAATGAATTCTTGGTGGGAATCAATGATGATAAATGCATAAGCTTGAAATAGAAAAGAAGGATGCTTGAGGAGTAGAAGAAGAGTGAAAAGAGCTTGAGTGCATAGAAGAATCATCTTCCTTAGAATTTATTCTAAGAAAGTTGTATAGTGACTCAACAAGCATACCAGTGAGAGGGTTTAAGTCAAGAGTGATTGAGTACCGATATAACTATAGTAGGTCCAACTATTGGGCAAACCGATGAGGTGTGATTGAGTAAGGTGGCATCCAAGTCTGATACAGTAAGTTGTGAGACTATGAGAGAGAGGGAAGAGAGGCCAAGAATCAGAAAGAGTGATCTCATAACTGGCTGTGTGAGATCGCGTAAAGAAGAGAAGACTATCAACCAAGAGTGACATATTTTATCAAGAGTTGCAGAACTCATTTGTAACAAGAAGCCATAACTATATCTAAATTGTATTTCAATATACATCACCAAGTTGGAGCTTAGTGTAGGGTTTGGTGCCCTAAATCAGTAGGGGTTGGTGCTCCTTGGGTTGGTGCCATAAATCTTTGTAATTTAGTATTTTACTTGTGAGGCTGGATTGGAGTAGTAGTCTAAAGTTGCCTTAAAAGTGAAAAAGATTAGGAACCTATAAATCACCCCCCTCTCATTGGTACTATGTGTTCAACAAAGGATCTACTCATTGCTTATGCTGATAATCTGTTAAAGCAATAGGTAGATAACACTGCAAAGAGATTTGGGAAATACAAAGAAAAATCACTACAAGTCCCCTTTGAACTGCATTCACTAGTGATTGCAAGGAAGGTAATGAAGGAGGTAGAAGCATTTGCTAAGCAGGCATGATTTACAAAGGAACAGATAGCAGCAACTAGGGAAAAGCATGCAATGGAGCAAGGTGAAGCATCTAGTGTACCTAATGGTACCCCTACCGGTAAGCCTAAATCTGCAAAAGCCAAAGCACCAGAAAATAAGATGGAAGAAGAAATCATAGAGAAACTGACTGAATCACAAAGAGGTAAACCATCTAAAATTCAGTTCCAAAGAAACTAGAAAATTATTGATCCACTTGTTGCACCTATACAAACTAGAAAGAGGAAGAAGCAACAAGCTCAAAAACTGGGAAATGATGAAGAGTCTAATAAATTAGATGAAGATAAAAGATCACTTAAAGAAAGTGTTAAGAAGCCTAAGACAAATGGTACATACAAAGGTAAAAATAATCAATAGTATGGTCAAAATAATTAGGAATTATGGGATATACAAAGGTTTGAACATATTGTTTATTCATTTATCTGAAAATCAACAAAGGGAGATTGAAGATGCAGTCATCTTCAGTATGAATATATTTAACAGAGCCTTCATTGAATTACAAGGGCAAATTCCAAATTCATTGTATAACTTAATTGATGCAAGGTGGCAGGCTGCCATTAGCCAAGACAAAGAATTGATTGATTATATCTTTAAGCACCTACAACTTGAAGCAAGTGAATATCAATTCAAAAGCATCATTCACATACAAAAAGAGATTAATAAGAATCTTAATAGGAGAGACTGAATCAACCCAGAAGGAGACTAAGATTTTGGGATATAGTGGATCTTTGTGGGGGGTACTAACTCCCACCATGGTTTTTCCCATTTGAATTTTTACATGTATAACTTCATGTGTCATGTGTTTTATACTTTATGTGGTTACTTGGTGTTATTTCTTATATGCCTATTGCATTTTAAGTTGGTGAAATTGATAATCAAATTTGTATTGTTTTTACTTACACTAATTCACCCCCTCTCTCAATGCCTTATAAGTTCATCATTATGCTTACCATGTAAAGATATAGAACCCTTACCACAAATCACACAAGCTTTGTCATCTCCAAATCTCGCTATTCCACCATCATACATTTTCATACTCACAAATTTGCTTCTATCACCTATCATATGATGTGAATAACCGTTATCAATCACCCATTCATCCTTCTCTATAATTTTAGCAGCCAAAGCTTTCTCCTCAACATTGTAGCTTGTAGGATTCATTGATACTAGATCATCTTCCTTAATAGAAATAAATACAAACTCATCTTCTAAATTCCCATTTTATAATTCCTCATTTGTTACACCTTCATCAACAACATAGTAGCATCTCTTCTGATTTATGTACTTCTGGTAGGGCTTATCATACTGATCATGCTTCTCATATGTATCATTCTTATCAGACCTATCATTCCTTTCATGCTTATCATATCTAGACATTCTCTTAGGATACCTAGAATAAAAATGCCCTATCTTATTACAAGAGAAATATTTCAAAGCCAACTTTCCATCATACTTACTAGTTCCTTTAGGAAATATTTGAGAAATAAAGGCTTCAAGCTCAACCAATTCTCTTTCTTTCTCTTCCATCTCTCTCTTCTCTCTTTCAAATATAGATACCCAACAAGAACTTTCTCTCAGATCATACTTCTACTTCCTAGATACAGAGGCTTTGAATGTAGTTTTAGATTTATCATGTGATTCTCCAAATTCGCTCAACTCAAATGCAGTAACATGTCTCTAGTCATAGTAGTCACACTCCAGATCTCATCAATAGAAGCTACTTTATGTTTGTAAGCAAGAGGAAAGGATCTTAGCACCTTAGCAACAATCTCATCTTCTTCAAGGGTTCCACCAATAAATGTTGATATATTTTCATCTTCTATCATCTTCAATTCTTCATACTTCCCTTTCAAGCTCTCCAATTCAGCAACTTTAACTTGAGCATCTCCTTCATACAAAGTCTCCAACTTCTTCCAAATCTCATGAGAAGTTTGCAAACCCATCACATTGGTGATCTCTAAATCAGTCAAGGTACTCAACAATGCTTTGTTGGCTCTAATGTTATGGGGTGAAAGTATAGTGTTGAGTCACACTTTAGGCTAAGTGTGAGGAAAAAATAAATCCTACTTGGCCGAATCTACGAGGTGCCACATGGTTCCTACGTGCAGGATGATTGGTAGGGTATACTCAGCCGTGTAGGATTCGACCCTACAAATACCCGTTGATTGTACTTAGCCCCCTATTTCCATAGTTCGAAATAGATGGAGCAGGAAGGGGGCTAAGACAAGGTAGGGTCGAAAGGCATTTTTTCTTTTTCTTTTTTAAATTTCTTTTTGTTTTTTAATTGTTTTAATAATATCTGTATACATTTTAGGTAGATTTTTTTGTGGTTTTTCAAGTTTTTAAATTTTTTATGCAAATGAAGAACACATATAAAAATACAATCCAAAACACTTGATATAAAAAATCTAATATGAAACACCTGATATAAAAAATACAATGCAAGTTAGATAATATTTAACCATAAAATTCAGAACATCACGCATTCACCATCCAATTGTAAACTATGCATTTTGACATCCAATTGTAAAATTTCAAATATGCAAACATATGTTGATACTTGAATGCCAACACATCATCACTTCTAGTGCAAAAAAAGTCCTTTCAGGACATCTAAACAAGAACATTTATTATCATAGATTGACATCAATGTCAACACACTACTCCATATCTACAATAACCACAATTCACCAGATCATTATATCATAGGAAAACATAAGATGATTTTTTATAAAAAGAGTTTTATGTTTTCTACAATGATGTTAAGTTTGTGAAGTAATGAACTACTTTGTATACATGTCATAATATTGAAGGGCTAAGATAAAAGTTTTTAGTGGAGGTATCTGGATGAAATGCCTATATATATATATATATATATATATATATATAGTTAGGATATATAGTTTAGAATGTTTTCATGTATGAATGTACAAATTTCTCAATGTTTAAATAACACATGATTCATCTCAAGTTTATCTTAACAAATGTTAAATAAGTTCATGTGTATGTTCATGTAATTTGTTTTTAAATGTAATCTTTATGTTTCAATGTTTGTAGGTCACAAGTTTATTTGATTCATTTTGTTTAAATTTTTTAAAGCAAATTTGTACAATGTTTCATCTTTTTTGTGGCAAACATTGTATATGAACTTGTTTTTAATTCAATTTAATACACACACACACACACACACATATACACACACACAAACATATATATATATATATATATATATATATATATATATATATTCATACATTTCACATCACATAGATATGGCTTCTAGTGGTTCACAACATTTTTCTTCTGACCAAAGTGTGCATCCTGATTCTCAGGAGACCATACATAGGTTTGAGACTCCTAAGAGTACTCGTGAGAATTTCGAGACTACTCATACTTAGAATATTTTGAGAATGCAGTCCTCTCTAGTGCAGTTATAGCAGACATTAAATAATACTCCTGTGCTGGCCAATAGGGATAAATTAGAACATATTAGAGATGAGTTGATGCATATGATTGACATTTCTCAATCATACAACCCATATGATGACCCTCACATTGAGAATTTTGATAGGACTTTATCTCACACTGTTTATTGAATGGTTAAACGGAAAAAAATAGTTAGAGATGTTTCTACAGTGAATGTAAAATCAATGTTCCCATTTTACATAGAAATGGTTGTGGTTAGAGGATATTGGGTCACTAGATGCAAGGATCCTATTGTTGTAGAATTCATATATCCTAAATGGTTGCTGACACATCATAGGTGGCCACAGAGGGATGAGCTGACACAATATTTCTGCAAACAATTATATGCAGAAATTCATCTAGGATATGATGTTGACTACACAAACTTTCCATGACATGTTGGGCAGGGTAGGGGAAAATTTATAGATAGATTTAGACATTGTGATACATAGCCCCCTATTAAGAGGGCAATGGTGGGTCAGAACCTTTCGATTTTTATGAATGGTTTGGATTTGGTCACAAGTGGTGTTGGTGATATGGCAGCTAAGGAGGCATGCATTCACATGTATTCTAGCATTACCAACATTGCTACTCAGGTTGATGAGATGACTTTTGATCACGTGGGGAGATATATGTTATGTTCTCATACTTCCCCTATTATTGATGAGATAGATCCATTTTATGACCCATATATTCATTATGAGCTACCATCACCTGCAGAGATCGTATGGTTACTGAAGGATCGTATGCACTGAATGAGCTCCTATTTAGTGAGTGATCTTGTGGATGCTTATCAAGATTTCTATATATTACATAAGATCACTCCCTAGCAGCTGCCTGAGTTTATTGGACGAGTACTTCAGAGATCCTCGACTAGTACCAGACATGGTGGAGGAGATTCAGAGCCTAGCAGTTCTAGATAGGAGGATATTTCGATACCTCCTACAACTCCTAAGACTACAATGCATCCTACACCACAAAATCTAGGAGTTTGGAAATGAGGTTTTTCATCTCTTTTTATGGATGACTTTATTGATCCAGATGCTATGCCATTACACTCTTTACAGATATCTGGCATTGGGTGTGTATTCGAGGAGAGGAATAAGGTAAGAAACCAAATTTGGATTTTAACTTAGTTGTATATATAAAGCTTCTATGTATTCACTACCACTGACATATTTTTTTAATTTTAAATATATATTACAGGAGATTATGATGGCCATGAAATATGAAGATTTACAAGCACTTGGTGATTCTATTCATTAGGATTCACAGGGAAATTTATATTTATTTTTAAATTTAAATTGATGTGTCTTATATTTTTCCTATTCATCAGTATCCACTATATATTTTTTTTAACATAGAAATTGTGTACACAATGTAGGCCCCTAGAGAAGGTGACAGATCAAATTGGGGATTAGGACAGGGCGCGACATAGCTCATTATTGTTATATACATGCTTGCTTCTTTTATTCTGGATATATCTGATATTTATATTATGTATATCTGGCATTTTTATTATACATATTGTGGACATTTCTATTATACATTTTGTGAACATTATATTTCTATTATGTATTTGATTTCTATTATACATGTTGTGGACATTTAGATATTATACATGAACTGTGGACATTGCATTTGTAGCCTTATTTTAGACATTATACCTGGACATTTCATACATGTTACATGTTTATCTAGACATTTCATGTGTTACATGTTTATAGACATTTCATGTGTTGTACATGTTTATTTTATGTGTTACAATGTTCTCTCACTCTCAATTAGGTGCTCTCACTCTCCTAATTCATCAACACCTTTACTTAATATTTATAATTTATTATTTAGTGCATAATTTAGTCGAAAAAGGATGTCTTAAAGGGGTGTCTTAAGGGGATCATAATACATGCTAAATTAGTATTCAATTTCTTCAAACTCATTATTATTGAATTTGTCTACTTAGTTGTGTTACATGTTTATTTTATGTGTTACAATGTTCAAATTTTATTTGTTACATTTTAGTTAGATTGATATGCAAATCATTTCTACATTTATACATTTCTACATGTTTGATGTGCATATTAACTAAGAATAATTTTGTAAAATTTTAAATGACCTCTAGAAATACTTTATGAGGTTGTGCATTACTTGATAGGTCTTAAAATTATCAATGAACAAGTTTGTGTATATTATCTAGAATAAATAATTAAGATTTGATATTAATCTAGAGTTTAACATTATTTAAGACTACATCCTAGGACAATACCTAACTTTTCTTATGAGGATGTCTTAAGGGGATGTCAATGAAAAATCAAAATGTATTTTCTAAATCAAGTAACATAAATAATCACTAATAAATATGAATAATGCAATTATAACTAGTGCCTTTTTCTTAATCAAGAAAAATTCTTGACTTTAAAACTACAAAAAATCTGTACATATCTCTTAATCAAGGAATATAAATAATTACTAATAATATAATTAAAGTAATATAAATAATCCATGATAATATAATGTAACAAAGAAAGGAATTTACATGTGTGTGAACTCATAAAAAATCAAATAACAATGTATATATAATTTAGCATGTGTACTTAACATAAGGGGATCTAAAGTTAGGACCTATTCTTGGATGTCTTAAGAGGATGGTCGAAGAGGATGTCTTAAGGGGATGTATAACATAAAAGAATATGTATAAATTTTTTTCAACCAAGGATGCATAACAGTTTATATAATTTAGCATACATAAGGGGGATCTAAAATTAGGACCTATTAGGATGTCTTAAGGGGATTTCCAAAGAGGATGTCTTAAGTAGATGGCCAAAGAGGATGTCTTAAAGGGATGTATAACATAAAATAATAAATTTAAAATATTTTCAACCAAGCATACATAACAATTTATATAATTTAGCATACTTAAAATAAGGGGATCTAAAGTTAGTACCTATTAGGATGTCTTAAGGGGATATATAAAGCGTATGTATGAAGGGGATGTATTACATGTAAAAGCACGTACATTTAATTGAAGAATACATAAAATCATACATAAAAGAATTTAAACCAAATATGCATAACAATGTATGAAAACCATTGTTCACCATGTCAAAAAAAAAAAAAACTAGACATGATCCAATATTAAAAAACCATCTCTAAGTTTTACTATGGTCCAAATATATATATATCCAAT
Organism: Cryptomeria japonica; assembly: GCF_030272615.1. NCBI lineage: Eukaryota > Viridiplantae > Streptophyta > Pinopsida > Cupressales > Cupressaceae > Cryptomeria > Cryptomeria japonica. The sequence continues at coordinate 202,052,728 of NC_081408.1, read as the reverse complement.
CCTAGTTCAAATAAAAGTATGAGCTGTAAAAACAAGTTAGATAGCCTAAGTTAGGTCCCGATATGTAATGCCCCGCCAGGAAACCCCAAAGGAATCAAGCTAACACACATGAATAGAGTGCGGATAATTTTTTTTTTTTTAAATCTAAACACAACACAATGATTCAATGAGATATCATAAGTGTAGATAACACAATGGAAGACTAAATAACACCTAAAGAGTTTCCCAACATGATTACTTAATTCAACATTTAACTCAACTCATGCTTAATTAATCCAATTAAGTTGATTAACTTAATGACAAGGTAAAATTTTAAACAAGGATAATTTCTTTCAATAAATTAATATTATAGATAATATGATGAGGTTCATCCATTGAAGTTAAAAGTATAGATAACATGATTAAGGTTCATCCAATATAAGTGTAACCATACATTATGCTCAAGCTTATATTAAAACATAAGTCATGCATCTCATTTTATTACATGCTTTAATTTTAAGATAGACTAACAAATACTTTCCATGCATACTTCAATTGCATTATCAATAACTAAGTATATTCCATTATTCTAATCTACATTCTTTCATGATTCAAATTACTGCATTTTAATAAGATGACTGCAACATATATTTAAGATTAATTCCATCTAATCCTCTTATACATTCTAAAATAATGCCATCCATACATGCTAAATTAACAAGAACCATATGAATGTAAAACACCACATAACATCGAAATGATCTCGGAGTTCACCCCTAAAGGTCTACATCTCTGGGTCTTCTCAACTGCAACACCCCTCTGATAATTAGATAATAGTGAAGAATACATAAGTTTACATCATTTACAATCTTGCCATCAAGGCGAACATAATAAATAATACATGTGACTACATCGGTCCAATAAATACATAAATGAGCCCTAAATAGGAAAGGATCCAACTAAATATAATATGAAGTAATCTACAAAAAATCAACTAGAGCATCCACAGACCTAACTCTTTGCAACCCAAGGTCTAACATGATATCAGGTACTCACAAGGTATAGGAAATAGGGCGACTCCACAATAGTGCTCCTCTCAAGACAACACAACAACACACTAGCGAGCATAAGGGACAAGTGTCATCACACAACCGTGTATGGTTACCATGGCCGATCTTCATAGGTTTCGGCTCCATACACTGGGTTACTCTAGAAACCTATTCCAAACCTCTGGCCCATCCAAGCCTCATGTGAGCCCACACATCCTTTTGTGAAGACAAGGATAAAGGTTTGCCATTTCAGGCCTTCTCACTGCATGTCAAGTCTGCACCAGCACTTATCCCTTGTGTGAGGCACAATTATCTTACTTAGTGATTCATTAACTAACACTCTAATACGATATTAGGTTATCACTTATTAGACACACTTTCATTGGGCTACCTAGCAACTACTTTCAGTGCGACCCCAAATCGACAGCCACTCTCCCATACGACACTAGACTATACTCAAATGAACTCAAAAACCCAGACATACACAAGTTCAAGCATACATAATTCAAAATAGAGTAACCGACCATTTGGTCAATCACTACTTTATATGAGATGCACTGATTGATGGTACTCTAACTAGAGATCTGACTGACTATGGTCAACCACAAATCATCATTCGACATTGCATAAAGGATTTGACCAAATACAACACCACCACAAAACAATAGTCAAACTCGAGACCAAGGACAGAAAGAGCTACCCCAAATCAATCCATACGACAAGGTCCAATCAAACAAAGCAAGGCTTGCCATTACTTAAGAAAAAGTGAATACATAAATTAAAACTTTCATAGGCAATAACTGGTAGAGACAATATTTTCCCATATTTATTTAACCATAAAAGTCGATCAAGTTTTCTAAATGATCTAAGTTAGATTGCAGTTATCTACCTCATCTAGGTACAGGTTGTTCTTGGTTTTCTAACTCACTAAGCTCATTGCATCAAAACATAACATAATTACATCATTACGAGTTTTTGAACCAAGTTCACATGAATATAATTAAATAAACATTAATAGTCTAAATATGATATTTAATCTTCAAATAAAACATCATTTCATCCTGAGTTGAATGCAATATTCTAATCTCTTCTCTAGCAACACAATATACACTTTACAAAAATGGAAATATACATCAAAAGAAAAAAAATAGAAATAGATAAACATTCCCCAATGAAATATAATTTCCCTTGCATATATTAAACAAATACATGATCTAAAGATATTAATTGGCATATGCATCTCTATATATACATGCCTAAACTAATAAATCAATGACTGAACAATCATTTTTATATATTTGAAAATATATGTTGATTAGGACTCAACAATTAATATATAATTAATAATACATATTAATATAAAAATTATCGCAATTAACATATATTTAAAATATACACTAATTAATAATTAATTATTAATATATAATTAATCAAATATATTAATTAAAGTTTAATTATTTTAAAACATTCTAAAAACAAAATTTAAATCTAATATATTATTATTATTTTTTTAAACTTAAAAAAATACTAAACAAAAACCATCGAAGGGTAGCCACGGGCCCACCTACCATCCATAGGAGTGGGGTGGTTGTGCCCTAGTCACCGAGCCTACAGCCACCATGGTGGACGCAGACCCTCAACCTCCACATAGTGGAGATGGGGTCTTTGCAGCCACCATGGTGGTCGCCGACCCTTCGGCCTCCACCTTGTGGAGCAGGTGTCCTTGCGGCCACTTACATGGATGCAGTCCCTTTGCCTCCACACGGTGGACGCAGGGGGCTCTGCAACCACCGTCGTGGGCACAGAGACTTTGACTGTAGAACTATGGAGAGGAGGGAAAGGGAGGGGCCAGGGTTGAGCTTTGGCTCGCCACCCCCCCTCCAAAACCCAAAATTTCTTCCTTTATCAAAATTAAATTTTGATTTTAAATTTTATTTAATAAAATTAAAAAAAAAACAAAAAAAACATAAACCCTACAGATGATTAAAAACACAGTCTCACACAGAGACTATAATATTTTTTTTTGATAGTCACAGGTTATTAAATACTCAAAATTTGGATGAATAACCAGACCCACAAGCAATTTTCTTCAAACAAAGCCCATATCTGGGCAAAATGAAACATTTCTCACCCATGATTTAACCTACTTTGTAAGAACACAAGTTATTTTGTATGGTTTTGAAACCCCAAATCCAAATTCAATCAAGAAATTAATCTGGGAGATCTTTCAACAACAAACACATATATTTCAAAACCAAATTGTAAATTCTTTTGCAAAAAAGGGACCACTAAGAATCCTAACTCATTAAGCAATCATGGATGAGATTTGTTGCGGAGCCCAACCTCGAAGCTCCAGATCAATTCTTCTCTTTGAGAAATATTTTTCTCCAAAATTTCTCCAGAAAATCTTCCAAAATATCTCTCCGGGAATTATTTTTCCAAAAATTATCCTCCCTCAAATATTTTCCAACCCCAGGTTAAATGGGAAAAATATTGACCAAAAATTTCATTTTTGCATTCAAAATATTTTTATTAAAATACCACCCCAAAATTCTTATTTTTGAATTTTAAAATACTTTTACACACTTTATTTCTCATTTATAAGAATCAAAATGCCTCTTCCTCAATTAATTTCTAATTTTCTTAATTTAAGAAAACTATCATTTATATTTCAAATTATTTAATGAGGGTAAAATATTTTGATTACAATAAAATCTCCAAATTTCATTCTTTCAAAACTATATCAAATATAAATATAAAACATGTTTTTCTAATTAAAATTGATTTTCTTTAAATAACTAAAATCAATCTTTCTATTTTTAAAAGGGCAAAGAGATTAAATTAATTCTATTTCAGTTAAATTTAAATCTTTCCTTTCCAAAAGCATAAGCAAAATAAATAAATTATTTAAAATTAACCATTTAATTGAACTTGCTATCAACTTGAATTGAGCAATTCTAATTAATGATTACTCACATAAAGGGAACCTATTTAATTTAATCCCTTAATTACTAATGCATAAACACACATTAAATTGAACTAAATATTAAGGATTAATTACTCAATTTAACCACACACAAACACACAACCCAACAAAGTCAAATGGACAAACGACCTGTATACCCACTCATGGGGGATATCGACGATGACTAATGACACTCACTTGAGCACGACTATGGTCAAACAAGGTCTTATGACCACCTGATCCAAATTCTAATGACCCAAGAGGCACACCCAAACCTGTGACTCTAGGTGGGGATGAACCTCGTACCCATGCGGTATTGTAGCTGAAATCTCCTACAACCAAGAGTCATACATGCATACATATATACTTAATGAAAGTGTTAGCCCGAGATTAATAACACAAAATAGGAAAACTAATAAACTTGCATATGAATTGGTACAAAACCACATTAATAGGTATGCACAAAGATCAAAACATCTGACTAAAATATTATAACATGATAAACTAACCAAGGTCAACCGAGATTAGAACTTGATTAGGGCAGAGGTACTACATCCTTCCCCCTAGGTTCTAACTTACTCCTAGAAGTCGTAAGGCTAGACGGAGAACATGTCACACGCATTAGTCCTGAAACTCATTCACCAAATTTCAAATTACACATAGGAATCTTTCCATAGATAAATGAAACATTATTGCCAAATCCTTTACGAATGCCATTATCCATTGGCAAGACACATCTAAATCCATACATTTCTTAAAATATTCTAGGAGCTATCTATAATCATAGCAGAGGAACAAGAATTTTATTCCTTTCATTACACCAAATTAAAGCATTAAAAGAGGTAATTAATAATTACCATACTCATCTATCAAACATGACCAAAAATATGCCATGATGAACAATTTCATTTACCAATACATCTTTTTCACAAAATTTTATCGCATAGAACTAGCTTCAAATATCAATTTCTACAACCAAGTTAACTTTCAACAAATAAAAGCAACATAGGTAACTCAATTGTCTATACTTGCCAGGCATATGAAAGCCTTTCCAATGACTATGTCCCATAACATAGTGACAAGTTAACACCATTTAATCTATGATTACACATAATAAGCATCCAAATAACTGGAATACACAACTCAAAAGGCCACATGTGAGCATGTCTAATGCTCGGCCAAAGATAACATGGACAATTAACATCTCTATGCCAGATCTCATAACAATAATATGATCATAAATATCCAATATCACACTCAAAGGCTTGATGGTGCTAGGGCACACCATAGCGGTGCTACCTTCCATACAAGACCTTAGTGAACATCCCTTGTTGAGTAAGATGGTTAGCCTCCAAGAGATAGTCACCACACATAGGTAGGTAGTGGATCCTAGTTGCATCACAACCTCACATACCCCCATCCTCAATATTCCTTAGTCTACTTCCTCGTACACACTCTACCAAGATCATCTCATACGTCCTTGGAGAGGAATTTCACATTTCAACACAAGACTAGCATACAAAAACAATAAGGATAAACCAGTTTAGCCACCAAAGTACAGATGAATTAAGATAATAAATCATCAATTCCAACAATAAGGCAATAAAATAATCTAGAATTGCAACATCAAATCAAGTAAGCAAAAGATCAAAAGATCGTGGCTAAACCTTGAAAGTCAAAACAGAATAAATTGCTAGTCCACAAAGAAATAAATAAGAATATCACAATTGCACATAACATCACTATGTGACTAGCATCTAGCCACCAATGAGGAAGGATGGAACAAATGTATAGCTATTGTAATATCTCATCATGTGGTGCGGCCTAGTCACACAACCACATGGCATGACAATGTGCACCTTGGCATCACCCCATATCACGTCGTCACATGGCATGGCAATACTCCAAGCGGAGAAAACACGCAATGGACGTATCCTGCATGGTAGTGTACCTCACAAAAAAAGGCACGTGCAGGTCATGTCCCGCATAGCAACGTACCTCACAGGATACTCACCCTAAGCCAAAGGTATACATGACTAAGGTCCACCTACATGTCCACCAACACATACTAACTAGCAACTCATGTGGATAAACCTACCTTTCATGAAGACAAGGCAAAGGATCCTCCAAACTACACTATCACTATGCTCAAGAATCACCATCAATATGCTCAAATAAAGGAGAGGAGTAGGTTGTCAAACATAAACCTATAAATAGATACATCAAAAGGGAAAATATTGAGTACACCTTTGATACAAGTTTATTGTATAACTATATCATTCCTTGAAATACAGAAGCTAAAGTCACTTCACGCTGACATTACTCATACGGTGATCCATACTATTCAAGGAATGGTAACTTCAAATACTACCCCTTAACATATTGAATTACCCACAACCTGAGGTTTGGTACTCAGTAGGGAAACAAATAAGCAACATCACTTAAACAGTGTGGTTTCCCATACTCATAAGCAACATGTCCTCAATTGTTGACTACTTCACCAACCCATGTTATATATAATAAGCATTGGTTTCTTACAATACACACAAATACACCAGTACTGGTTTAGTCACATTCACGGGGAGTACTTTTCAGTATGCTATCATCTACTCAAGGAAGATTTTAATTATGCTTTCCACATGAATAACTGAATCAAGTTTACTCTAGGTACAAGCACTTAAATTATTAACAATTCATAATTACATAAGGAAGTAACATCATTCCTATATCTTTCTCGAATTTCACTAAGAATTTGTATTCACAATACTAACTATGCAAATTTCTTTCTGAAGCTTAAGACTTTCATCTTTCCATAAAAAACCCAAATGCAAACATACAATTTCATATGCATTATAAAAATTCTATTTAAAACAATGCATTCTTAGTAGTATTTCTAAAAAATCTTATAATCTAGGCAAAGAGAAGGAAAAGAGAGTTTGATAACCAAACTATTCCATACAAAAAGACAAGATCAACAAGGTCACACTATATACTAAAATTTCTCACTATAAGCCTATCATTTTAATTGCACGGTTATCATTTTGCTACCATTTAAGAAGGATGCCAAACAACCTAACATGACATTTCTAATTATTATGGTTGCAACAGAATGTTATAGCTTTCCAAACAACAAAGATCAAAACAAACAATATTTTCTATAATACCAGACCTCTTACTAACACTCACTACTTTAATACAATACAGACACATATCATACTCTACAACCTATCATTGAAGATCAAAATACGATAAGAAAGTAAACGAGGAACTAACAACCAAATAGTACATATTAATGCATGCACATCAAACAAGCTTTTCATTCACACTTTCTAAAAATAGTAAGGCAATTACATATATCCAAAAGCAGGTTCAATGGAGCATTGCTAAAATAGATCCTCAATCAAACTAGTTTAATGAGACACATACAACCATCTTTTTGCGGAACACATTAATAAACTCTCGAGGCTACTATAACATGTTCCCTTTTTATACTTCTTTTACAAATAAAGTAGTTTCACATAACAACTATTCGCACATTAATGCACATTACTTAAGATAGAATTTAATTATGTTACTCCTACAATACACATGGAGAATTCTTAATGAAAACATACACTTTCCTCCCAATATCCATTATGATGTTTTAAATCCATAGCCCTTTTATAATCCAAAAACACATAAGCATCATAAGGCTCACACAAGGGCTCAAGAAATCACAACCTTTCTCTCGCAAAAAAAGAAAACTCAAATCAGAGATAATTACACATATCTCAAACCTTTTAATTTCTAGAAAGAGAGAGGATGAAGGAGTGATAATTATCCAATTTTCTACATAAAAGCATTCAATATCTACCATACTAGTCTTTCAAGTAGACAACACTAAGTTACATCATAATCTCAAACATGCATATTTCGTACTTTTAGATTCAAGACAAGCACAAACCAGCCCAAATGGATTAGTCTGAAGAGTACAACAATCAATAAGGAAGGTAGATACAACTTTCTTTTTGAATAAGAGTAATCATAGACAAAGACATCAATGAGCACACAAAGCACATATAATCACTCAAAAACACCTACATCAAGAAGGTGAAAACAAGGTGTGAACACACATGTCACACACAAGTTAAGGTCTTCTCAATCACACACATACAAAAAGGAGGACAAGCATACACATAAGGTCAATACACCTCACACCAACTAAGGGCACAAATGAAACTAGAGATCCTAGTGTTTGCAACCTGGCTCTGATACTAAATGTAATGCCCCGCCAGGAAACCCCAAAGGAATCAAGCTAACACACACGAATAGAGTGTGGATAAGTTTTAATTTTTTTTTAATTTAAACACAACACAATGATTCAATGAGATATCATAAATCCATATAACACAGCGGAAGACTAAATAACACCTAAAGAGTTTCCCAATGTGATTACTTAATCCAACATTTAACTACACTCATGCTTAATTAATCCAATTAAGTTGATTAACTTAATGACAAGGTAAAACTTTAAACAAGGATAATTTCTTTCAGTAAATTAATATTATAGATAACATGATGAGGTTCATCCATTGAGGTTAAAAGTCTAGATAGCATGATTAAGGTTCATCCAATATAAGTTTAACCATACATTATGCTCAAGCTTATATTAAAACATAAGTCATGCATCTAGTTTTATTACATGCTTTAATTTAAAGATAGACCAACAAATACTTTCCATGCATACTTCAATTGCATTATCAATAACTGAGTATATTCCATTATTCTAATCTACATTCTTTCATGATTCAAATTACTGCATTTTAATAAGATGACTACAACATATATTTAAGATTAATTCCATCTAATCCTCTTATACATTCTAAGATAATGCCATCCATACATGCTAAATTAACAAGAACCATAAGAATGTAAAACACCACATAACATCAAAATGATCTCGGAGTTCAGCCCTAGAGGGCTACATCTCCAGGTCTACTCAACTGCAATACCCCTTTGATAATTAAATAATAGTGAAGAATACATAAGTTTACATCATTTACAATCCTGCAAGGCAAACATAATCAATAATACATGTGACTATATCGGTCCAATAAATACATAAATGAGCTCTGAATAGGAAAGGATCCAACTAAACATAATATGAAGCAATCTACAAAAGATCAATTGTAGCATCCATGGAACTAACTCTTCACAAACTGAGGTCTAACATGATATTAGGTACTCACAAGGGCATAGGCAACAAGACAACTCCACAACAATGCTCCTTTCAAGACAACACAACAACACACTAGCGAGCATAAGGGACAAGTGTCATCACACAACCAGGTATGGTTACCATGATAGGTCTTCATAGGTTCCAGTTCCGTACACTGTGTTACTCTAGAAACCTATTGCAAACCTCCGGCCCATCCAAGCCTCATGTGGACCCGCACCTGCACATCCTTTTGTGAAGACAAGGATGATGGTTTGCCATTTCAGGCCTTCTCACTGCATGTCGATTTTGTACTAGCACTCATCCCATGTGTGAGGCACAATTATCTTACTTAGTGATTCATTAACTAACACTCTAATATGCTATTAGGTTATCACTTATTAGACATACTTTTGTTGGGTTACCCAGCAACCACTTTCCCATACAACACTAGACTATACACAAACAAACTCAAAAAACCTGACATACACAAGGTCAAGCATATAGAGTTCAAAATAGAATAATAGACCATTTGGTTAATCACAACTTCATATGAGATGCACTAACTGATGGTACTCTAACTAGAGACCTGATCAACTATGGTCAACCACAAATCATCATTCGACACTGCATAAAGGATTTGACCTAATACAACACCACCATAAAACAAAAGTCAAACTCAAGACCAAGGATAGAAACAGGTACCCCAAATCAATCCATACGATAGGTTCCAATCAAACAAAGCAAGGTTTGTCATTACTTAAGAAAAAGTCAATACAAAAATTAAAACTTGCATAGGCAATAACCGGTAGAGACAATCTTTTCCCATATTGATTTAAACATAAAAGTTGATCAAGTTTTCTAAATGATCTAAGTTAGATTACAGTTATGTACCTCATCTAGGTATAGGTTGTTCTTGGTTGTCTGACTCACTAAGCTCATTGCATCAAAACATAAAATAATTACATCATTATGAGTTTTTGAACAAGTTCACAAGAATATAATTAAATAAACATTAACCATCTAAATATGATATTTAATCTTCAAATAAAACAACCTTTCATTCTAAGTCGAATGCAATAACCTAATCTCTTCTCTAGCATCATAATATACACTTTCCAAAAATGGAAATATACATTAAAAGAAAAAAATAGAAATAGATAAACATTCCCCAATTTAATATAATTTCCCTTGCATATATTAAAAAAATACATGATCTAAAGATATTAATTGGCATATACATCTCTATATATACATGCCTAAATTAATAAATCAATGACTGAACAATCATTTTTATAATTTGAAAATATACGTTGATTAGGACTCAACAATTAATATATAATTATTAATAATATATATCAATATAAAAATCATCGCAATTAACATATATTTAAAATATAAATTAATTAATAATTAATAATTAATATATAATTAATAAAATATATTAATTAATGTTTAATTATTTTAAATCATTGTAAAAACATAATTTAGATCTAATATATATATATATATATATATATATTAAACTAAAAAACAAACCAAAAAAAAACCATCGAAGGGTAGCCGCGGGCCCACCTCCCATCCGTGGGAGTGGGGTGGTCGTGCCCTAGCTGCCAAACCTGTGGCCACCAAAGTTGACGCAAACCCTCGGCCTCCACGTAGTCGAGCTAGGGTCTCTGTGGCGACTGTGGTGGTTGCAGACCCTTCGGCCTCCACCTTGTGGAGCAAGGGTCCTTGCAACCACTTACGACTGCGGAACTATGGAGAGGAGGGAAAGGGAGGGGCGAGGGTTGAGCTTCAGCTCCTTGCCATCCAAAAGCCAAAATTTTTGCCTTTATCAAAATTAAATTTTGATTTTAAATTTTATTTAATAAAATAAAACAAATTTTAAAAAAAACATAAACCCTAGAGATGATTTAAAACATAGTCTCACACAGAGACTATAATATTTTTTTTTGAAAGTCATAGGTTATTAAATACTCAAAAATTTGATGAATAACCAGACCCACAAGAAATTTTCTTCAAACAAACCCCATTGTTAGGATTCCCAAAGATACTGAGAGGTGGGGTAAATCAATATCTAACAGGTTAATGGATTTTCTAAACTTATTAAATGAATTGGATGCGAAAATAGTGTACTGGTAAACCAGAAATAATGCAATAAATAAGATCGATAAACACAACATAGAAAGCACACCATAACACAATATTTTTAATGAGGAAACTGGGTGTGGTAAAAACCTCAGTGGGATTTGTGACCCATAATATTCACTCACTGGCCAATAAGTGAATATGGCTGATACAATAGGGGCCTCCACATGCAGGAAGGCCAATTGCCTAAAGTTCACTACTTAAATACCAAAAGGGAAGTCTCATTGACTGACAAAAATGGATTGTGTAAATCCAATATCATATACTGCTTTGGTTCAACACCTGCTATGCAGGTTCAGTACCGATTTAAGCTCATACAACTTCCATAAACATTATTCCAAAATCTGCCTTAATATTCGCATCTACATATTACATTCCTTCCATGCATTACTCACTTCCTACAAATGATTTTCAAGATGTCATACTGATATGAGTCCTAATTCAATTTGGCTTGTCAGCTTACAAAAGGATTTTACAATTAAATACAAAATACAATAAACAAAATCCTGTTGGCCAGGGTGTCGGTAAACATCTTTGTCATTGTCGTTGTCGGTGTCTATGCCTGTGCCAATGTCTGCCACTACCATAGGATTGTAAGGTTGCCATCAATGACAATACCTTCAATAACCTACAATTTCTAATTGGAGTGTGTATTTTCCAACAATCTCCCCCTTTAGTATTGATGGCAACACTCATGAGAAAAAGTAAAAATTGTATCCAAAAGGTGTTGACCAAAAGTCTTACCAAAACTATCAAAACTAAGTGCTCCAAAACTGTGTGCTCCCCCTAAGCAGATGATCTCTTCTGTCATACTCCTTTTTCTCATCCTCTACTACTCCCCCTTTGGCATCAATTACAAAGGTTGTCATTCAATGTCAATTGAGTGTAGTTCCTATCTTGATCCCTGTAACCAGTTGGTTACAATCAGATATAACTCCGCTAATGCAAAATTATTGATGTTACACAATCTCTCACTATCATTTATTGTTGCTTCATTCCTTTGGCTTGTACCAGTGAGTAAGTGCATTTGTTTTTCTGGTGTCTTAAGTCCTAGAACAAGAGCCTCATAAATCTCCTTTCTCAAGTAGATGAGGATATCTAGTTTAGGACCTAGTCTACATTTCAGTTCCTTTTCCTTAAACCTTAATCTCTCTTTATCTTTTTCAATTTTTTCAATTTTCTCTTCAAAGCCGGTAATTTCTTGTTCTACTACCGATATTGAATCTGATGAACCTATTAAATTGTCAGCAATATCATTGATTTCCTTTTGAGCTATGTTGATCTGTTTATCTACATCCTCTTTCAAAATGTTTGTCTTACATGTATCTCTGTACAGTTTCTTAAAGTCCAAAATTATCTTTCTGAGTGTTGGTAATAATGTATCTATATGTTCCTTACTGTTCTTTACTGTCTCCTCAAGGAATTTTTCCTTATCTTTATTCATTTTCTCTCTGAAAGTCTCCTCATTGATTTGATAAATTGTTAGAAGATTGTTGGTTATGTACTTAGAAAATGTGTCTAATTGGCCTAAAGAATCTTTATTCCCTATGTTACACTTGGGTGCAATCATCTTCAAACTTGGTATGGTGTCATCAATTGCCTTATATGCAAGTGCATTGCAATTAGTTATTTTCTTAATTGAATCAAGAAATACCTCTCTTACATTGATTGGCCTAAATTTTGTCAGTGAAGAATTTGATGATTGACCAACTATCTTAAAAATCTATAATCTGTCGGTGTGAGGTACCTCTTTGCTTATAGTGACCTCTGGTAGATCAGTTTGAATCTGCATTTCTACAAGCAAGGGTTTAGGTTTCTTAGCCAATGTTGGTGGCACAGGCTCTGTCTCAACCTTTAGCTCATCATTCTTCTCTTCTAATTTCTCAATATGTACCTCAATTTGTTTCTCAGAGCTTACCACAACTAGTTTTTCTGATTGTGACTCTGTGTTTTCTACCCATTTCTGTGTGTTTACCTCAAAAATGTCTACAGCCAATTTCTCAATGGATTTTTCATTTCTATCAGTTTCCTGTTCAGTTTGTTGGTCAATCCCAATTTCAATGTTTCCAACTGTATCTTCAATATTTGTCTAAACTGTAGCCTCTTCTACTGGTGGCTCAGTTGCCACATCTCTCTTCCAACTTGACTCCTTATCAACCACAATTTTGACTTCCTGTGTGTCAATATTCATTGTATACAACACCTAAGAATCAGGATTTATGTTCTCATGTGTTGTCTCCATACTCTCTATTGTCGGTGATGTATCAACATTTTGTGTCAATCGAGTATCAGAAGAAGGTGGGGGTAAGTTATTTGTCACCTTTATACTTGGAGGACCACCTACCTTACCTTTACCCTTATCTTTGTCCTATTGGTAGAATTTAAAAGTCTTTGGTCTCTCAAGCTCTTCTTGTTTCTCTTTCTCAACAAAGAATATATCCCACTTGTCTACATTTTCTTCTGATATCTCATTAACTCTACCATCCATTAGTGCTACATGTTGGTGACTGGTTAAAAATACTGTCCGGTTAGCCTCACTTATCAGTTCATCAATTTTTTTTGTTTAATTCACTTGGTGAACTGTAAGTAGTTTCTCTACCTTCATCTTTTTATCCAGTTCAATAATTGCTTCTTTCCTTGCTTCTAACCTTCTATACAACTAATTGGGTAAATCATCAACAACCTAAATCAAAAAATACCTGTAGATGTCCAAGTGTAGGATAACACTATTTTCTATCCTTTCCTTTTCATTGCTGTTAAAAGTATCATACAACTTGCTAATGTTTGATAAGTTACCATTTTTAGTTATCTCATTCAAAAGGTTGTCAAGTGGAGTAACAACTTGTTTTTCTTTTCTTTTCTTTGGTGTTAACTTCTTTGCTGGAGGCCTAACTACCTGTTGTTTCCATCTTGTTCTCTTAGGTGTAGGAGCAGGTACCGGTGATGCTTTCTTTTTCCTTACTACCCTTTTAAACTCTACCGATATTTCACTATCAGAGAAGGTAGCAATGAGTGAAAGATGTGTTTCTAGTTGTAATCCTTCTGAGTCACTCTCCTTAATACAAGTTTTATTCAATATGTCTTCCTTTATTGCTTTAGCATGCCTTGTTCGTTTGCTAACTATTTGTTCAGTTTTATTTATTCTTTCTTGTGACTGAATGTTGCTTTCAATTGTTTCTGCATTTCCAAATACTTTCTCTATTGGTTCTTTAGGGGCTTCAAGAAGGGCTTTTTCATAAGTTTCTATTATGTTCTCACCAGCCTCATATCCCATCTTTGTAACTCAAATAGTCCTCGAAACCACTGCTTCCATCTAGATTTCATCTTTCTTTATCACAAAGTATATCTCCTTTTGATATTTGTCTACTATATATTGAGATAGCCTTATCTTATTTTTTATTCTAGCCTTTAATGCCTGAAAGTGTTCATTTATGTTCCTTTCTCTATCATCTCCAATATTTTTTAGCATGTCAAGAAGTTGTTTTCCTACCGGTATGTCAAAACCAAAATCCTTTCTAGCAATACCAGGTACTTCCTTTGTAATATATAGCACCGAACATACAAGTAGGTTGCCAAATTTGAATGTACCTTTCTTATCACCTTTGATCTTCCTAAGATTGACTATCAGTTCATCCTTCAACCATTCACATATGTCAACCTTTTCATTGTTGTTTACCATGTCATAGGCACTCTTGATACATAAGCTAGAAACAAAGTTTAATTTGTTGGCATGTGTAACTTTGTATCCAAGAATCATACTGATGAACCTTACATTGATATTCTTTACATCATTTACTCTCAAGGATCTCTTGTCAAAGGTTGCACCAATTAGTGTCATTATAGTGTCATTTGGAACATTTTTAGTTTTGCCAGGCCTGCTACCGGTGGAAGGTAAGCTTGTCACTGCCCTAACTGCTTCTTTTGTTATCTTGTGAATGGAATCTAGCGAAAAGAACTCCCCATGAACTCTTCTTAACACAATCCTTATAACATCCTTTGGAAAATTAGGGATACTAAGAATCTCCACAAAACCTATGATTTCAACTATCTTATGTTGCAGTTTCACATTTCTATTAACATCACAAATTATTGTTCTATACATGTTCATAATCTCTTCAGCTCCTAGTTCTTCAATATGACAATGTATGTAAATTCTAGGATCCTCGCCATAAGCAACTCCTTTGGGTATTTTTGAAGAAGCTCCTAGGGTGTCATCTTTCTTCATAATTTTGAGAATAATTTTAAACAAGGGTAAAGGACACTTAACAACTTCAATTACAGTAGGGTTTGCAATGAATTTAGGTGCAGAGGAGGAAGCCATTAATATAAATACCTTAATTTTCCTTTAGTTATGAGTGGTTGAATGATTTACTTCACTTCTCGCTATGGATGCCTTTGCTCGGGATTTTCACATGGTTAGGAAATTTGAATGCTTCATGAATGAAAAAGAGCCAAAACACTTGCTTTATAATGTTATTTCCTTCAACTACCACATTAAATTCCTATCGGTTAAGTCAAACTTAACACATCTGTTCGTAGGAGTATTTCAACTTCTCACCATCAACCGAGGGTAAATTAGCATGTTTTTGAATTCGTTGCCATACCCTGAAAAGGGTTCTTTTTAGTTAGATGAAGAATCTCTTGTGTAGCCTTCAGATCATCTTCAAGTTTCATATTCTTCAACTTTTGTACATCATAATATGCAAGGGTTGTTTCCAATTTCTTTCTCAAGTTTTCCATATGTACTGGTGTCAGAATATTCATCAAGTTGTTAGGCTTTTGAAAATAAAGGAATAGGCTCTGATACCAATTTTTAGGATTCCCAAAGATACTGAGAGGAGAGGGTGAATCATTATCTAATTGGTTAATGGATTTTCTAAACTTATTAAATGAATTGCATGCCAAAACAGTGTACTAGTAAATAACAAATAATGCAGTAAATAAGATCAGTAAACACAACATAGAAAGGACACCATAACACAATATTTTTAACGAGGAAACCGAGTGTGGGAAAAACCTCAGTGGGATTTGTGACCCACAATATTTGCTCATTGGCCAATAAGTGAATATTGTTGATACAATAGGGGCCTGCACATGCAGGAAGGCCAACTGCCTAAAGCTCACTACTTAAATACAAAAAGGGAAGTCTCACTGACTTACAAAAATGGATTGTGTAAATCCAATATAATGTAGTGCTTTGGTTCAACATCTTCTATGATAGGTTCAGTATTGGTTTAAGCTCATACAACTTTCATGAACCTTATTCTAAAATCTGCCTTAATATTCACATCTACCTATTATATTCCTTCCATGCATTTCTCACTTCCTACAAATGATTTACAAGATCTCATACTGATGAATCCTAATTCAATTTGCCCTATCGGCTTACAAAAAGATTTTACAATTAAATACAAAATACTATAAATAAAATCATGTCAGTCAGGGTGTCGGTAGACATCTTTGCCGCTATTGCTGCCAGTGTTTGTGTTTGTGTTGGTGTCTATCGGTGCCATAGGATTGTAAGGTTGCCATCAATGACAATACCTTCAATCACCTATAACTTTTCATTGGAGTGTGCATTTTCCAACAATCTCCCCCTTTGGCATTGATGGCAACACTCAAGAGAAAAAGCAAAAGTTGTATCCAAAAGGTATTGACCAAAAGTCTTACCAAAACTATCAAAATTGTGTGCTCCCCCTGTGCTGATGATATCTTCTGTCTTACTCCTTTTTTGCATTCTCTACTACTCACCCTTTGGCATCAATGACAAAGGTTATCACTCAATGTCAATTGAGTGTAGTTCCTATCTTGATCCATGTAACTGGTTGGTTACAATCTGATATAACTCCGCTAATGCAAAATTTAGGATGTTATAGAATATCTCACTATCCTTTAGTGTTGCTTCAGTCCTCTGGATTGTACCAGTGAGTAAGTGAATTTGTTCTTCCAATGTCTTAAGTCCTAGAACAAGAGCCTCAAAAATCTCTTTTCTCAAAGAGATGAGGATATCTAGTTTAGGACCTAGTCTACATTTCAGTTCCTTTGCCTTAAACCTTAATCTCTCTTTATCTTTTTCAAATTTTTCAATTTTCTCTTCAAAGCGAGTAATTTCCTATTCTACTACTGATATTGAATCTAATGAAACTATTAAATTATCAGCAATATCATTGATTGCCTTTTGAGCTCTGTTGATCTCTTTATCTATATCCTTTGTCAAAATGTTTTTCTTACGTGTATCTCTGTACAATTTCTTGAAGTCCAAAATTATCTTTCCTAGTGCAGGTAATAATGTATGTATATGTTCCTTACTACTCCTTACTATCTCCTCAAGGAATTTTTCCTTCTCTTTCTTCATTTTCTCTCTTAAAGTTTCCTCATTGATTTGATCAATTGTTAGAAGATTGTCGGTTATGTACTTAGACAATGTATCTAATTGGCCTAACGAACATTTATTCTCTATGTTACACTTGGGTGCAATCATCTTCAAAATTGGTATGGTGTCATCAATTGCCTTATATGGAAGTGCATTGCAATCAGTGTAAGAAACCTCTTTTCTTATGGTGACCTCTAGTAGATCAATTTGAGTCTGCATTTCTACAAGAAAGGGTTTAAGTTTCAAAGCTCATGCTAGTGGCACAGTCTCTATCTAAACCTTTAGCTCACCCTTCTTCTCTTCTGATTTCTCAGTATGTGCCTCATTCTATTTATCAGAGGTTTCCACAGCTGGCTTTTATGATTGTGACTCTATGTTTTCTACCCATTTCTCTATGTTTACCTCAGAAATGTCTACAACCAGTATCTCAATAGATTTTTAATTTCTATTAGTTGCCTATTCAGTTTGTTGTTCAGTCCCAATTTCAATGTTTCCAACTATATCCTCAATCTTTGTCTCAACTATAGTGTCTTCTACTAGTGGCTAAGTTGCCACATCTCTCTTCTCACTTGACTCCTTATTACCCACAATTTTTACTTCCTTGGTGTCAATATTCATTGTATACAACACCTCAAAATCAAGATTTGTATCCTCATGTGTTGTAACCATACTCTCTGTTGTCGATGATGTATCAACATTTTGTGTCAGTGGAGTATCATAAGGAGGTGGGGGTAAGTTATCTGTCACATTTATACTCGGAGGACCACCTACCTTACCTTTACCCTTATCTTTGTCCTTTTGGTAGACTTTAAAAATCTTTGGTCTCTTAAGCTCTTCTTGTTTCTCTTTCTCAACAAAGAATATATCCCACTTGTCTGCATTTTCTTCTGATATCTCATTAAATATACCATTCATTAGTGCTACATGCCAGTGACTAGTTGAAAATATTGTCTGGTTAGCCTCACTTATTAGTTCATCAATTTCTTCTGTTGAATTCACTGGGTGAACTGCAAGTAGTTTCTCTACCTTCATCTTTTTATCCAGTTCAACAATTGCTTCTCTCATTGCTTCTAGCCTTCTATACAACTCATTCGGTAAATCATCAACAACCTCAATCAAAAAATACTTGTAGATGTCCGAGTGTAGGATAACATTATTTTCTATGCTTTCCTTTTCATCATCGTTAAAAGCATCATACAACTTGCTAATGTTTGAAAAGTTACCATTTTTAGTTATCTCATTCAAAAGGTTGTCAAGTGGAGGGAAAACCTATTTTTCTTTTCTTTTCTTTGGTGTTAACTTCTTTGTTGGAGGCCTAACTGCCTGTTGTTTCTGTCTTGTTCTCTTAGGTGTAGGAGCAGGTACCAGTGAAGGTTTCCTTTTCCTTACTACCCTTTTAAACTCTACCAGTATTTCACTGTCAAAGGAGGTAGCAACTGGTGAAAGATGTGTTTCCAACTGTAATCTTTCCAAGTCACTCTCCTTAATACAAGTTTTATTAAATATGTCTTCCTTTATAGCTTTATCCTGCATTGTTCCTTTTCTAAGTATTTGTTTAGTTTTCTTTATTCTTTTCTGTGACTGAATGTTGCTTTCAATTGTTTCTGCATTTCCAAATACTTTCTCTGTTGGTTCTTTAAGGGCTTCGAGAAGGGATTTTTCATAAGTTTCTATTATGTTCTCATTATCCTCATATTCCATCTTTGTAACCCAAATAGTCCTTAGAACCATTGCTTCCATCTAGATTTCATCTTTCTTTATCACAAAGCATATCTCCTTTTGATATTTGTCAACTATAGATTGAGATAGCCTTATCCTATTTTTCATTCTAGCCTTTAATCCCTGAAAGTGTTCATTTATGTTCTTTTCTGTGTCATCTTTGATACTTTTTAGCATGTCTAGAAGTTGTTTACCTACGGGTATGTCAAAACCAAAATCCTTTCAACCAATACCGCGCACTTCCTTGGTAATATATAGCATCAAACATACAAGTAAGTTGCCAAATCTGAATGTACCTTTCTTATCACCATTTATCTTCCTCAGATTGTCTATCAGTTCATCCTTCAACCATTCACATATGTCAATCTTTGCATTGTTGTTTACCATGTCATAGGCACTCTTGATACATAAGCTAGAAACAAAGTTTAATATGTTGGCATGTGTAACTTTGTATCCAGGAATCATGCTGATGAACCTTACATTGATATCCTTTACATCATTTACTCTCAAGGATCTCTTGTCAATGGTTGCGTTGTTCAAGATCATTACAACATCATTTGGAACATTTTTAGTTTTGTCAAGCCTGCTACCGGTGGAAGGTAAGCCTGTCACTGCCCTAACTACTTCTTTTGTTATCTTGTGAATGGAATCCAACCAAAAGAACTCCCCATGAACTCTTCTTAACACAATCCTTATAACTTCCTTTGAAAAATTAGGGATAGTAGGAATCTCCACAAAAACTAGGGTTTCAACTATCTTATGTTCCGGTTTCACATTTCCATTAACATCACAAATTACTTTTCTATACATGTTCAAAATCTCTTTAGCTCCTAGTTCTTCAATATGACAATGTATGTAAATTCTAGGATCCTTAGCATAAGCAACTCCATTGTGTATTTTTGAAAAAGCTCCTAGGGTATCATCTTTCTTCGCAATTTCTGGAATAATTTTAAATACAGGTCTAGGGTACTTAACAAATTCAATTACAGGAGGGGTTGCAATGAATTCAAGTGCAAAGGAGGAATCCATTGATATAAATAGCTTAATCTGCCTTTAGGTATGAGTGCTTGAATGATTTTCTTCACTTCTCGTTGTGGATGCCTTCTCTTGGGATTTTCACACTCTTAGGAAATTTGAATTCTTGGTGAATGAAAAAGATCCAAAACACTTGGTTTATAATGTTATTTCCTTCAACTACCACATTAAATACTTGTCGGTTAAGTCATACTCAACACATATGTCAGTAAAGGAGTATTTCAACTTCTCACCATCAACAGAGGGTAAATTAGCATGTTTTTCAATTCGTTTCCATACTCCAAAAAGGGTCCTTTTAAGTTAGATGAAGAATCTCCTATGTAACCTTCAGATCATCTTCAAGTTTCATATTCTTCAACTTTTCTGCATCATAATCTACAAGGGTTGTTTCCAATTTTGTTCTCAAGTTTTCCATCTATACCAATGTCAGAATCTTCCTCAAGCTATTAGGCTTTTGGAAATAGAAGAATAGGCTCTGATGCCAATTGTTAGGATTCCCAAAGATATTGGGAGGAAGGGGCAAATCAGTATCTAACCGATTAATGGATTTTCTAAACTTATTAAATGAACTGCATGCCAAAATAGTGTACTGGTAAACCAGAAATAATGCAATAAATAAGATCAGTAAACACAATATTTTTAATGAGGAAACCGGGTGTGGAGAAAACCTTGGTGCGATTTGTGACCCACAATATTCGCTCACTAGCCAATTAGTGAATATTGCTGATACAATAGGGGTCTATACATGTAGGAAGGCCAATTGCCTAAAGCTCACTGCTTAAATACAAAAAGGGAAGTCTCACTGACTTACAAAAATGGATTGTGTAAATCCAATATCATATACTGTTTCGGTTCAACATCTGCTATGACAGGTTCATTACCGGTTTAAGCTCATACAACTTCCATAAACCTTATTCCAAAATCTTCCTTAATATTTGCATCTACCTATTACATTCCTTCCATGCATTTCTCACTTCCTACAAATGATTTACAAGATCTCATACTAATATGAGTCCTAATTCAATTCACCCTGTCGGCTTACAAAACTATTTTAAAATTAAATACAAAATACAATAAACAAAATCCTGTCGACGAGGGTGTCGGTAAACATCTTTGCTACTGCCACTGCCAGTGTCTTTTGGTGCCATAGAATTGTAACGTTTCCATTAGTGAAAATACCTTCAATCACCTACAATTTCTCCTTGGATTGTGTATTTGCCAACAATCTCCCTCTTTGGCATTGATGGCAATAGTCATGAGAAAAAGTGAAAATTGTATCCAAAAGGTATTGACCAAAAGTCTTACCAAAACTACCAAAACTTTGTGCTCGCCCTGAGTAGATGATCTCTTCTATCTTACACCTTTTTCTCATCCTCTACTACTCCCCCTTTGGCATCAATGACAAAGGTTGTCATTCAATGTCAATTGAGTGTAGTTCCTATCTTGATCACTCTAATTGGTTGGTTACAATCTGATATAACTCCACTAATGCAAAATTTAGGATGTTATAGAATCTCTCATTGTCCTTTAGTGCTACTTCAGTCCTCTGGATTGTACCAGTGACTAAGTGCATTTATTCTTCTGGTGTCTGAAGTCCTGGAACAAGAGCCTTAGAAATATCTTTTCTCAAAGAGATGAGGATATCTAGTTTAGGACCTAGCCTACATTTCAGTTCCTTTGCCTTAAACCTTAATCTCTCTTTATCTTTTTCAATTTTTTCAATTTTCTCTTCAAAGCTGGTAATTTCCGGTTCTACTACTGATATTGAATCTGATGAACCTATTAAATTGTCAGCAATCTCATTGATTTCCTTTTGAGCTCTACTGATCTCCTTATCGATATCCTCTGTCAAAATGTTTGTCTTACATGTATCTTTTTACAATTTCTTGAAGTCCAAAATTGACTTTCCTAGTGCCGATAATAATGTATCTATATGTTCCTTACTCTTGTTTACTGTCTCCTCAATTCTCTTTATTGATTTTCTCTCTGAAAGTCTCCTCATTGATTTCATCAATTGTTAGAAGACTGTTGGTTATGTACTTAGACAATGTGTCTAATTGGCCTAAAGAATATTTATTCTCTATGTTACACTTGGGGGCAATCATCTTCAAAATTCGTATGGTGTCATCAATTTCCTTATATGCAAGTGCATTGCAATCAGTTATTTTCTTAATTGAATCAACCAATACCTCTATTATATTGATTGGCCAAAATTTTGTCAGTGAAGAATTTGATGATTGACCAACTGTCTTAATAATCTATAATCCGTCGGTGCGAGGAACCTCTTTTCTTATGATGACCTCCGGTAGATCAGTTTGAGTCTGCATTTCTACAAGCAATGGTTTAGGCTACTTAGCTCATGTCGGTGGAACAATCTCTATCTCAACCTTTATCTCATCCTGCTTCTCTTCTAATTTCTAAGTATGTACCTTAGTCTTTTTATCAGACCTTTCCAAAGCCGATTTTTATGATTGTGACTCTATGTTTTCTATCTGTTTCTCTGTGTTTACTTCAGAAATGTCTACAGCCGATATCTCAATGGATTTTTCATTTCTATTAGTTGTCTATTTAGTTTGTTGTTCAATCCCAATTTCAATGTTTCCAACTATATCCTCAATATTTGTCTCAACTGTAGTGTCTTCTATCGGTAGATAAGTTGTCACATCTCTCTTCTCACTTGACTCCTTATCAACCACAATGTTTACTTCTTGTGTGTCAATATTCATTGTATGCAACACCTCAGAATCAGGATTTGTGTCCTCATGTGTTGTCTCCATACTCTCTATTGCTGATGATGTATCAACATTTTATGCCATTGGAGTATCAGAAGGAGGTGGGGGTAAGTAATCTATCACATTTATACTCAGAGGACCACCTACCTTACCTTTACCCTTATCTTTGTCCTTTTGGTAGACTTTAAAAGTCTTTGGTCTCTTAATCTCTTCTTGTTTCTCTTTCTCAACAAAGAATATATCCCACTTGTTTACATTTTCTTCTCATATCTCATTAACTCTACCATATATTAGTGCTACATGTCAGTGACTAGTTGAAAATACTATCTAGTTAGCCTCACTTATCAGTTCATCAATTCCTTCTGTTGAATTCATTGGGTGAACTACAAGTAGTTTCTCTACCTTCATCTTTTTATCTAGTTCAATAATTTCTTCTCTCCTTGCTTCTAACATTCTATACAACTCATTGGGTAAAACATCAACAATCTCAATCAAAAAATCCTTGTAGATGTCCAAGTGTAGGATAACACTATTTTCTATGCTTTCCTTCTCATCATTGTTAACACCATCATAAAACTTGCTAATGTTTGATAGCTTACCATTTTCAGTTATCTCATTCAAAAGGTTGTCAAGTGGAGGAACTACTTGTTTTTCTTTTCTTTGGTGTTAACTTCTTTACTGGAGGCCTAACTTCCTATTGTTTCTATCTTGTTCTCTTAGGTGTAGGAGTAGGTACCAGTGAAGGTTTCCTTTTCCTTACTACCCTTTTAAACTCTACCCGTATTTCATTGTCAGAGGAGGTAGGAACTGGTGAAAGATGTGTTTCCAGTTGTAATCTTTCCAAGTCACTCCCCTTAATACAATTTTTATTCAATATGTCTTCCTTTATAGCTTTAGCCTGCCTTGTTCCTTTTCAAACTATTTCTTCAATTTTCTTTGTTCTTGTCTGTGATTGAATGTTGCTTTCAATTGTTTCTGCATTTCCAAATACTTTCTTTGTTGGTTCTTTAACGGCTTCGAGAAGGGTTTTTTCATAAGTTTCTATTATGTTCTCATCATCCTCATATCCCATCTCTGTAACCCAAAATAGTCCTTAGAACCATAGCTTACATCTAGATTTTAGCTTTCTTTATCACAAAGCATATCTCCTTTTGATATTTGTCAACTATAGATTGAGATAGCCTTATCCTATTTTTCATTCTAGCCTTTAATTCCTGAAAGTGTTCATTTATGTTCTTTTCCATGTCATCTTTGATATTGTTTAGCATGTCCAGAAGTTGTTTTCCTATGGGTATGTCAAAACCATAATCCTTTCTACCAATATCAGGTACTTACTTGGTAATATACAACATCAAACATACAAGTAAGTTGCCAAATCTGAATGCACCTTTCTTATCACCTTTGATCTCCCTCAGATTGTCTATCAATTCATCCTTCAACCATTCACATATGTCAATCTTTGCATTGTTGTTTACCATGTCATAGGCACTCTTGATACATAAGCTAGAAACAAAGTTTAATTTGTTGGCATGTGTAACTTTGTATCCAAGAATCATACTGATGACCCTTACATGATATCCTTTACATCATTTACTCTCAAGGATATCTTGTCAAAGGTTCTGTTGTTCAGTATCATTACAGTGTCATTTGGAACATTTTTAGTTTTGTCAGGCCTGCTACCAGTGGAAGGTAAGCCTGTCACTGCCCTAACTACTTCTTTTGTTATCTTGTGAATGGAATCCAGGCAAAAGAACTCCCCATGAACTCTTCTTAACACAATCCTTATAACTTCCTCTGAAAAATTAGGGATACTAAGAATCTCCACAAAAACTGGGGTTTCAACTATCTTATGTTTCGGTTTCACATTTCCATTAACATCACAAATTACTTTTCTATACATGTTCAAAATCTCTTTAGCTCCTAGTTCTTCAATATGACAATGTATGTAAATTCTAGGATCCTTAGCATAAGAAAATCCATTGTGTATTTTTGAAAAAGCTCCTAGGGTATCATCTTTCTTCGCAATTTCGTGAATAATTTCTGTATATGGTGAAAATGGATAACAATAATAACAATATTGAAAGGCTAAATGAATCCAACCACAAAACCCTAGCCTAAAAATCAACAAAGATCCACCATAACATATGAAGATTACCTAAGACAATACAAATCACATGAAATCCCAAAGATTATACCATCACATATCCAATAGGGTTTTGATCTCCATTCTTCCTATCTCCATTGATCTTGCTTGATATATTTGCTCTTAGATTTTATATGCACAAGAGCTCAACAAAGAAAAAAATGTGGTCGCAAGTAGGATCGTAGTGTAGTCCAGTGAATAATTAGCTTGAGCGATTAGGGTTTGATAATGAAGGAAGCATCTCCTTATATAGAAGACACTATATGAAATGGAGGGATAAGATTGAGAGGTGTAAAAGGAGGTCGGCTATGATTAGAGGGTAGGTAAAAGAAATAATAAAATAATGAAAGGGGTAGATAGTGTAGGAATTAAGAGATGAATGACATGTGTCATAGGTAGAAAAGGTTAATGAATTAATTAAATAAATAAAGATTTATTTAATTAATAGAAGAAGTGGGATCAATTAAATAAATAAAATATTTATTTAATTTTAGGAAAAGGATAATTTAAATAAATAAATGTATTTATTTAAATGAGAAATAAGGCTAGAAGAGGATAAATGAATTAATTAAATAAATAAGGATTTATTTAATTAATAGAAGAATTAGGCTTAGATAATTAAATAAATAAAATATTTATTTAATTAAACATGACATTTTTAGGTGTCTACATTTTGCCCCTCTTTGAGACAATGCGGCTTGTCGCGTTGTTTCAAAGAAGATAAGATGAACTGATACAGAGTTGCCCCAGAATGGGAATGATATGCCCCCTCAAGAGATTGGATGAAAATATCTAAAAAGATTGTAGACAATCTCTCGATAAGAAAGACGGGATTGACCAGATAAAGTGACAAAGTCACGGGATAATGAAGACTGACTCGAGAAATGAAGGTGAGGGCTAGGGTAGGCTATAAGATAGACCACGGGGGAAAACACATCCTCATTGTCATCCACGCATCCACAAGAGCATATTGTAGAGCGAAAATAGAGCAGGAGCAGTCAGCAGCGATGGCTTTCGTGCATAGACTCGACCGCATTCGCCGATTCTAGAGGCCAGCAGAGGCAAGAGAGCCGGTAAGTACCACCAAACTTCCTCGTACTTTGACGCATTTAATTTTGTCATTAATGCATGTCAAATAGGGCAATAAATGCGCTTAGACTAGGGTCCAAAAAGTGTCAAAAAATGTCCAGGCACGTCTGCGTTGGTGCCAGGCACGTCTATGTTCGCTAGGCACGTCTATGTTTGTGCCAGGCACGACTATGTCTGGACCCGTGTTTGTGTTAAATGCAGCCACGTCTATGCTATTCAGGCGCGTTTGTGCCAAGAAGGCATGTCTATGTCAAATAGGCGCGTCTATGCAGAGCATAGGCATGTCTGTGTTCGGCAGGCGCGTTTGTGTTAGACATGCGCGTCTGTGCAGTCTTTAAAAGCGTTTGCGTCATGTAAGCGCATTTGCGTTTAAAAGTATGAATTTGCATCTTCTAGGTCAAATTGACAGTTCTATGATGAACATACGTTGTCGATTGGATAAGCTGCTGAGAGGATACACTCAAGCAGGTCCTCGAGGAAGACTAGGATAGATCAAGGCACTTTGTGATGAACAGTGAGTACCAAGATAGAGTACTTTGTGATGAACAGGGAGTACTGAAATATGAGCAACACTTTGTGATGAACAGGGAGTGCAAATGTGAGTAACACTTTGTGATGAACAGGGAGTGTCACACACGTAATACTTTATGATGAACAAGGAGTACCACTAGGATAAATAGCAACACTTTGTGATGAACAGTGAGTGTCACTAGAATAGATAGCAATATGCATTTGGATAAAAAGTAGCATTTTGTGATAAACAGTGAATGCCACTATGACTGACATGATTGATTTGCTTGACTGTAGGAGTATTTGCCGATGTTAGAGTCACGAGAGAGATTCCCATCAACGCAGAGGTTGCGACCTAAGTTGTCATTTTAGGATAGAGCTGCCATCGAGGAGATGGGTCTGAGACATATATTGTATGTGCCTGAGTTTCGGGCAAACATGGGTTTGCTGACTACGCTGGCTGAGAGATGGCACTCTGAGACGTGCACATTCCATTTGCCAATGGGTGAGATGATAGTCACCCTTGAGGATGTATACAAGATTATGCGGGTGCTGATCGATGGGGAGCTGATCCCATACAATCGAGATGGTGACAGAGAGGCATTGAGACGGGTGTTTCAGGACCCTGGATTGGAGATGAGGGCAGGACACATGGCCTGGGATCCCATGACAGCCACGGGTTTAGCATTGCTAGCAGTGATCGGCGGAGCGATCAGTGGTTTCCTGTGTCTAGACAGGGCGACACGGGGATTGGCTATGGGCTGGGGGGGAGCACTCGAGACGCT
Source organism: Cryptomeria japonica (assembly GCF_030272615.1). NCBI lineage: Eukaryota > Viridiplantae > Streptophyta > Pinopsida > Cupressales > Cupressaceae > Cryptomeria > Cryptomeria japonica. Next base: position 202,025,004 of record NC_081408.1, on the reverse strand, counting down.
GATGACATAGCATACCAGATATGCCTGGGGACCATGTGTGCTGGCACACTTGTATTATGAGCTGCATTAGTTTGTGTATCACGGATCAGTGGGATTGGGCTTTGGGGTGACACTATTATAGGTTTGGGCCTACGAGCATCTGCCAATGATGAGGCCGATACACTTCAGAGGCAGGGGACATGGATGCAGTTTTGTGCACCAGTATGATATGATCACCTCACAGCCACGGATTGGCAGGTTGGAGCATTGGCGACGGGTGCTAGATGACATCAATGTGGTCATATGGCGACCTTATCTGGGCTGTGAGCAATGGGAGGATGATGTAGTGGAGCTACCCTACACCTTCCAGAGCAGGTACTTGATTGGGCGGACGCCCTATGTGCTAGAGAGGCAGCTGGTGGACAGGGTTGGCTGACAGTTTGGCCGGATTCAAAGGATGCCCTGGGGATCAGGCAGAGTTTGGGCCGCTACTATCATATGATTAGGCAGTGACACAGCTGGTGGAGATGCTACCTCTACCCTGGGACATGTGGCCAGAGATCGAGGATGTCGGGATGGATGCAAAGTATACAACGTATTGGGTAGAGAATCCATTCCCATAGTTGACAGATCCAGGAGAGGCACTGGAGGGAGATGGTGGTGGTGAGGATGATGATGATGGAGGAGGCGATGGGGACAGAGGCCGATGGAGGAGGAGAGGAGTAGTGGGAGAGAGGTGAGTTGCACCTTAGAGGGAGGGTGGGGAGGAGAGACAGGCTCGAGTGGTGAGGGGTCGCGATGGATTACCCCTACAGGTACCAATAGCATAGGGTCCCAGGAAGGTACAGAGATAGGGACAGGTACAGGGACAGGTGCCAGTACAGGCACAGGAGTAGGGACAAAGATAGGTATAGGGGTAGGCACCCGCAGAGGGGGAGCCACAGGCAGAGGCAAAGGCAGAGGGGGCTGACCCAGAGGAGGATGAGCTGATTGAGCTCAGGGAGATCTACCAGGGCCAGGCAGATGAGATATAGGAGCTAGAGAGGGAGAGGGATCGGCTCAGGATGAGGCTCAAAGATACTGAGTGGGAGAGAGATCAGGCGATCCAGCGCTATACAGAGGCTGAGACAGCGCTGAGGGCAGGGAGGCAGGCAGCGGAGGACACAGGGGCAGGATATGCATATGTCCTATGGGCCAAAAAGGAGATAGGGTACTAGAGGGACCTCTACTATGGTGCAGTGCCAGCAGATCAGCGGGCGAGGAGCTTCCATAGACCATCGCGTACAGTGATAGCTACAGGAGGAAGTCGGAGGAGGCAGGCATCTAGTGGTGGGGTCATGGGTCCACCACCACCACCAGATAGAGGAGATAGGCAGGGTGATCCTGGGGCGGGTCCCTCAGGGGCTCAGATTCCACTGAGGCCAAGTGGCTCCGAGGGAGGGAGTTCATCATAGCCATAGAAGGCTCCCATTGTATCAGTGTTGTACCATTCTTTTTGTATTGTACACCTGCGGGTGATTGTAGCCATATGTATTTTTGACATCATTGTATCATGACACTTATGATTATATATATGAGATGATTCATTTTTGCGGCAGCTATATGCATGTGTACCTATGTGATGAGATGTTCTTATGTGACGCTTATGATATGGATGCAAATATGTATATAATGCAATGCAATATATTGTGTTCTTTTATGTTTTATATGCGTATGCATGATGCAAGTGTGAATGTATGAAATGCAAATGAATATGATAATGCAAATGTAAATTGTGCTAATAGGTGTTGTGTGCAGGATGAGATGCAGTTGTGATATCTATATGTATGTATGAAATGCTTATATGTGGTAATGCAGGTGCAACTACATGAAATGCAAATATTTTTGGTGTGTCATTATACTCAGTCATGTGATAGCAGGCTACACGGACTCAAGAAGGATGATGGAAGTCAATCAAGAAAGGGAGATGAAAGATACAAGATATGAAAGTGAAAGAGCTTCTTGTGCATTATCATCATTGAGCTTTATTATGGCAAGTAGGTTATGACAATCAAGGCATTTGTTCAACCCAGAAAGTCATTGTACCTGTTTGCATGGAGATAAGACAGTCACAAACAAGGAATGCCCCAGTTCACACTTAGACTCACAGTGTCCTCATATTCTTGGACAAGTCATAGCATTACTAAGAGACAATCCACAGATAGCAAATACAAATAGGTGACGATACCCCATCCTTGCCTTTCTAGTCAAAGACATCCTGGAGATAGAATCTCTAGTCAGAGACATCTCAGAAAAGCTAAAAGACATGTCACCAAAAGATAAAATCAAAAGAAAACCAAGACTCGACACCAACATCCACTGTAGTCCTCAAGTTTAGTGTCTCTTGTCACTTGTATAAGTCTTATTCGATTGTGGTCACAATGTTTACTTTCACAAAAAGGATAGATAGCACTGAACCATAATGTTGTCTGAGTTTGTTGAAATATTTGATTTGTTGAAGCCCATTGTTGTTGTTGTCTCATCTGAAACTGAATGAATCCATGACGGTGATACTTTATTGCGGAGAAGATGAAACTTTATTGCGGACTGGCGATACAGATGTTGCTTTATTGCGGATTGCATGCGAATAGACTGAAGGAAGCTGGAAGAAACTGTACTCCTCGAAACATGTGATGTGCTCAGTTCCACACCCATCACTAGACGCAGGATTTGCCTTAGCCACAGATAGGATCTGATTTATTATGGATGGAAAAGGGGGTGTAAAGGGATGGTTTATTATGAATGTCTAACCAATCTTGGGTAGATCAATAACAAGCCATGATGGGAATGGGTAAGTTTATTATGAACGAATATGTTGTGAGTGTGTGCAAAGTGAAGTGATGAAAGAGAAACCTGAAGGAGGGAGGAGTAATGTCTCTACGCATGGCACTGGTGACCCAGTTTTCACCATGGTACTTGCCCAGGGTGCCACCGAAGTGGTTTCACTATTGGACGAAATTATTTCTCTTTACTTTTTTCGATTTTTCAATTTTTTTGTGTCACAAGGCGCCTGTTTGCCAGGTTTTCACTAAGTAACGATTTTTTGTTTTATAAATTTTTTTGTATTTTTTGAATTAGGATATTCTGAAGAGCTATGTGTAGAACCTGCGAAGGTGCATGCTGTTGATAGGATCCTCCAAAGGTTCACCTTCTATAGTTGAGAGTTGATATGCCCCAGAGCCATATACTATTGTGATGATGTAAGGACCAAGCCAATTTGGTTCGAACTTGCCCTTCTTCTCTCTATCTTGTTGATTCTTGGGGTTTTCTCTGAGAACCAAGTCACCTACCTCAAATGTGTGAGGCTTGACCTTATGATTGTAGCTGCAACTCATTCATTGTTGGTAAGCCTTGAGATGATTAAAAGCAGTTTGTCTCCGTTCATCTAGCAGTTCTAGTTCTTGTAAGTGAGAGACCCTATAGTCTTCATCAGTGATGATGTTTTGCAAAGAGACTCATAAAGAGGGTAACTCGACCTTAATAGGCAAGATGGCTTCAGCACCATAAACAAGTGAATAGGGTGTAGCTCTTGTAGGTGTGCGAACACTTGTACGATAGGCCCAAAGTCCAGGATTGAGTTGGATATGCCAATTACGGCCAGCGTCGTCGACTGTCTTCTTGAGGATTTTAAGGATTGTTTTATTAGACTCCTCAGCTTGGCCATTACCTTGGGGGTAATATGGTGTGGAGAAACGATGGGAAATATGGAAGTGGTCATAGAGTTCATGAACATCCTGATTTTTGAAGGGACGCCTGTTATCAGTAATAATGGAAACAGGAATACCATATCAGCATATGATATAATTAAGGATGAATGTAGCAATCTGTTTTCCAGTGACTTGTGTGAGAGGCATGGCTTCAATCCATTTTGTGAAATACTCTATGGTTGTGATAATGAATTTATGACCATTGGAAGGAGGGTGAATCTTGCCTATGAGATCGAGTCCCCATTGACAAAAGGGCCAAGGAGACACAAGTGGTTGTAGTTCTTGTGCTGGCGCATGTATGAGGTCTCCAAGAATTTGACATTGCTTACATTTCTTGACAAACTGATATGAGTCTTTTTCCATATTGGGCCAGTAATATCCAGTCCTAATGAGTTTCTTGGCCAAGGTAGGACCACTAGTATGTGGACCACATATCCCTTCATTGACTTCACGTAACGCAATCTGAGCTTCGTCGCTTTTTAGACATCTAAGAAGAGTGCCATCTAGACCTCGCCGATATAGGATATCAGCTAAAATGACATATCAAGAGGATTGGCGAATGAAGGTGCGACGTTGGTTATTTGATAGATTAGGGGGTAGGGTATTGTCGCGAAGGTATGTGGAGATGGAACCATATAACTAGGATTCGGGACCAACAACGCATATAATTTTAGTAGGAGTGATCTCATATGATGGAACCAACAGGTTGTCCACCAAGAACTCATAGCAGGTCTCATTGTGAGGTAGATCAATCAGTGAAGCAATTGTAGCCATGGCATCTGCAGCATGATTCTACTCTCTTGGTATCTACTCAAAATCTATCTTTGTGAAGTGTTGTTTCAAATCATCCACCATTTGCTTGTAAGGCAGTAATTTTTCATCTTTTGTTTGGTAATCATCAGTTGCTTGACGGATGACAAGTTGGGAATCCCCAAAAACATGAAGTTCCTAGATCTTCCACTGAACTGTAATTCGTAATCCAGTTGTTAATGCCTCATATTCCACTATATTGTTAGTGCAAGGAAATGATAAGCAGTATGATTTTGGTATAGAATCTCCTTGAGGAGTTATAAAGAGAATACTAGCTCTTGCCCCATGCGGTGTGTATGAGCCATCAAAGTATAGTTGCCATTGTTTTGCATCTGATATTGTTAAAATGGATTCATCTGAAAATTCTGAATTTAGCGGAACATCATCAATCATGAGGGCATTTGCTAATTGATCCATGATGGCTTGTCCTTTTATTGTTTTTCTGTCCACATACTCGATGTCGTATTCACTAAGGATCATTACCCATTTGGCCAGCCGCCCAGTAAGTGTTGCTTTATTGAGGAGGTATTTCAATGGATCTATCCTTGCAACTAACTTGGTCTTATGAGGAAGCATGTAATGTCATAATTTTTGTGAAGCAAAGACCATGGCGAGACATGCATGCTCGATTGGTGTGTAGTTTAGCTCATATCCCACCAATGTGCGACTGATATAGTATACGGCTTTTTCCTTGCCCCCAGCAATTTGTTGCACTAAGAGTGCCCCCAATGCTGTTGGAGTAGCTGAAATGTATAATAACAGTGGTTGATCTGGAACTGGTGGCATCAGAATTGGCAGATTTAGAAGATAATCTTTGAGCATCTGGAAAGCCTGTTGACAGTTGTCATCCCATTTAAATTTGATGTTTTTTATGTAGCAAGTGTTGAAAAGGATTACACTTATCTGCAAGTTGTGCTATGAATCTTAGTATTGGCTGGAGTCTCCCTTGTAAGGATCAAAGTTGACTGATATTTCTGGGTGGTGGCATGTCCAAGATAGCCTTGAATTTTGCTGGATCGGCTTCGATTCCTCTTTTGGACACAATAAATCCTAGGAGCTTCCCGGACGTTACTCCAAAGACACATTTCTTGGGATTTAATCTTACTTTGTATTTTTCCAACTGATCAAAGACGACTGAAAGTATGTCCAAATGTGTATTTCTATCTACTGATTTACCTAAGAGATCATCAACATAATCTTCCACAGCTATGTGCATGAGATCATGGAAGATAGTGGTCATTGCTCTTTGATATGTAGCACCTGCATTTTTTAGCCCAAAGGGCATGACATTCCAACAGAAAGTTCCCCAAGGACAAGTGAATGATTTTTTGTGTTGATCTTCAGGTACGATCCTTATTTGATTATAACTAGAAAATCCATCCATTAATGATAACATTTCGTGACCTGCTGTGAGATCAACAATCAAGTCAATATTTGGTAATGGGAAGTCATCTTTTGGACAAGCTTTGTTGATGTCTCTGAAATCTGTACATATTCTGATATTGCGATCTGGTTTACTGACAGGTACTAAATTGGAGATCCATTCAGGATAATCAATTGGGCATATGAATCTGACATCCAATAACTTCTCTAGCTCTGCTTTGACTAGTAATGCCACTTGTGGATGCATTTTTCTTAATTTCTGTTTCACTGGCTTTGCCCCCGGTTTGACTATCAAATGATGCATTACCAAATCCGGATCCAGTCCAGGCATATCAGCGTATGACCATGCAAAGTTGATTTGTCATTCCTTGAAGAAACTTATGAACTATGACCTTTTGGACTCTGTCAATGATTTAGCCAGGAATATGTTGTGTGGAACCTCTTCTATACCAATTTTTGTTTTGATAGTCTCCTCTACTAGCATGGATGACTTTTCCTCATATGAGGCTGGGAGAATGTCGAACCTTCCATCTTCGGGTGCCTCAGAGAGGTTTTCACCCTCAGATACATACTTTCTTTTTACTTTTTTGGGATCAGATAGCACCACAGTGTGGTTTTCGCCATAAGACCCTTGATTTGTTCTTATTTTCACATTTTTGCGACTGGAAGGTCCAACACCCTCACCAAAATATGCCATGTTATTGAGTTCTATAGTGTATCCTGCTTTATGGTCCCCAAGGGGAAGATCATCTCGCATGCCAAAATATTCAATAACAGCTTCATCATTTTGGAATGTGTCAAACTGTGCTGGTCCTTCATAATCCCAGTCAATGAGTTGGTGATGAACAAGGGGAAGGCCTTTAATGTTTTTGGAGTTTGCGGGGTTAAGAGTGAAGATGTGGTTATATTCGGGTATGTCAAGGTAATTATCAAGATCATCAATGGCACTCTCCTCATCAGTCTCGATCATGAACAAATCCAAATTATCATCACTAGTAGCGCATTCCGGAACAGGTGTTCTCATCCTATGTGATTTCAACCTAGAACCTTGAGACAAGGACTGTGTAGACTCCTCATGGGTTGTTTCTTGACCAACTCTAAATTTGTTATAAAACTCATCCTCTTCTGTGGGTTCATCTGGCTCTTTGAATGTCTCGGTGAGCTCATAGTCACTGGAGGATTTGTCTGAACCCCATTCCCATTCGTTGGAGTCTATGGAATAGCGATCCTCTTGTTGAATTTTGGCAATTTTGATTCGTGATGCCTCCTCTATCCTTTTAGTGTGGATCTTGGAAGTCAGAAAACCAAGTCCCTTCGAGCATTCCCTTTTTATAGTCAATTCAAGTTGTAAGGGCTCCATAACGCCTTCTTTTCATAACCCAAGAGGGCTTTTTCCATCATACCCGAATTTTTGTAGAATCTTGAAGCCTTTGCCATATTTCTCACAGGGTATATTGATCTGATCTTGTGTGTCATCTTCAATGTCTTTGTAGAGCATTTTGTATAAACCTTCCTCTTCCAGTTCGCCCCATCTTTGAAAGGTAGTAGGATCCCATTTGAATACTATGATGGATATTTGCTTGTTAGGATGTGGCCTTCCATATTCTTTTGGAGAGCTCATGACTTGTCGTAAATACATGGTCTGATTTAAAGTGTATTCTCCCATGCCTTTGTCATGAAATCTGCCTTTAAGTTCACCCTGTTTTGATGTCGAAGGTTTCAATGACTCAGGGTCAATGTATGCCGAAGAAGGGACAACTTCATGATTACTGGGAATGATGGTTTCTGTATGTGATCTCAGGTTATTGCAATATATGAACAGATTAGGATCGCCGTTAACTGTTACCTTGACTCCATTGTGAGGAAACTTAATGCATTGGTGATATGTCGATGGGACTGCCCTCATTTCATGAATCCAGTGACGTCCTAGCAATAAATTATAAGTGAGATCTAGATCTAGGACTTGAAAAACCACATCCTTTGTAACTGGCCCAATTCTTAGAGGTAAGGTGACTGTGCCCTTGGATGAGCGCTCTTCATCATCATATGCCTTGATGGTGATTTGATTTGTTGAATTTACAGCTTTGTCGAAATATCCCAATTGTTTAATGGTGCTCAATGTACAAATGTTTAGACCAGCTCCTCCATCTATCAAGACTCACTTTATTCGATGTTTGTGTATGAAGGCTTCAATATGTAATGGTGCATTATGTGGCTGACTTACAGAGGCGTCATCGACTTCTATGAAAGTAAGTGAATGTGGAATGGAAAGGTATCCCACCATGGCTTGAAACTGGTCCACGTTCAGATCAATAGGAATAGCAGTGTCTCTCAAGATTTTGTCAAGAATAGCTTTATGAGTAGGGGATATGCGTAAGAGTTCAAGTATGGAGATGAGCGCGGGTGTCTTCCCTAACTGTTCTACAAGGTCATACTCAGGTTTGGTAGATGAAGAAGCGGTGTTTTTAGTTGAAGCACCTAGCAAAGTAATTTTACCTCGACGAGTTGTAACATGACACTCAGAGGTAGGTTCGGAAGAAGATCCAACACCTCTTAGGACAATCTTGGGTCGCTAAGGAGGATTCTTAGGGTTTTTGTTCTTGATGGTAATAGTAGAGATATGATTGTCCATCGAGATATGATTGATAGTTGAATCATAGTTGTAAGGTGCTCTAGTATAGTTGGCTTGATCATTTGTGACTTTAGCTTTTCCATTGTCATGCTTTGGGAATGGTTCCTTAAACATCTCATGTTCTTGATTGGATGAGTGTCCCTCAATCTCAATGTCACCTCTATCAATGAGATCTTGTACGATGTTCTTCAGTCGATGACAATTACCTATTTTGTGACCCTTGCTTTTATGAAATTCACAATACTCATCATCATTCCACCAATTTGGTTTAACCTTTGGTTCATATGGAGGAAAATCTAGAACTGTGATCACCTTGTTTGCCACCAGCTTTTTGAAGACTGACTCAAGTGGTTCTCCCAATGGAGTGTACTTCCTTCGTGATCTAGAAGTTGTTTGAGTATTCACTTGATTGTTTGTAGAACTTGATCCTGAAAAGATGAATTTGGGTCGCACCATGTTGGCATCAACAACACCATCATTGACTGTGTTCTTGTTTTTATTCCAAAATCTTGGCTTGTCTTTTCCTTTAAAGTCATCTTTGTTTTCCTTGAATATCTTAATAACTCCTTGTTCAATTAGGACCTTTTCTATTGCTAAACCTTTTTTAATGACATCCTTGAAGGTAGACAAACAAGATTTTCTTAGATCATAACCAATGTCTTTGTTAACATTCTAGATGAACATTTCTACCATTTGTTTTTGTGGAATTTCACAAGAGCATCTGCTGGCTAGATTTCTCCATCTTTGTAAAAATGATGCAAAATATTCTCCCTCTTTTTGCTTGGTGTTGCACAAAGTAGTGACTGATATGTCTGTCTCTATATTGTAGAAGAAATGTTGAATAAATGCCTCTGCTAAGTCACCCCATGACTTAATACCAGGTGGGAGTTGGGAGAACCATTCCATAGCTTGATCACCTAGGCTTTGTGGGAATAATCTCATCAAATATGTCTCTTCTGAAGCTACTTCAATGCAAGCTGTGAAAAACTGTCTTATGTGTGCCTTAGGATCCCCTTTTCCTCTATACTTGTCAAATTTAGGCATCACAAAATGTGTAGGAAATGGAGGCATTGGAATTCTCTTGTCAAATGGATAAGGACATATGTCTCTCATTGTGTATGTTGGCTTTGGTGTATTTATGTCCTCCATTTTCTTTTGTAAGTCCCTTATTTGTTGCTCCAAATTGCTCTTAGGTGGAGATCGACTTCTTGGACCATACCCCATGTTTGAGACACCAATTTGAGGAGGAGCTTGTTGCATATATGGATGATATTGATCATACACATGTTCATATGGAGGAGGTCTATAGTGATGCGGCATATATGGAGCACTTGGTATAGATTCATGTTGAGGAACACCATATCTATTTTACACATGTATACCATATTCTATAGGCATGTCATGTTCCATTGTGCTGCCCCCAAATTTGACATGAGGTTTCCTTGTGTCCAAATTTTGAGCATGCCTTGGAATATCCCATTGCTTTGGTGGTTGATCCTTAGCTTGAGTATGTGATTGAGCATATCTGTCTGTGTAAGACCTCCATAATGGTCTGCGAAGGTGAGTATCATATACTTGACCATGTGTATGTGGGACCTCTGGTTTTTGAAGCAAAACTGATGGTGATTCAGGTACCATATGTGGTCCTCTATTTCCTCCACTATTAGGTCTCCTTTGATCCATGTTGGAGTGAGTTTGTTGCAAAGGTCTATGTTCCATTATTTGAGACATGTCAAAATCATGAGGTATCTTGGCTCCACTTTGTGCCATCATGTGTAAGAAGTATTGTCTATCCCTTCTCATTATTTCCTCAACCAATCGATTGAAATGGCGATTCATAATGGATTCTTCCACATCTACTGAATGTATTGATAAGTTGTCCAAATTGTCATTGTGTGTAACATTGTTGTTTGTAGTGTCTGCGTTCTCCACATTTGGAATGTTTCTATAGACATCCATGTCTGGCAATGTAGTGTGATCAGTATTGAAAAATAAATCATTGTCATAATCATAAGAACTCATGTTTGCGGACTCTTGAGCCTCTTTAGTTTCTCTCCTAGATTTTTGAAGATGGGTTTCAACCATGAACTAGGTATTGACCAAGATGTGTGAGACTAGAGGAAAATGTAAAAAGTATGGAAGACCAAGAGTTGTATGGAGTGTAAATGAATCTGAGGTGTACTTGCAATTGTCCAAAGTGTAAGACCAAGTATGTATGTAGTAGAGTAGGTGTGACTTCCAAAGAGAGGATAGTTTCTCTTGATGAGGTAAGCTGACCTTGACCCTAAGTAAGACCAAATGAGACCCAAAGGTAAGAAACCTTGATGAGGGACCACTTAGCAAAGTGTTGTTGTATGTAATGTGTTGACAAAGTATAGTGAGGACAAGCAAGTGACCTTTTGACCCAAGTTTAGACAAGTATGAATGTAAAGCAAGATGTAAAGCAATGATGGATTTTGTGAGACCCAAAGACAGGTTGAATGCTAGATGAAACCTGAAGAAACAACCTAGCAAGCTCAAGTATTCCAAAACTGATTTCTTTTTGTTTGCTGGACTGTAACAGTTTTTCAATTCTGGACACAGACGCGACTGTATACTTCATAGATGCGGTTTCCTGACACAGACGCATTTCTGAGATTTTCTTGCTTATGTTTGCTGGACTCTAAAAATTTTTTTTGCAATTTTGAACATGGACATGCCTGTATACTACACAGATGCGGTTACCTGACACAGACGTGTTTCTATCCAACACAGATGCTGTTATGAACACAGACGCTATTCTGCCCTTCACATACGCGTTTATATGACTCAGATGCATTTCTGTAATATTTGTGCAATTTTTTCCAATCTGTGAAGTCGTTTTGTTGTGACCAAATCTGACTGTTTGACTATTTTTCGTGACAAGAGGACACAATGTTGATGAGGACTCAATGTTTGCAAGTGTTTAGACTCCAAAATGACTCTAAGAAAAGTGTGTTGTTTGATGTAAAATTGTTTTGCATACACTTGAAGACACAAAAGACACAATGTTTTGTTGTTTGGTCTTGAATGTTTTGAATGTTTAAAATAAGTCAAGCACAATTCTTATGGCTGGCCAAGATAATAGTTGTTGATCCCACATGGGGTTTTACCCCTGAGGCTACGCTATTCAGAGCAGATACTTAGATGCTTGACCTCACTGGCTCCACCCTCAGCACTCACTTCTTGGGTCAACCAAGCATCAGTCCCCATGAAAACTCCCCATGGCAAACTTTGTATCTCTACTAGGAACCGTATGTGTGTGGACCGCTACCAGAGGTCCGACCTCCTGCCCCAACAACTAGAAGGATTTGGGCTTCTAAAACAAAATGGTGCTAGTAAGGGCATCCGCTCATGTGGCCATACATGTGGCACTTTCAGCTCTGTAAATACAGAAGGCTCCCAGCCGGTAGGGGTTCTGCCCTACAATTGATCAAATAAATTTGATCAAACGGGTTTATGGGGAGACATAGTGTCGGTATGAACTAATCAGCACACGTTATTCATAGTTTTCACCATGAATACATTTATTTATAGTGGTTCGGAAGAAGATGGCTTTTCTTTTGCTACCACTTGGTTCATTCTCTTCTCACTAGTAGTCCTAATGACCACACAGGAAGACAGGCCCTCTAAAGATTAAACAAAAAGAGCCTATTGCTCAAGACACAAAAGACAATGACTCAATTTTAGTGCACCAATGGAAGTGTTTGCTAGTCTATGAAAACAAGGCACACAATAAAAATCAAAAACTCTTGCCAAGGACCTGCAATAAAGAGTTGTTAGTAGTTTGGGTTGTTTGAAATAATCACCCCTTCCTGCAAACACACAAGTTAGGTAAATTTTAAAACCCAAAAGACTTTGTGAAAATAGGGGCCTTCAACCAAATGATTTTGCTTTTAAGACAAGATGCACCAATTTTGTTAGCTAGATCTGAAAATGTTAGCTCAAAATAAACCAGATCTGAAACCCTAAATGCAAAATCCAAAAACTGAATCACTAAAATTTCAAAATTTTGGAACAGGCAATACACAGACGCTATTACCCCCTATGCAGATGCGACTCTGAGACACAAACGTGGTTCTATGAGACACAGACGTGAGTAAAAATCACAGATGCTCTTTTCCAACACAGACGCGGGTAAAAATGACACAGACACGCCTCCCTGGAACCTGCAAAATGAAATATTGACAAAACACAGACGTGGATCTAGTTGTCGCAAATGCACCTGAAAATCAAAAACGCGATCCAAAATGTATATGGTGAAAATGGATAACAATAATAACAATATTGAAAGGCTAAATGAATCCAACCACAAAACTCTAGCCTAACAATCAACAAAGATCCACCATAACATATGAAGATTACCTAAGACAATGCAAATCACATGAAATCCCAAAGATTATACCATCACATATCCAATAGGGTTTTGATCTCCATTCTTCCTATCTCCATTGATCTTGCTTGATATATTTGCTCTTAGATTTTATATGCACAAGAGCTCAACAAAGAACAGAATGTGGTTGCAAGTAGGATCGTAGTGTAGTCCAGTGAATAATTATCTTGAGTGATTAGGGTTTGATAATGAAGGAAGCATCTCCTTATATAGAAGACACTATATGAAATGGAGGGATAAGATTGAGAGGTGTAAAAGGAGGTCGGCTATGATTAGAGGGTAGGTAAAAGAAATAATAAAATAATGAAAGGGGTAGATAGTGTAGGAATTAAGAGATGAATGACATGTGTCATAGGTAGAAAAGGTTAATGAATTAATTAAATGAATAAAGATTTATTTAATTAATAGAAGAAGTGGGATCAATTAAATAAATAAAATATTTATTTAATTTTAGGAAAAGGATAATTTAAATAAATAAATGTATTTATTTAAATGAGAAATAAGGCTAGAAGAGGATAAATGAATTAATTAAATAAATAAGGATTTATTTAATTAATAGAAGAATTAGGCTTAGATAATTAAATAAATAAAATATTTATTTAATTAAACATGACATTTTTAGGTGTCTACAATTTCAAATACAGGTCTAGGGTGCTTAACAAATTCAATTATAGTAGGGTTTGCAATGAATTCAGGTGCATACGAGGAAGCCATTGATATAAATACCTTAATCTGCCTTTATGTATGAGTGTTTGAATGATTTGCTTCACTTCTTGTTCTAGATTCCTTCGGTCAGGATTTTCAAGCTCTTAAGAAATTTGAATGCTTGGTGAATGAAAAAGAGCCAAAACACTTGCTTTATATTGTCATTTCCTTCAACTACTCTATTAAATGCCTATCAGTTAAGTCAAACTTAACACATATGTCGGTAAAGGAGTATTTCAACTTCTCACCATCAACCGAGGGTAAATTAGCATGTTTTTCAATTCATTGCCATACCCCCAAAAGGGTTCTTTTCAGTTAGATGAAGAATCTGTTGTGCAACCTTCAAATCATCTTCAAGTTTCATATTCTTCAACTTTTTTGCATCATAATCTACAAGGGTTGTTTCCAATTGCTTTCTCAATTTTTCCATCTGTATCAGTGTCAGAATCTTCCTCAAGCTGTTAGGATTTTGAAAATAGAGCACCAAGCTCTGATACCAATTGTTAGGATTCCCAAAGATACTGAGGGGGGGTGGGTGAATCAATATCTAACCAGTTAGTGAATTTTCTAAACTTATTAAATGAATTGCATGCCAAAACAATGTATAGGTAAACCATAAATAATGCAGTAAATAAGATCAATAAACACAACATAGAAAGCACACTATAACACAATATTTTTAACGAGGAAACCCGGTGTGGGAAAAAACTTGGTGGGATTTGTGACCCACAATATTTTCTCACTAGCCAATAAGTGAATATTACTGATATAATAGGGGCATGCACATGCAGGGAGGCCAACTACCTAAAGCTCACTACTTAAATACAAAAAGGGAAGTCTCACTGACTTACAAAAATGGATTGTGTAAATCCAATATCATGTACTACATTGGTTCAGCATCTACTATGCCAGGTTTAGTATCAGTTTAAGCTCATACAACTTCCATAAAACTTTTTCCAAAATCTACCTTAATATTCGCATCTACCTATCACATTCCTTCCATGCGTTTCTCACTTCATACAAATGATTTACAAGATCTCATACTTATATGAGTCCTAATACAATTTTCCCTCTTGTCTTACAAAAAAGAATTTACAATTAAATACAAAATACAATAAACAAAACCCTATCGACCAGGGTGCGGGTAAACATCTTTACCACTAGCGGTGCCAATGTCTGTCAGTTCCATAGGATTGTAAGGTTGCCATCAATGACATTACCTTCAATTACCTACAATTTCTCATTTGAGTGTGCATTTTCCAACACCCATATCTAGGCAAAATGAAACATATCTCACCCATGATTTAACCTAGTTTGCAAGAACACAAGCTATTCTGTATGGTTTTGAAACCCCAAACCCAAATTCATTCTAGAAATTAATCTGGGAGATCTTTCAACAACAAACACATATGTTTCAAAACCAAACTATAAATCCTTTTGCAACAAAGGGACCATTAAGAATCCTACCTCATTAAGCAATCCTAGATGAGATTTGTGGCAAATCCCAACCTCCAAGCTCCGAATCAATTCTTCTCTTCGAGAAATATTTTTCTCCAAAATTCCCCTAGATCATCTTCCAAAATATCTCTCTGGGAATTATTTTTCCAAAAATTATTCTCCCTCAAATATTTTCCAACCCTAGGCTAAATGGGAAAAATATTGACCAAAAATTTCATTTTTGCATTTAAAATATTTTTATTAAAATACCACCCCAAAATTCTTATTTTTGAATTTTAAAATACTTTTACACACTTTATTTCTAATTTATAAGAATCAAAATGCCTCTTCCTCAATTAATTTCTAATTTTCTTAATTTAAGAAAACTATCATTTATATTTCAAATTATTTAATGAGGGTAAAATATTTTGATTACAATAAAATCTCCAAATTTCATTCTTTCAAAACTATATCAAATATAAATATAAAACTTGATTTTCTAATTAAAATTGATTTTCTTTAAATAACTAAAATCAATCTTTCTATTTTTAAAAGGGCAAAGAGATTAAATTAATTCTATTTCAATTAAATTTAAATCTTTCCTTTCCAAAAGCATAAGTAGAATAAATTAATTATTTAAACATAACAAATTAATTGAACTTGCTATCAACTTGAATTGAGCAATTGTAATTAACAATTACTCACATAAAGGGAACCTATTTAATTTAGTCCCTTAATTACTAATGCATAAACACACATTAAATCAAACTAAATATTAAGGATTAATTACTCAATTTAACCACACACAAACACGCAACCCAAGAACGTCAAATAGACAGATGACCTGTATACCCACTCATGGGGGATACCGATGATGACTAACGACAGATGACACTCACTCGATCATGACTATGGTCAAATAGGGTCTTACGACCACCTAATCCAAATTCTAAGGACTCAAGAGGTACACCCAAACCTGTGACTCTAGGTGGGGATGAATCTCGTACCCATGCAGTATTGTACTCGAAATCTCCTGCAACCAGGAGTCATACATGCATACATATATATACTTAATGAAAGTGTTAGCCCAAGATTAATAACATGAAATAGGAAAACTAATTAACTTGCATATGAATTGGTGCGAAACCACATTAACAGGTGCGCACAAAGATCAAAACATTTGACTAAAATATTATAACATGATAAACCAACCAAGGTCAACCGAGATTAGAACCTGATTAGGGCAGGGGTACTACACGATACATCCTCTCTATCTTTTATTATGTCCAAAAAAATTGCATTTTCTTCAAAAGGTAACCTCCACTTTTGTTTGCCACATCCTTTTTGTGGCAATGTCTCAAATTGTAGCTTTGTCGTTATAACCAAGTGACTATAATGTAGAACTATTTTTTTTAGCATGTATTCAATAAATTGAACACAATTTTTGTCTATCTTAGTTTGTTGATAATAGGTGCCTTCTATAATAGCTGAACCAATTGGATATGATTGTCCATCACCATCTATAGTTACTTCTGGCAATTTAAATTTTTCTTTAGTGCATCTTAGTAGATAATAATCTACACCTTCAACATTGTCAAGATCCGCAACCACATAAAAATTATCACCTATGTATGTACATCTAGATGACGCCATATAAATTTAAAACAAAAGTAAGATGTAGATAAAATGTGAACATCACTGTGATCTAAATTAAAAATAAATAAAAGAACATGTATGCACACACGCACCTGCAATGTCTAAATCAGAAACACGTTCATAATCAACTAAATATATAAGATCATGAATGTGTATGCCATTCTCATCATCTTCATAAGGAGGCATTATGATTAACTCTTTCATATCCCATTGTGACACACATCCATTTACAATATTCTCGCATTGACTCATTGGATTATCCTCAACACAGTCAGCACAAAAGAATGATTTTTCTCTTACTTGAAACAATGGAGGCTTTTTGTGTCATGTAGTCATCACTTGATGTAAACTTCTAATGCCAACAATTGTTTGACAATTGTAAGGATTAGATCAATCAATACCTATTACAAATATGAAATGAAATTTGCACATTTTTAGATCAACAACTTAAGGATAAAAGTGAAATGCAACTGATGAAATTTTTAAACAATTCTTGAGAACAAAAATATTTTATGTTTCACTTCCCAAAAGTAACATTTGTTGTATGGCGTGTCCCAACTAGCAAAATGACTTTGACACCATTCAAATTTTTTTTTTTATTTCTCTATGTTATTACTTACATAAAAGAACTTAGAGATGTTGTTATGTGCACTTCTTTTTAAATGAAACTATATTAAGAAATAGATACAAGCAAATTGAAAACAAAATTAACGGTACCTACAAGTTCATGTTGGTGAAGTGCATGCTTCAGATATGCTCTTGCTCCATCGTGCTCTCATTTTCGATGTCCACTTTCAAAGAAGTTCCATAGAAACTTAACATTGTGTCTAGCATGTTGCATGTATAGCCAATTAAAGGATTTTGTAGATTTAAATTATCCCACTCCATAAAGTTGTATGTCATGTACATGTACAATTTAACATTTAAAATAAAATTTATCAAATTGAAATCAAATACAAATTTACATATAAATGAAAATGAATTGATACTTATGTACTCACCTGCACAACCACCTGACCAAATCTAGTGTTGTGAAACATTTATCCCACAATTTGCAAGATCTTCAAAAAATTGCAAAACAATGAGCTACATAGCTCCTATCATGAATCTTATCATCAGTGATATAGAAATGAACCTCCTTGATGATAATGCATTCATTTGGATCAGTACAGTTTTCTACCCCATCCACATTAAATTGTGTGTGTTTATAGGTCATTTGCATAGATATTTCAACTTGATCATAATGATAATATTGAGCTTGAATCTGAGATTGAGGGGCAAATGTATAGTTCTTGGAGAAATCTACAATTGAAATAATACAACCAGGTGGAAAATAATTTTTAGAATCATGAAATTTCTTAGCTTGCCATCATGCACATGTCAATACTAGATATGTTGATAAATTATAGTGTGAAATTTGTTCATAAAATCAAGGTAGGGAAATTCACTCTCCTTCAATGCAATTTGTTTGGATTCATCTCCTGTCTTAGTTTGATATGTCTCATATTGAAATCTCTTCCATAAAAATGGCATTGAAACATCAATATTCTCAATTTGTAATGGAAATTTTTGCAAATCTCCACAATCGATGCATGTACTTTTATACATTGTACATTGAAGTCATCTAAGTCTTCTGATTTATCACATAAAATTGATTTCTCAAATTGTGTCATACTTCTAAGGATGACCATATCTGGATTAAGTATTGCCATATATTTTTAATATGACTCTAAGTATAGATGAAACTCAACATGTTTTTGATAGCAACAAGTTTCTCATACCTTATTAATGCATACAAAGCAAGGGAACAACCTCTCAAACATGCTCTGACATATTTTCACATATGAAAATTCTTCCTTGAATGCTTCAAATAGTTCACTTTGTGTTGTATCTACAAAATGTTTAGGATGTGAAATATTCATACTGGTCTCTTCATGTTTCATATGTATAGTGTCCCTTCTAGTGGAAGAAAAAATGGGAGTAGCTGGTCCAATATTCAATGACCAGTCTTCTTACATCTTTAAAAAATTTGTCTTTTCGAGCAAGTCTAAAAATATTTACCCAATTGATTTCAATTTTTTCATCTAATATATTTCTCCTCCTAATATGTCTTTGAACAGTTTTTCTAGATATATGTAGTAATTCAGAAATTGATGTAACTTGTCTTTTATGTGACAACCACTTACTAGAAATCATAGTCATCAACACTCTACGTGCAACACTTGAATCAACTCCTCGACTTGTGGTATTTATAAGGTTCAATGCATCTTGTAAATTTGTAACTATTGTTTCTTTTATATGACCTCCTAATCTTTTCCTATTATCAATACCCAACAACTCCAAAATGGGAGTCATTTCTCTTTTCCTGAATAACTTTACAAATAATTGTGCTCCCCTAACCATAGATTTTTTTTCAAAACATTCCTCCCACATGTTTTTGCAATGCAATTTAATTGTTCTCTCAGGTACCATGTGTTCAGATGAAATTTGACCAAAAAGAGAATCCTTATTCATCTCAATCAAATTTCTCACAATAGAAGAAAAATTCTTACCTTGACTAGTACCAATTTCTTCTACTACTTCAGTTGCATAATCTTCAACATCAATAGGTTGCTCTTGATTTTGTTTTGTATGACCTTTCATTGAATCATCCCTTATATGATCATATATTTTTTCTCTATTTCTTTTATTCCCCATTACACAAAGTATTGAAATTTGATTTCCTAAAATCACAAGTGAATACTCCTTAAGAAAAAAGTCAACTCCTTTGGAAAAAATCACCTCTTCAAGAAAAAATCAGCTCCTTTGAAAAAATCGCTTCGTTCCTTGAAAAAAATCAACTTCCTAAAAAAAATTGAAATTGAAATGAATTGTTTTTTGTTTTAAAAAAATGAAAAAATGACCTCACTAATATATGATGGAAAGGGTGGGGAAGCGAGTGGTTTCTTCCCCATGCAACCATTGGTAGATGGACTCACCACTTGGGGGACTCGGTCGAGCCCTACTCAACCAAGTAAGACTCAATCGATTCCTACTCAACCGAGGCTTCCTATGTGGCATCCCACATGACAACCTACTCAGCAAAACCCCCCCAAATTTGCATAACTTTCAAGTTCTTCTAAGAATTAGACTAGCAATTTGTTTTTATTTTTTTAAACTAAAAATATCATTTTTGAGATCTTAGAGTGAGGAACGTTGACATATAAATTTTATAGAATTTAAATTACAATTATTATATTAAAATTACAAAATACTACAGGTAGGTATATGAACATTCAATAAGACTCTAATTCCAAAAAACAAAAAAAAAATATTAAATCATATCAGAAAAATTTAAAAATAATATATAACACTAGAGAAGAGAATCCTCTTCAAGAATATATAATTTTTGGGGGGATTTCTATAGTTTAGATAGGGCAAATTTGGTGGGAGACGAAAGCTGTCGATTTTGGGAAACTTCAACTTTGAATTGTTATAACGGTGAAAATATACATCGAAATCAATTTTATTTTTTTTGCACTAGCTATGGATGTCATTTAAAACATATTTCAAAATCAGAGGAAAACAAGATTATTTACATGTAGTTTTGTGGTGGGAGGTGAAACCCCTGATTTGTAGTATTTTTCAATCATTGAAAATTTGACTTTAATAATTAAAAAATCATATCAGTTCTTGTTCCAATTTTTTTATAAAAGTAATAGGCATAAACTTTATCCATTTTTACATATTTCATCAGTTTACATCATCTTCAAATACCAAATAGAAACATCACTTTTGTGCGATTCAAGTTGAACTATTTTATTGTTGTTAGACTTTTCCTTTATAAAAGTGAGACACAAGTTTGTACTTTTACCCTATGTTCAGTATCCTTGATCTTAGCAGTAGTAACCAGTCCATTCTGAGGAACATTATAAAATTCTTTGTGATCTTCCAATGCTCTTCTCCAAGGAATTTCAAGTGAACTTCCATCTAGTCCTTCCAAATAGTATAATTGCTTCCATCAAATCTATGACTCTCCTTCAACACATAAGTCACCATCCCGGATCTCCTCAAGTGGTAAAGCTTCTTTTGGAGGATCTAGCTCTAATACCAATTGTTAGCAGCAACCAAGAAGGAAAACTGAGAGGGGGGATTGAATTAGTTTTCACCAAGTTAGAATAATTAAAGTGTAGTCTAATATCGAAGTAATAGTAATAGGAATAAGGATAAGAATAAGGAAACCACAACGCATTCCACCTAGATTTTGACGTGGAAAACCCGATTAAGGGAAATTTTAGGCCCAATATGGAAAGCTAATGTACTAAGAGGGGAGGGGTGAATCTGTACTTCAAATCTCTTCTTGAATAGTAACTTTATTGTTATGCATAAACCAAAAACTGTTGTAACATAACATAAAGCTAAAACAAATAAATAACAATCATACATGATTCACTCCATAACATGTATATTTTGGTTATGCAGAAACTCTTGGTTAGAGAGAAAAATTGTGGTGGGGATGGCACCCACAAATTCACTACTGCAATAATAAAGGTTGCTCGGTTAGAGCTACATGTTTAGCTATTTCTAATAGCTTACCCTATTAGGAGTATCAAGATCATTAGATCTACCTTGCTAAAGGATTTTACAACACTTATTCTAAATGTTGCACTTGGTTAAAGGCTTTAGAATTTATAGACTTTGTTAGAGTCTTTTACCCTGTTAAAGGTTTCTCTTGCAACTCAAAATATTACAATAAAATCTTAACAAATATCTGCAACTTCACATCTGAAATGTTATAGTAGATTCTATGTGCTCAAAATGAGATTACCTTGCTTATAGCATACCTCGATAATCCATAGATAAACTCGGTAAACCCTTTTGTTTACTCTGTTCCTTGACTGTTCTCTGAAATCCTTCTTGGTGACCTTTGTGTCTCTAACAGCTGCAATACTCAGTGTTTCCTTATCTATCACATATGTCTTTCTTCATATATCTCTATTTTCCATATTTTTATCCTTAATCCATGTTGTATAAATAGATCTCTTATTTTGGTGATCTATTCATTACTTTGATTTTACAAACATGATTTATCAAATAAATAACCATAC
The DNA here is from genome assembly GCF_030272615.1 of Cryptomeria japonica. Classification (NCBI taxonomy): domain Eukaryota; kingdom Viridiplantae; phylum Streptophyta; class Pinopsida; order Cupressales; family Cupressaceae; genus Cryptomeria; species Cryptomeria japonica. The sequence continues at coordinate 202,003,158 of NC_081408.1, read as the reverse complement.
AAAATATTTCATTGGATAGATGACCTCAAAATCATACAAAATCTTTAAGTGAAATTTCCAATGTAATAACGGTTCTTTGTTCCTTGATCTTGTAACATGTTTCCCATGTGTGTCTAGGTTCAATGAATCTGGTAACACGTTTCACTCAGTGTGTGTTCACTCGGTATATCATTTTTGCTGCTCGATAGACATAGAGTGTTACTTGGTAGACAACTCAGTGTATACTATGCTCAGTGACTAATTTCTTCTATAACCGACTGCTCTGTGCTTACCGACTGAATATTTTGGTAGTAGTAACCGACTAGAGTATATAGAATGACTTTGGACATAAAACTAATGGCAACTTAGTAAGTAGTTACAATCTCCCCTTTTGACATTAGTAGAGATGTTTGACAAAACTTCTTTCAAATTCATAACTCAAAAATTGATATACTTACAAAATTTGACTAATCAAATAGTATATAATTTGTCAATAAAATAGTATATTCAGATATACTCCCCTTATCAATATAATGTACAAAAATCTGATTATGCATGCATTGTGATCAATATTCTGTATTAACTACTCAGTTGTCACTGCTTGGTTCCACTGTTTGGTTCCACTAATCGGTTCACTACTCGGTTTACTACTCGGTATACTCCCCGTGCATACTACACTCCCCCTTTGGTACTTTGATACTATTACTATACTCCCCCTTTTTGACAAACATCAAAACTTAGTTACCATTCAGTAGAGGCAACTAGTCAAAAATGGATTTATATTTTGTCCTTGCATTGGTAAGAATGGCAAAGAGGGCATCCTTAGCACTGTCCATGAGTGAATTCTAAGTTGTAATGTCAGCTAATAGTAAAATGAGTCCATCTAAGGTGCTTCCCTCTTGCTGAGTGGATAGGGAGGTAGCCTTATTGATCTACTCTCGAATGGAGGATAAGTATGGAATGAATAAGGTTTGAAGAGTCATAATGTCCATCCTTATTTAGTGCTCTTGATTCCTAAGTTCCAACTGTTGAGCCATGAGCTTTTGTAACTTTGTATAGAAATGCTGAATAGAATTTGGCTCAGTGGTCAACTTATTTGAGAAATCGGTGATCTCTTTCTTAATCACTTCTATTTTATTTTTGATATCTTTAATGAATAAAGAGAATGTACAGAGTTTCTGAAATAAATAAAGAATATGCTTGAGTTGAGGGGACAACTCAGCAATAAATTTGACAAGTTTTACTTTGCCAATAGCAATGGATTTTTGTACCTCTTCAATCATTTTAGCAGTGAGCTCTTTGTCCTTTAACTTGCTCAAATATTCAGATGCGTCTACTCTAGATGTCTCTATTTTAGTTAGGAGTTCATCCGGTTGAATATGGATGGATGCATCTTTTGTCAATGTAGCTTCAGGTAGCATATCTATTAACAATGCTTTTACCTTTTGAAGTACTTTGTTTCTCTTTTGAATAGCCATTTTGTTTTCTTGTTCTGCTTTGGCTTTGCATAGTTCATCGAATTCAATGAGTGCTTGCCCTTTTAATTTGGATATATCTACATTTGGCAACACTATTGTTTTTGACAAATCTAATTTGAAACTATGCTTTTTCATTTTCTTTTCTTTAGTTTTCATTGGTTGAACTAATACAATGGCTTGGGAGGTTTGTTGACTCTCAATAGGTTGCTCGGTAGATGCAACACTTTTGTCAATTTCTTGAACCTATATAGTGTCCTTTGGTGAATCCTTGCTCGAGGTCTTAGTTGTAACATTTTTAGTGCTAGAAGGAGCTTGAGAAGTAGCTTCTCCTTCGATAGACTTGTGACCCTCTGTTCCTTGTTCAGTATCTTGAGGGGCTTCAGTTGAAATAGGCTGAGTGACCAGAGGATAGGGTTGAACTTGTTCCAAAACTGACTCACTAGATACCAGTTTGGCATATGCATTCCCTTCTATCATTTCCTGGTCTTGTGCCTCGGTGTCCATGATATCCTCATCAATTTGTATAGTGTCAGCAAGGTCTTGCTCGATGATATCAGGATCTTTCTCAGTGACATCAACTATTTCAACTTCAGCTTGTTCACCAGCATTCTTGATTCGAAAGATTTCCTACCAATTTTCCTTGGTCTCATTCTCTACATCCAGATAAAGGACATTCATCAATTTTAAGGCTCTTTGCTTGACTAGGAAGTTTTTGTGGTACAATTTCAGATGTTCAGTGATCTCATCCATAGACATGTCTGGAAAGAGATGTACCAGACTTCTTTTGCTCATCTATTTTTCCAAGTCCATGGCATATGTCCACCTGTTATCAATATGCAAATATAATTCTTTTGGAAGAGAATTAGTTACTTCCAATGGGACCAATCGGAATTTCAAAAGAGTGCAGATTATGGCTTCTTCAATTTGTCTCTTTTCTACATCATTTCTAGATTCATACTTAACATATCTAAATGATCCAAATCCACCATATTGCTTCAGATTAGCACAAAAAATTTCAACACTATGTACATCTTCCTTTTTACTCTTGACAATCTGAAATTTACTTCTATCTTCAGATTCGGTGTCACTAGACTCTTTAGTCAAAATGAGTCTCCGAGTAGATTTCTTATATGTTTTGGTTACCTTTGGTGCGACAACATTCTTTGGTTTCTTACTCTATGATGCTGCAAATGATCTTGTGTTTGGTCACTTTGCTGGAGGAGTCGGTGATACCTTTGATGTATCATGTTTCTTCCTTTTCAAAACTTTTCCTTTAGGCAACTCGGTGCTCAATGTAATAGTTGCCTCCTGGGATTCAAATTCCTCCTCTTTGTTAATGCCTTGATCATTTTTTTCACTTTCCTTGTAGCCTTGGGTACTGCAATTCTCATCTTAACTTTCTCTTTAACTTCTTCATATGTACCGTATCTCAGCTCGGTACCATGCCTTGGTAATGTAAGAAAAGCATCTATCTATTGTTGTGTGATGTCAAAATCAATCTCATAACCCATAGGTGGCAAAGATTGAGTTCTTGGTTCCACAACATTGACATAGCAGTAGTCGGTGTCCACTTCAAAGCATATATCATCTTTGTATTTCTCCACTAACTTGGCTGGAATTCTATGCCTATTATGCATCTTTTATTGAAAATTGCTAAAGTAATCATCCATGATATCATTGAAGTTATCACCTAGCTTTTTTATGAAGTCATTGATTTGATAGGTGATTGGTCGGTGTAGCTCCCAAACTACATTACCAACTGATGGAATGAATTTCTCAAAATAGAAAAACATGCATACAAAAAGTGAGCCAAACTTTAGTGTATTAGCTGAGTTGTTCTTCTTCAGCTTCCTTATGGTGTTTAGATTCTCAAACAGTTTTTTCAACAATACTTCGCATACATCATTTTTCATTCCTTACTTCACAATTTTATATGCTAAATCGACTGCTGCATAAGGTACACTATTTTCCCTTGCTGATTGAAAGAAACAATAACCTATTATTCTAATGGAAAACTTTAGCTCTACATCTATCACATTATTCAATTTCAATCCTCTGCAATCAAATTCAACTCCAGTTAAATTGATCAATTCCTTTTGTGATATCATTTTTTGAGCTCAGGCATGATCAAAAATAGGGTAACCAGTGGTCAAATGAATAATTTCCTTGGTGATCTTGAATGGTTGCTCCTCTAACCACATGAAATCATCATGAACTCTGCTCTGAACAAACTTGACCCATTGGGGTTTGAATACATGGGGATAGGTTAGGGCTTTGGTCAATCCCTTGATTTTAATGTGTTCATACTTGCTATCCAATTTCCCATTGGTACACAATTCATCATATGTGTCCTTGATTTCAACATGCCCTAGCTCCTCAACATGACACTTAGTGAAGAATCTGACATCCTCAACTAGTAAAACTCTATCCGGAATGAGTGAAAATGAAGTTTTATCATCCAATTCAGATGCTACTTTGGGAGTTAGAGAGTATTTCAGTGAGGGCTTTTCAATGTTCTCAACAACAATGGGATTCTGGATCTTAGATGCCATTGCAGATTTTGGATAATCGCTTAACAAAAGACTCTTAAGGTTTGAAAACTTTTAAACGACAGATGCTTTCACTTAGCAAATATAAAACTGATATTCACAACTGATATGATCGGTAAACTAGCTTTGAAAATGTGTTGTGATTGATGTAAATACCTTGAATTTCGCTTCAGAGGAGGTTTAATTGCCTTTGAATCGCTTTGCTCTGCTCTGTTGAAAACTTGGTAAGTGTAATATGACCACGTAAAAGATTTAAGTACACAATATACCTTATCGGGCTTCATTTAGTTAGGTCAAATAACATTAAATGCACTCGGTACCACTTCCTTTTTATGCTTTTACCGAGTACCCAGACTTCCTGTATTTACCGACTAGATAGGCTTCTAAAAAACTTGATAAAATTTCAAATTTCCTAATGCATCTTTAGTTATGCAGATTTTGAATTAAGTACATGATAAAATAGGAACTGTTAAGATTTAACCTTTGGGAGAATGTAGTCCCTTCATACCTTCACCGATTAATTTGGAATAGGTGCACCTAACTCGGTAGATAAGGTGCTTTTTTCATTTGACACAATTTCCTTCTTTTTCCAAATCTTCTGTAATTTGCCTTTTATTTCCTCAATGTCTCCTCTAGGTTGATCTCTGCAATCTCTAGCCAAGTGTCCAGCTTTGTGACAATGTAAAAATGCCATACCAGGATTTCTTCATGATCTTTGGTTGTTCATTCCAAACCTTATAAAGCAGTTGGCACTTATATGTCCATATCTTCCACAACATTCACACCATATCCTTGTATTGTAATCCCATAGCACTACAAAATACTATCGTTTAGGATCTGTGTGAGCTCGGTAGCCTCTAGTATTTGCTCGGTGTGCAGACCACATATAGTTCTTTTGCTTAAACCAACACTTCTCAGTACTATGTCCATATCTATTGCAGTTTTTACAAAATCCTTTGAATTTTGCCTTCTGATAATTGCTACCAGACTTTGTCCTACATTGGTTAGATGTGTGACCATATTTATTGCAATTGTGACAATAACTATTAGACCTAGTGACATTTGGTTGCTTACCTTTTCTGATTTGGCACATATTAGTAGCATGTCCTTGTTTTCCATAGTATTTGCAAATAGGCTTCTTTCCTTTGATGTTCTTCTTGTTTCCAACTTGCTTTGATGATTCTCTTCTCTTGGTAGTGTGGATTCCCTTCTCGGTAGAGTCTTTTCCTTTGTAATTGAGTCCTCCAACTTTGTTGGGTCTTTTTGTATTCAGTTGGTCATCTAACATCTTTGATGCATCATAACTCTTTTTCAGTGTTTCTTTGGATTTCTTCTTTGTTACAAGTTCATCGATCAACCTTGATACTTCAAGTTTCAATGCTTGATTCTCATCATCTTTTAGATTTGCTTCATGATGTGCATAACCCAATTGATTTGACAGATTTTGTTGAATCATAGTCAACCTTGTGATTTTATCATTCTTTTCAGATACTAACACTTTAAGCTGTTGTTTTTCTCTTTCTAGATCTCTTACTTTATCCTCGATTGTCCTCAATGCATCAATATTTTCAGTCATCTATGTGCTGAAATGTTCATGTCCTCTTTTCATTGCTTTTAGCTGATCAGTCAGTGCTTTGTTCATTTCCTTTAGTTCTTCAATCATTTCTTTAGTCTCTTCAGATATACTATTCTCGGATGATGTTTCAATTTGTTCCACTAACTCTTGAGAGTCCTGCAAATCATCAGATAATTTTCTTCTAACTTTTAGAGATTTTTTCATTTATCTTTGCATGTCTGCAATCACTTCATTAACATGATCCAATTCATTTTGAAGATTCACAATTCTCTGAGATTGTTTATAGTCTTCCATTGATAAGATCTTTTTCTTTATGTTGTTAAACCCTTTTCCAAGATTGAAGCTCTGATACCAATTGTTAGGCCCAATATGGAAAGCTAATGTACTGCGAGGGGAGGGGTGAATCAGTACTTCAAATCTCTTCTTGAACAATAAATTTACTGTTATGCATAAACCAAAAACTTCTGTAACATAACATAAAGCTAAAACAAATAAATAACTATAATACATGATTCACTCCATAACACATATATTTTGGTTACGCAGAAACTCTTGGTTAGAGAGAAAAACTACGGTGGGGATGGCACCCACAACTTCACTACTGCAATAATAAAGGTTGCTTGGTTAGAGCTACATGTTTAGCTATTTCTAATAGCTTACCCTATTAGGAGTATCAAGATAGTTAGATCTACCTTGCTAAAGGATTTTACAACACTTATTCTAAATGCTGCACCTGGTTAAAGGCTTTACAATTTATAGACTTTGTTAGAGTCTTTTACCCTATTAAAGGTTTCTATTACAACTCAAAATATTACAATAAAATCTTTACAAATATCTACAGCTTCACATCTAAAATGTTATAGCAGATTCTATGTGCTCAAAATGAGATTATCTTGCTTATAGCATACCTCAGTAATCCATAGATTAACTCGGTAAACCCTTTTTTTTACTTTGTTCCTTGATTGTTCTCTGAAATCCTTCTCGGTGACCTCTATGTCTCTGATAGTCGCAATCCTCAGTGCTTCCTTATCTATCACATATGTCTTGCTTCATATATCTCTATTTTTCCATATTTTTATCCTTAATCCATGTTGTATAAATAGATCTTTTATGTCAATGATCTGTTCATTGCTTCAATCTTACAAACATGATTTATCAAATAAATAATGATACAAAATATTTCATTGGATAGATGACCTCAAAATCATTCAAAATCTTTAAGTGCAATTTCCAATATAATAATGGTTCTTTGTTCCTTGATCTTGTAACACGTTTCCCATGTGTGTCTAGGTTCAATGAACCTGGTAACACGTTTCACTCAGTTTGTGTTCACTTGGTATATCATTTTTGCTACTTAGTAGACATAGAGTGTTACTCGGTAGACAGCTCGGTGTATACTATGCTTTGTGACTACTTTCTTCTATAACTGATTGCTTTGTGCTTACCGACTGAATATTTTGGTAGCAGTAATCGACTAGAGTATATAGAATGACTTTGGACCTAAAACTAATGGTAACTTAGTAAGTAGTAATAGGAAAAACCACGGTGGGAACCTACCCACAATAAAATGATACTCTGCAGTAGTATGTGAAAATATTACAATGGGGAATGCAGATGCATTTAGGCACACTGCCTAGAGCTCACTTCTTAAAATAATAAGACCTAGAAGGCTCCAACCATCAGGGAAGGTTCACTACCTTACAATAATATTTGGACTACAATCTGGATTACATGAACTTCAAATATAGCATCTCATTATGTTTGATGACAATTCCAGTTAAGAAAATTAGTTTGCAACAATCTTTGCTCAATACACAACATTGAATGATAAATTCGCTTAAGCACCACATACACCACTTTGATAATGTAGAAATGAAATCAATATCCAAATTACATGACTATACCACATAAATACAAATCACCAACCTTGACTACAAGGTCATCCCAACCCTCATACATCAATTACAAAATTACATCAGACGATACATAAATAAACCACTAGACCAATATAATGATATACATGACATAACATGAAACTAAATCAAATCTCCAAACATGCATCACCACCATAAATCATGCCAAAATTAACCGCAACACGCTACACCACCAAGAATATTGCTTAACATGAATAGTATCATCGGATTAGCAAAATCACCAAGAATGCGCACAAGAATCCATGTGGACCACCAAGACAAATAGGACACTATCAGGAAACATAAGCAAGCATATTATAACCATCCACAATAGCTGCACCAACACCACTTATTCAAATCTTCATCGATCAACATGCTAACTCATAGGAACAGTCAACAACAATAATTTGGACTAGAAACATAGCTTGCAATGCATCAAATCATGAATCATCTGAATTGAAGATACACATGAACATCCAAAATATTCTCCCAAAACTACAACTAAAGATATGATCATACCGGAGCTCGCTAGAGAAAATACCAAACTTTGGCAAGCACTGCACAAAAAGACTGAACTACAAAGAGAATGAAATAATATGATCAAGAAAACTTCCAAATCACTAAAACAAATAAGAAATAAAGTATTCAGGCATCTCAAATAGATAAACTATCCATATTAGCTCAACGCAATCATCAAAACGCTAAAAAACTCTCAGCATAAGAATATATTGACATCAATGACAACAACATATCCTAGAACTGACAATATCCAACATTCCCTGTCCCTTTCTTATTCTTTTTGTTTGTAGGAAGCAAGTGCACATCTATACTTCTTTAATTAAGATTTATTTGCAGAGATGAAAAAACCCTTTTTGACATGGGCAAAGTTCAGGGGACTTGGTCTGGGCATATGGTTCGTCCAACTTCTTAAAAATTTTATAGAGCAACTCCAAATCATCTCAACCTTCTCATATGTAGGTGCACAAGTGAATCCTAAACCTGCAGCCCATATTTTTCTCACACTTGTCTTCATTCTTCAGTAATTGACTTATTCAACTTACAAAAGAGGGCCAAGAAAATTCCAAACACAATCAATCTACTTAGTATTTATTCTTTGCATCATTTAGGATTGGATCTAGTAGATTCATCCCCCTCTTTTGAATGTAAATTCATTGAAGTCAAAATTGAGCTTAGTGAATCCTCCTTTCCAATTGGTGAATTCGCTAAGCTTCCAATTTTTCACTTTACACCTTCAATTAGATCCCATGCTCTATGCTTGTATGACTTGAGAAGGTTGTTCTTGGTGGTGCTCTGAGTTCTAATCTGATTAACAACCAACTTGTTGTATCCACACACCTTCAGGGATTTGATCCCTCTTCTTTGTTTTGTTTGGAGACCCAAAATTAAAGCTTCATACTCAGCTAAATTATTAGTGTAGCAGAAATGAAGTTAGAAAGAAAAGTAATGTTTCTCCCCTCTTGGAGAAATAAGGTGCACATCTGCCCTTGCACCATTCTTATTCCTTAAGCCATCAAAGAACATATCCCATAGCTGCTACATGAGCATCCTTGGTTCACAACAATCTTGCATCAACCAAAAGCATTTTCCTTTCTATTTTACTTGCAATTTCATTTTTCTTTCTGTGTGTCCTGGTTTTGGCTCATTGGATCCTATGGAGTTGGATTCTACTTGAAGACTTGATCATAATTCTTTCTTTCAAGCCACATCTCATTTGGATCACTTTCTAACAAGATATTGCTATTGGTTTCCATGATAGTTTCTTGTTACCAGTTGTTCTTTTGTTACCGGTTGCCTGAGACCTATTTTGGTGATCTACCAGAACCCATTCCAAATCTTGTGGAGCCTTGAGCATTGATCTCAATGTTTCTTGTTGTGTAGCTAACCTTCTATATTTTCATCCTTTGGATTTTCTAGAGGAATATCTTGGCGGAGGCCAACCTTGTTCATTTTGCACATTAGGTCTTTTTCTTCGGGTTTTGATCCCTTTTGGGCCAACTGGATCCTTTGCATCGATATATATATATATTTGTAATCATGCTTTAGAATGTAATGAAATTAGAATCAATCAAAGTATTAGATAGATAGTGTGTTCCTAGAAGATACATTTTTTGATTCAAGGTCTCGGTTGTGACCTATTCTACCAGGCTTGTGTATCGATATGTTGTAACTTGATTGTTACCAATTGGATGTAATCAAATTTTATGCAATAAAATTATATGTTTTGCATTGCCTCCATCATATCTCTATGATTTCATTGTGTTTACTCTTGCTAATCAATTCAGAGTGATCTCCTTGAGGTCCCTCCTCACTAGTGACTGCTTCATCAAGTGGATTTGTTCTAGAAGTTGCAAAATCTGAGACAGAAGGAATCTAGTGTGAAGGAGTACACAAAAGAATTTTACAAATTGAACATCATATCTAGACATGTTGATGATGAAGTTGAATAAATTATAAGATATTTGAATGGATTATGGATGTCTATACAAGATGAACTCAGTATGTGCTTAAGGCTAAAGAGAAATTGAACAAAGGACATGAGCAGAGACAAAGAGGTAGAGGTGGAAGGTTTACTAGATGAAGATTTCAATGAGGAAGAGAAACTAGTACAGATCAGAACAAGGAAAAGGAAGTGAGAAAAGAAGGTAATTCATATCGGAAGGATGATAGAAATTTCTACTGAAGGAGAGAACCATATGGTTACCGAAATGAGAACTTTGGAAGACAAGAAAAGAGGAAATTTAGAGGAACTTGCTTTAAGTGTGGAGGAGAAGGACACTGTGCATTTGAATGTAAGAAGATAGAGGCTACTAGAAGAGAAGCAGTGGTGGAAGAAAACCCCACCAAATCAGACAATAAACTAGAAGATGGAGAACTGTTGATGATGTGGAGAGCTTTGTGTCATACTGGAGGAGATGAAGAACCCTTGCAGAGGAAGAAATTGTTCAAGACTAGAGGTAAGGTATCCAGTAAGTGTTGTAAAGTTGTTATTGATAGTTGTAGTTTAGATAATCTTGTTTTAGAAGAGATGGTGAATAAGTTAAAGTTGGAGAGATTGAAACACCCTAAGCCTTATTAGATAGCATGGATTTAGGATGAACATAAGTTGTTAGTATGTGAATAGTGTTTGGTAAAATTGAAGATTGGGAATGATCATGATGAAGTTTTGTGTGATATTATGCCTATAGATATTTATCATCTTTTATTGGGAAGACCTTGGCAATTTTATAAATAGCCAATACATGATGGGAGAAAGAATACATACACTATTATGGCCAATGGGATGAAGCAAACCTTGTTACCTCTGGAGGAACCTTTGAAGGGTGAAGTATGTACAAATACCATAATCTATTTAGTAGATGGAAGAAAATTCATGGATGGACTAAGACATGAGAATGTGTGTTTTCTCTTAATTCCTAAGAAGACTTGGAGACCAAAACCAGAAAAAGAATACTTGGAAGAGATAAGAGATTTGCTAAAAGAATATGAGGACATCATTTCAGATAATGTACCTGATGGATTTCCACCTATTATAAGTATTATTCAATGCATGGACTTGGTTTCTAGAGCTAGTTTGCCTAACAAAGCTGCACATTGGTTGACACTAGTAGAGAATGAAGAACTTAATAGACAAGTGCACGAGTTGTTCAAGAAGGGTTTGATTAGGGAGAGTCTGAGCCCTTGTGTAGTACCATCAGTGTTAGCACCTTAGCATAATGGAGAATGGAGGATGTGTACTAATTCAAGAGAAATAAACAAAAATACAGTGAATACCAGTTTCCTTTTCCTAGGATGGATGACATAATGGACTATTTGAGTGGAGCAAATACTTTACAAAGATAGATTTGAAGAGTGGATATCATCACATCAGGATCAGATAAGGTGATAAGTGGAAGACAACATTTAAGACAAATGAAGGACTATATGAATGGTTGGAGATGCCTTTTGGATTGACTAATGCACCAAGTATTTTCACGAGGCTGATGAATGAGGTATTGAATAAATTATTAGGTAAGTTTTTTAATGTGTATTTGGATGACATTCTAATTTTTAGTAGAACAAAAGAGGAGCATTTGTTGCAGTTAAGACAAGTTTTATAGAGGTTGAGAGAAGAAAAGTTGATGACCAATATTTGATGTTATGAAAAAGGGATTAGTGGACAATGAAGAAATCATGTTAGTAAACTTTCAACCATAAGCATAACATGAAAATGAATCTGTTTCAAAGCATATCAAGAAAGATTAATTACAAAGGAAAGAGTAAAATAAAGAACTAAATAACTTTAATACACCCTCCTAATGCTTGATGATGTTGGCTCTTCCTTGTCACTCTCCTCTCCAAGTCCCAAATGAGTGTAGCTCTTAGCTTTTAGCACTATCCATGGATGCCATATGAAGATTCAAGATGGTTGTAAATGTGAACAAATGCCTATGCAAGTGTAAAAGATTTTCTATGAGAAAGATCCTAATTAATGTCCATGTGAATTTTACTATAATAACAATGCTCAAATGTTTTGCTCCTCCTCCTTTTTTTTTCTTGGGGAATGAGGTCCTTTTATAGAGAAAAATGTTGATTGTGCTAGTATTATGAGTTTGCTGGTATTTTGCATCAAGATTGCATTAATGATATGTTATCATTGATGTCAATTGAATAGGTAAATGGTATTCATGTTATTACTGATATTGTTGTTTTTGATATTGGCTAGTAACTAGTAAGAAGAGATTTGTGGAAGATGTTGTAAACCTATATGTTAAGTTTGTGAGTTGATTCGGTGTAAAGGGTTAAACCTTTCTATGTAATGTAACCGATAAACCTTATCAGTTGTTAAACCCTAACCGACCAAGTTTGATGGTTTATTATCTAATAAGCGGTAATGGTGGAGACACATGTGATCATTTGATTAAGTAGACAAATTGTTTTGGTGTGTTTGTTCTTGTCTAGGGAAGGATTAAAGTGGATTGCATCTAATGCACAACACATGATGAGTTACAAAGTCCAATAGAGTGGTGACCATGGAGTGGTTGAAATTGACTTGAAGAATGTGAAGAGATTGTCATGATTTCTAACGGTCAAGATTATACCGACTTGTTTGTAATCTTTGTGATGAGAATTACGTTTTTGCTATTTTACTGACCTAACTGATTTTTATTTAAGCTCGATGAAGTTGTTTGTTAAGGTTGTTGGCAAGCTTGGTAGAAAACCTGTTGAGTTTGTAGTTGCCAAACCAGTGAATGGATTTGCACTTTGAGTGAAGGCAGACTGAAGGTTATGGAAGGATCTGATCAAGCAAAAGTAGTGCTATTTAGACATATCAACAAAATTGTTGTTTTCTAACAATTATAGAAGTTAAGTCCCTTTACCGGGTAAGCTCTAACAAGATTGGTTACTCATTAAATCCTCTAACAAGGTGGTCCATTAGCTTGGATTCTTAAATCCTCCAGCGAGGTTACTCGTAACAAGGTATTGTACTTCCAACAAGGCATATTTGTAAAATCCCTTAACGGGTGATTCCTAACTGGAATTAGTTCTTAACAGGATTTATTGTAAAGCTCCAATAGGCTTTGGCTCCTAATAGGGCAAACTTTGAAAGAGTTTAGATAGCTATCCTTGTGAGTCTCATCTCACCATGGCTTTTACCTATTTGGGGTTTCCACGTATAAGCATTTGTGTCAAGTGGTGAAAGCTTTTGTGATTGTGATCTTATTTGTTGATTTGGTTAATCTCTAATAAGGCATGTTAAGTAGAAGCATTGATAGATGAATATGTTGAGTTATGATTAAGAATTGTTGATATTCACAAGATTGAATTTGTTTACTATTAAAGTTGTCATAATAGTGAAACCGATTGATGTCAAGTATTCTTATGAATATTGATCTTGACTGAGATATGATTATTTTGTTTGACTGTGGTTGAGTTTGAGAACTTTGTATCAATTTTCCAGTATACTGATTCACCCTCCTCTCAGTATTCTACCAGATACTTATTATTTCATCATACCATCAGATTGAATGGCCAAGATTCAATGGGCTTGTGAAGGGTCAAGATTGATGGGTTTGGGATCCATGTGATGGATTTCAACCCAATCCCATGATGACAAGTGTCAACATGAGATGGCTTGAGAGGAGAGGGAAGAAGCGTTTAAATGCTTGAGATGATATGAAGGTTACCCTAGGAGGGTTAGGTTAGGCTTGAGTTAGTGGATAAATTTTTTATCCAATTAATAAACTCTTATGCAAGAGTTAATGGAGATAACCATGGTCAAAGCAATAAATCCTTGAAGAGACTCATGAGTTAAATGAGGGTTGAGTTAAAGGGAAAGTCTCTAACCATGTGGGGAAGTTGAGTTAACCATTAATGGTTATGTAAGAGCCATAAAGGCTTTGAAAGATTTTGGGGGTTAACCTGTTGAAGAATAAAATCCTTGAATGCATTTCAAAGACTTTGAGGCATTTTTGAGAAGTGACCTTTGTTTGGGAATGTGCAAATGATTAGAGAGGGGGATTAGGCTAATTAGAAGAGGTTAGAAGAGTCTAGAAGGGGGTTAGTGTTAGGATTCCCAAAGATACTAAGAGTGGGGGTGAATCAGTATCTAACCAGTTATATAATATTCTTGATTTAAAACATGTAAAGCATATCAATACTATATACCAGTAAACCAAAAGTAATGCAATAAACTGCTAACAAAAACCACATGAAAAGAGCACCATAACATAGTAGTTTAATGAGGAAACCTGGTGTGGGAAGAACCTCAGTGGGATTTGTGACCCACAATATTCGCTTACTGGCCAATAAGGGAATATTACTGCTACAATAGGGGCCTGCACATGCAGGAAGGCCAAGTGCCTAGAGGTCACTGCTCAAATACAAAATAAGAAGTCACACTGACTTACATAATGGATTATACAAATCCAATGTCTTGTACTGCTTCAAAATAGCATCTGCTATGCCAGATCTAGTACTAGTTTTAGCTTTGCTTCATACATAAACCCTTAGCCTATAATTCACATAATAGGTTTGCCTTATTTTGCCTATCACATTATTTCTTCCTAACAATTACAAAAATGTTCTACAATGATCTCATACATATATGAGTCATATTACAACTTGCCATATCAACTTACAATGATTTTATAATTAATTACAAAATATATTATAAAGAAAATTCTTATCGACCAAGGTGTCGGTATCCTTCCTTTGTCTGTCAGTGACCTATGTGTCGGTGTAGAGTCTGTCGTTGCCGGTGCCAGTGCCGGTACATTGTCTTGCCTGTATCATATGATTGCAAGGTTGCCATCACTGAAAAAAAACTTCAATCACCTACAATTTCTCATTGGAGTGTGCATTTGCCAACAGTTAGAAGAGTCTAAAAGGGGCTTAGTGAGCGAGTGAGGATAAAAGGGGATTTTAATTAAAATAAAATTTACTTATTTCAACTAAAAATGTGCAACTTGCATTTGTAGGAGAATGCAAGTGGGAGGGTTTTAGAGATTTAAATAAATATTTATTTATTTAAATGTGGGAGGGGTTAATTAAACAAATATGCTTTAATTTAATTAACTGTTAGAGTATGGTTTAATGAATTAATTTTAAATAAATTGACTAATTTATTTAATTAATAGAAGAGGTTTAGGATGAATTAATTAAATATCAATTTAATCAACTATTGATGGATGGTTATATAATCCAATAAATACTAAATATTCATTCAATTAAGTAGACGGATTTCGGTGTCTACATTTGCCCCTCTTTGAGATGGTGTCATTTATCACACTGTTTCAAAGAAAAATAAGTAAGCATAGTATGTGCCCCAATATGCACCAAGGTAGTGCTTAGGTATGCCCCCTCAAGAGATGGGAAAAAAGTTTAAAAATTTGGGCGATCTCTCAAAAAAAAGAAAGAAGTTAGGGGACAGTAGAATAGAGGAATTTAGAGGAAATGATGAGAGAATAGAGGAAAATGGGGGTAAAATGGAGAAATAGAAAGCCTCCGAAGTACACGGGGTCCACAGTGGTCACGGGGTGATGCAGTGGTAGGCTATATATAGGGGAGAAGGGGTAAAACAATCCTCATTTATACATGTGGCCATATCAATCCATAGCTACTAACAACGACCTCTGTAGTAGTGTAGGAGAGTGAAAATGGTGTTTCCCATTGCTGATCATCGAATGGAGTGCATCCAGACGTACCAGTGGCCAACGGAGTATGGTCCCCAATAAGTCGAGTTCTAACTTTTTCCTTTTGAGTTCATTTAGTGCATTAAATGGCTAGGGGAAAATGTCGGACGACAAAGGTGCTAAAATGTTGTTTTAGCACTTTTGTTGTCTAAAGTAGCACATCCGTGCCGCAATGGCGCTTTTGTGTAGTGGTTTTAGTGCTATTTCCAATATAGTGCTTTGGTATAGGAGGTATAGTGCTATTGTTTTTGTAGTTTAAGCATGCTTTTCCGGTTGAATGAATGAGGTTAGTGTAGCACACGTGTCGCTCATTGTGCTTTTGTTGGCAAAAATAGAATGGTTGATTAGGGTAGTGCTTTTGTATATTGTAAATAGCATTGTTGATTATGTTGTGCCACTTTTGTCAGTGTGGTAGCACTTTTTCCTGTAAGTGTAGAAGGATCGATGTTGGTTGCCCCAAGTTGAATGTTGATAGAAATGGTTTCTTCTTGCATGCATAATAGGGACCTATGAGACTAAGTGAACCTGTTGAGACTAGGCAAGTGATGTAAATGCCTATTGGTAGTCTAGGGTTAGTAGTGAGTCAAGTTACCCGATGAGACTTAGATACTTGGAAAAAGCATCTGATGAAGTCTAGGTAAGAGGCAATGTTACATAGAAAAGATTATTGACAGTTTGTGTGATTTGTGGTTTATGTACGAGGATCATTTAGGGGTCTTGCAGATGCATGAGAGCCATCCAGCTACACTGTGCCTGCAAGATTAGTTGACCATTCTAGAGATATATTCTATATGTGTAGCGGGGTTATATGATATGATGCACCTACCCATGATTCAAGCAAATTGCAGATTATTGATAGTGTTGGCCAAGTGATGGCACAGCGAGACATGCTCTTTTCAGTTGGAGATGAAAGAGATGAATATGACACCAAAGGAAGAGGAGATTAGGTAGGGATAGCAGAAATGGTAGGGGAGATGGATGAGGTGGAGGTGGTGGAGGTGGTGGGGGTGGGGGAGGTGGATTTGGAGGTGGAGTGGGTGGAGGAGGATGCTTACAGAGGAGAGGGAGAGGTGGGAAGCCTTTATGACTATCATAGGGAGCAGCGAGAGAAGGAGGGAGAGATGTCGATGGTGGAGAGGGTGGTGATGAGATGATGGAGATGGGATAGGGAGCTATAGGTGGTGGAGATGAGATGATGGAGATGGAACAAGGAGTCATAGGTGGTGGAGATGAGACAATGGAGATGGTACAAGGAGCCATAGGTGGTGAAGAGGGAGACCTATGAGATGTGGTGATATTATAGTTGTAGACTCTCCTAATAGCAACCGCCACACACATCTGATATTTAGAGGCATAGCTAGAGGACAAAGATGCAGAGATTGCAGCCAGGGATGTCCATTGTTTTGCACAGGAGGCTGAGTTTACTGCAGTTGTGTGAGAGAGAGATGATGCAATGGATAGAGTGAGGGAGCTGCATGATAGAGTGTGAGGTTTGGCGGGAGTAGAGGGATAGGGTCCAACTAGGGAGATGATGAGGGAGATGCAGTGAGCAAAGGAAGAGATTGATTACTAGTGGGGATTATATGATCAGGTGGTATCGAGTAGTCAGCGAGCGATGATATTTTCCCAGATGCAGTGGTTCAGATCAGAGCAGTCATAGAGGGGTCAGAGTAGTGGTGGTGTGACAAGTCCTCCTCGATGAGATAGTGAGGGTGGTGGGGGAGAAACATCTTGCTAGAATGCCATTTGAGGTACTTCTATGCATTTTTACATTGTTATTAAATTGATACTTGGATGGCTCTTGGTAGCCGATATTTTGGACATCATTGTATTCTGATACATGTGTTCTTTTTGATGCGATATATGATGAGATCTCAGTTTTGTGGTGATGATATGATATGTATCCATGTGATGACATGATTTCTTTATGCAGGATGATGATATGATTTATGTCTAGATACATGATATGGAAACATTTTCTTTCTAGATGTACATGTTGATGATATGATTTCTATATGTATGATATGGATTATTTGCTAACATGTGGATGTAGGTCAATAGATATATGATGTTTTGGTAATGATATTAATGTGATGAAATGATGATGATTTATGCTAAATGATGAGATTAGATAATGAATAATGATATTTTGATAGATAATATTGTATATGTTGAAATGATGAGATAATTAGATGGATGACATGAGTAAACTATGCATTTTTAAGATGTACGTAATGAATCTAAATGAATGAAATTAGTATAAAAATGTTATCTATGTTTTTAAATGAATGCACTTTATGATGAATAAACAAATGCACTTAAATGAATGAATGAATGCACTTTAATGAATAAATGAAACTAAATGAAGGAATGAATGCACTTAAATGAGTAAATGAATGTACTTAATGATTGAGTAAATGAGTGCACTTATTGATTTGAATTACAACTAAATGATAATGAATGCACTTAATGAATAAATGAATGCACTTATTGATTTGAAATGCAATTAAATGATAATGAATGAATGCACTTAATGATTGAAATGCAACTTTAAATGAGTAAATGAATGCACTTATTGATTGAAATGCAACTTTAAATGAGTAAATGAAGGCACTCAATGATTCAAATGCAACTAAATGATAATGAATGAATGCACTTAATGATTCAAATGCAACTAAATGATAGTGAATGACAATTTATGAGTAAATGAATACACTTAAATGAGTAAATGAATGCACTTAATGAATAAAATGCAACTAAATGAAGGAATGCCATTCCTACATGATATATGAATGTCCAATTGGTTGGAAAATGCAGATATGGAATGGAGATGTGAGATGATGTATCAGAGAACTCCGTCGTGCTTGTACCCAAGACAAAGTTTATATGATTAGCTTTCTCATAGAAACCTGAATTAATTTCATGTGGACAACATATATGAATAATTAATAAATAAATGGGTGATATGCAACGGAATGAAATATAAATAGATGAGATAAAATGGTGATCCATGGCTTATTCAAAGTGCTTAATTTTAATCATCGAGCATGGTAGTATCGATCTTGGCTGAGGTATCACAAACCAAGGTTGAGAATTTCATCTATAAGAGAACATCACAGACAAGGAAAGTTCCCCTCCATTCTGGTTCATGTACAAATGGTCGAGGTATATGTTGTAGTCAGTAAGCCATAGTGATCCATGACTTGTATTTTTACATAGGATTCCATATCTTAGTGAAAGTCCCATGTAGACACCATTAGCATATGCCCCAGAACTTCATTGGAACAATCCACAGACAACAAACAAAGAAAAATATATCAGGAACCATCCCGACTACTCTAATCATTTGTGGATATCCTGCAGTAGCGTAGAAACCTGATATAAATATAAAAAAATTGACCAAGTGCTTATCAGCCAAACAAAATTTTCTTCTCAAACAAACTGTTACCATGTCTTATTTGTGAGGAAGGATGCATCCTTGTGAAGATGGTTGTGCACAAATGTGTGATTTGCTAGTTGATTTTGATAGGTGGCAATTGTTTAAGGAGTTTCAAAATATTGTTTTCATGTATGTTGCAATGTGTATGTACAAGGAACAACATACTTTGCAATGCTTTTGATTGATTTTGATATTTTTGTCATGTTTTTGGATTTTTTTGAATGTTGTGAATGTTTTTGGTATTATCTTTAGGACATTTTGCAAATGTTTTTGGGATTTTCTGAGATTTTACAAATATTTTTGGTATTATTTTAGGATGTTTTGAATGAGAAGTTTAATGAATCACAAGCGTGGAGAATCCACTCCCATCACTAGGTTAAGAACATTGCCCTTAGTTAAGTGTTGGTATGAAAGTGTGAGATGGGACATATGAGGCAATAACCTTGATTGTAGATCAATAACAAGCCATGGTATAAATGATGGGTGAATAGATGCAATGTATGTTATTGCAACAAGTCTGAAAGACAATGGAGCCATAGCCTTTACAAATGGCACCTGTTTACCAGGTTTTCACCACTATAGTTAACCAAGGTGCCACTAGAGTGGTTTTCACCATTTGGATGAATAATTTTCCTTGACTATTTTCTTGATTGTTTTATTTTTTTCTATTTTGTTCAGAACTTTTTCTGAATATTTTTGGTATTTTCTGATATTGGATGAGCTTGATGCTTTGCACAACTTATGTATGAAACTTTTTGAGAAGCATGTTGTTGATCGGATCTGTTAGTGGTTCTGCTTCTAAAGTTGCTAACTGATATGCCCCTAACCCAAAGATGGTAGTGATGATATATGGAACCAGCCAATTGGATTCAAATTTGCCTTGGTGTTCTCTATTCTACTGATTGGAAGGATTCTCCCTAAGAAGAAGATATCCTACTTCAAATGTGCGAGGTTTGACCCTATGATTGTAGCTTCTGCTCATGCACTGTTGATAGGCTTTTAGGTGATTGTAGGGAGCTTGTCACTTTTCATCAAGCAGTTTCAAGTCCTAAAGACATGAGACTCGGTATTCTTCATCACTTATTAGATTGTGCAAGGAGACCTGTAGAGATGGTAATTCAACCTCAATAGGCAGGATGAATTTTTCTCCATAAAATAGTGAGTAGGGGTTGTACCTATAGGATTTGAATGCTAGTTCGATATGCCCATAGTGCCGGATTCAAATGAATGTGCCAATCATGACCAACATCATTGATTGTCTTTTAGAGGATCCTCAATATATACGTATTGGATTCTTCTACTTGACCATTGCCTTATGGGTAATATGGGGTGGAAAAACGGTTTTGGATATGAAACTTCTCATAGAGTTCACAAACATCTTGATTTTTGAAAGGGAACCCATTATCTATGATGATGGATATGGGTACACCATATTGACAGATGATGTAATTGAGGATGAATGAAGTAATCTGCTTGTCAGTGACTTGGGTGAGTGGAACGACTTCGATCCACTTGGTGAAGTACTTTGTGGTGGTAATGATAAATTTGTGTTCATTGGATGAATATGGATGGATTTTACCCACAAGGTCAAGTCCCCACTGAAAAAAGGCCCATGGTGTTGTGATAGGTTGTAATTCTTATGTTAGGGCATGTATCAGATCTCTGTGAAATTGGCACTTCTTGCAGTTTATGATAAAGTAGTAGGAGTCTTCTTCCATGGAGGGCCAATAGTATCCTGGCCACATGATATTTTTAGCCAATGAACGGCCACCTCAATGAGCTTTGAAAATACCTTCATGTACTTCTAACAATGTGATCACCTCACCTTGCTCTAGATGTTGAAGGAGAGTACCATCGAGACCTCATTGGTATAAGGTTTCAGTAATGATGGTGTATCGAGAGGATTGGTGTATGAAGGTTTTTTTGTTGATTGTTTGATTGGCTAGGAGGATAGATTTGATCACGTAAATAGGAATAAAATTTATCATACCATGGGGAATCGAGACTAATGAGTTGATAGACCATCTTGGATTCTAGGATATCATAAGCAGGGATCCAAAGTTGTTCAGATAAAGAACTCGTAGCATGTGGATTTTTGTGGAAGATCAAGGAGAGAGGATATTGTAGCCATTATTGTTAATCAAATAAAAGAGGACACATTTAAGGAGAGATTGATTAAGGAAAAAGAGAAATTCTTTGAGGAAATTGTAAAGAAGAACAAGGAGAAAATGGACACCTTATTACCAGAACTTGGAGAGACAATTTTTGATTTCAAGAAACTATATAGAGACACTTGTAAAATAAATATTCTAACAGAAGATCTAGACAAGGAAATCAACAAAGCACAAGATGAGATTAACAATATTGTTGACAATCTGATAGGTACATCAGATTCATTTTTGGAGATAGAAAAGAAAATTGTAGATCTAGAAGAGAAAATTAAGAAGTTAGAGAAGGACAAAGAGAGAATAAAGGATAAGGCAAAGAGCTTAAAATGTCAACTTGGTCCTAAACTAGATTACCTCATTTCTTTGAGAAAAGAAATTTCTGAGGCTCTAGTTCCCAGACTTAAGACACCGGAAGAGAAAATGTACATACTCACCGATATAGTTCAGAGAACACAAGAGGCATTACATGATAGCAAAATACTCATCGGCAATTTAAATTTGGTTTTGACAGATATTTTTCAGATTGTAACCCACCGGTTACAAGAATCTAGGCAGGACTCCACTGACAGTGAATGCTAGCCTTTGTCATTGATGTCAAAGGGGGAGTAGTGAGATGAGAAAAATGATCAAAATGGGACATCATCAGCTCAAGGGGAGCATACATTTTTGGGCACATAGTTTTGGTAAGACAATTTTGGCAAACCATTATAGGACACATTCTTTTTGGATTTTTCTCATGAGTGTTGCCATTAATGCCAAAGGGGGATATTGTTGGCAAATGCACACTCCAATGAGAAATTGTAGGTGATTGAAGGTATTGTCATTGATGGCAACCTTACAATCATGTGATACCAATATGCACCGATACAGGCAGAATCTACACTGGCATACAGAACACCGACACCGAAAAGGAAGATTACTGACACCTTGGCTGACAACAATTTTGAATTAATGTATTTTGTAATTAACTATAAAATCTTTTGTAAGCTGACATGGCAGATTGGAATATAACTCATATATGTATGAGATCATTGTAGATCATTTAGGATATGATATGATGCAAAATATGAATAAAAGGTAGCAGATCTAATATGTGAATTATTGGTTAAGGGTTTATGTATTAGCAGAGCTTAAACCAGTATTGAATCTGGCATTGCAGATGCTAATCTGAAGTAGTACAAGACATTGGATTTGAATAATCCATTTTTGTAAGTCAGTGTGACTTCCTTTGTAACTAAGCAATGAGCTCTAGGCACTTGGCCTTCCTGCATGTCCATGCCCCTATTGTAAGCAGTAATATTCTCTTATTGGCCAGTAAGTGAATATTGTGGGTCACAAATCCCAATGAGGTTTTTCCCACATCGGGTTTCCTCGTTAAAATATTGTGTTATGGTGTGCTTTTCATTTTGTGGTTGTTATTCTTATTTGTTGTATTATTTCTAGTTTACCGGTACACAATTTTAATATGCTTTTCATGTTATAAGTTAAAAATTAGTATATCGGTTAGATGTTGATTCAAGCCCCCTCTCAGTATCTTTGGGAATCCTAACAATTGCATCTGCAGCTCTGTTCTAGTCTCAAGGAATCTACTCAAAAGTGATAGTTGTGAATAGTTCTTTGAAGCTATCAACCATTTTCTTGTAAGGCATGATTTTATCATCCTTAGTTTGGTATTCATCATTGACCTATTGGATTACCAGTTGTGAATCACCATAGACCCATACATCTTTTAAGTTCCACTGCATGACCATGTGTAGTCCTGTGATCAAGGATTCATATTCTGCTATGTTGTTGGTTCATTAGAATGTAAGCCTATATGATTTTGGAATGTTATCAACTTGAGGTGTGATGAAGAGAATGTCAGACCCTAAACCATGTCTGGTGTATGAGCCATCAAAATATAACGTACATGGTCATGATGGCATAACTGTGAAAATATCCTCATCTAGAAAATTGGAAATGAGAGGATGGTCACTTGTGAGTGGTGCTTCAGCTAGCTGATCTACAATGACTTTTCCTTTGATGGCTTTGTGTTCCACATATTCTATGTCAAATTCATTGAGGGGCATAACCTACTTTGCCAGATAGCTTGTTAGTGCTACTTTACAGAGTAGATACTTGAGTGGATCGATCTTTGTAATGAGTTGTATCTATGTGCTACCATGTAGTGCCTTAATTTGGTGGCTACCAAGATTACTGACAGACAAGCTTGTTCAATAGGGGTATAATTGATTTCATACCCTACCAATGTTCAGGAAATATAGTATACTTCACATTCTTTGCCTTCTGCATTATATTGTGCGAGTAAGACACCTAAGGCCATAGCTATAGCTAATATGTATAACAATAAGGGCTTGTTTGGAGATGGTGGCATCAACAATAGTGGCATCATTAGGTAGTCTTTTAACTATTGGAATACTTTTTGGAAATTCTCTTCCCATTTGAAATGAACATTATTGTGAAGAAAATGTGTGAAGGGATGACATTTGTCAGCCAATTGTGCAATGAACCACCAAATTGATTATAGCCTTCCTTGTAATGTTCTTAGTTGACTGATGTTCCAAGGAGGTGGCATCTCCATAACTGATTTGACCTTGTTGGGATCAACCTCAATTCCTTTGTTTGAAACAATATATCCTAGGAGCTTCCTGGAGGTTACCCCAAAGACACACTTCTTTGGATTTAAGTGTACACCATATTGCTCCAGTTTATTGAAGATTATGTCTAGTACAATGAGGTGACCCTCTCTAGTTAATGATTTAGCTAGTAAATCATCCACATAGTCTTCCATCTGTGTATGCATCATATCATGGAAGATAGTAGTCATTAATCTTTGATATGTGGCGCCAACATTCTTGAGACCGAATGGCATTACATTCCAACAATATGTATCCCATGGGCATGTAAAAGTTGTTTTGTGTTTATTGTTGGTATTATGGATGTGTTGCATTGGTTTTTTCATTGATATCAACACTTGTCAACACTTATCAGCACTAGAGATCTTTGGTTATGTTCACCGGCATGTTCAGTGACTTATGTACAATCACTGGTATTTGGTTCACTGGCAGGTTATATTGTTCACTAGTACAGAGGATGACTTGTTATCATCTGGAGATTACTTGGTTATGTTGAAGACATGGTTTGGCCACTTGGTTTTGATGATTTGGTTATTGGTCTAATCGATTTTGCATATTTGTTGTTACCAGTAAATTGGTCTAGGTTATGGACTAGCAAGCATTATCTATTCCAGATCAACACAACATGTTATGGAAATGATTTATTGATTGGTTATTATTGTAAATGCTTTGAGTAGACATGATGCATCGCATATTGATTCATTTGTAATTGATTTAATTGTAATATTCTTAGTGAGACGACCTACACATTTGGTCTTAGGTTTTGGTATATATGTAAGATCTCATTTGTGAGATTATGTAGAAGTGGAAGAGGAATACAATAAGGTATATGCAAATTGAAGTAGAGCTATACACGCAGACATCATTTGAAGATTGAAGGAAGGTATGAAGGAGACAATCAAAGATTAACCAGTACTGAATCTAGCATATGAAGATGCTATTATGAGTAGTACAATATCAGTGGATTTAACCATCCAATTGTAGTCAATGTGAATCTCATTTTGTGATTGAGTAGTGAGCTCTAGGCAATTGGCCTTTTTGCACATGCAGACCCCATTTTTATACACATACTATCTACAGTAGGATCATCTGATTGTGGGTAAGGTTTCCTACCATGGTTTTTCCCCTTAAAGGTTTTACATGTACAAATATCTGTGTTGTGTTGTGGATGTTATTTGTCTTTTTGTTTCACGCATTAAACTTTACCGATACTATTATTAACTATTAAACTGTCAATTGGCATTAAGTTTAGTTTACTGGTATTATGCATCAAGTTTCATTAATTTA
Source organism: Cryptomeria japonica (assembly GCF_030272615.1). Taxonomy (NCBI): domain Eukaryota; kingdom Viridiplantae; phylum Streptophyta; class Pinopsida; order Cupressales; family Cupressaceae; genus Cryptomeria; species Cryptomeria japonica. The sequence goes on along the minus strand of NC_081408.1, from coordinate 201,977,941 downwards.
TCTTTGGGTTGAAATTAATAGACAATTGATTCACCCACCCTCTTAGTTGCCTATGGGTCCTAACAATTGGTATCAGAGCCAAGTCCTCTTTTTGCAGAAGTTTAACAACTTGAGGAGATTCTAAGGCAACTAACTATTTCAGGAAGGACAGTATGAAGTTTGATGGAACTAACTATGGTATATAGAATATTAGAATGGAGACACATCTAAATTGCATTGGAAGAGACATATGGGATGTTATAAAGAATGGTTATGTTGGTCCTACACAAATTCAACCTAATCCACCAAACTTGGATAAAGATCAGGAGAATGATTGCAAAGCAAGAGAAGCACTTTTGAGCACATTATCAAATCAGCAAATCATGGGATTATCAGGTTGATCTACTGCTAAAGCTATTTGGGACAAATTGGAGACATTGAATGAAGGTGATACCACTGTCAAAATTGCAAAACTAGAATGCTTTTGGGTCAGGTATGAAAATCTGAAAATGGGAGAAGATGAAAGGATTTCAACTTTTATGGAAAGAGTCAATGAAATTGTTTTGGGTATACAATGTTGTGGAGGATCCTCAAGTGAAGATGAAATTGTTTTAATATCATTCCCACCGGCATACAAAAATTAAAGTGACTTCTATTAATGAATTGAGAACAATGCTTAATACATCAATATCTAGAGATACCTTAGTTGGAAAACTTTCAGCTTTTGAACTTGAGGAATTTGGTCCTGTTAATACAATTAAGATAGATATAGCCTTCAAAGCATCTTCATCTGCAATATCATCATCAGCATCTGAGAAATCTGATTGGAAAGTACTTTATGTGAGATAACTTGAAGAGCTTGAAGCACTATTTGCAAGGAAAATGCCTAAAGGTCCAGTTGGAAGTAAGTATGAAGGTAAAGCACCATTTAAAAGTTTTAACTGCAACAAAATTGGTCATGTGGCATCTAAGTATCCTAATAGACATGCAAGATTGAAAGAAGAAGCTAAAAGAACATACAAGCCTAACCTTGAATATTAGAGATACAAATTTAAGAAGAATAGAGACAAATCATGTTACTATGTTGTTGAAGGAGTTACTGATGATTCTGATGAGGAACTGATAGGACAATGGATGGGCTTTTGTTTCAATAACAAAAGATCACTTGATACCTACTATACAACCGATAGAGTAGGCCCTGGGAGCTAAAATTGAAGAAAAGGATGAATGGATCATTGATTCCGGATGTTTACATCATTTGACTGGTGATAAAAGTAAATTCTTAACCTTTCAGGAATACAATGGAGGTATAGTAAGATTTGGGGATGATAAAGCTTGTTTGATCAGAGGAAACAGCACTATATATTTTGATGGTAAGAACAATACTGACAATGTTTATTATGTTGAAGGTTTGAAGCATAATCTTTTGAGTGTTGGTCAATTAGTTGAAAAAGGATTTCAGTTACAATTCAAGAATGGAAAATGCAAAATCATGAATAGAATTGGTTTGGAAATTGCAACCGGTAATCAGACTAGAGGTAATATCTTTCACTTGAATAACAATGAGAATCCATGCTTGATTGCACATATTGATGAAAGTTGGTTATGGCATAAGAGACTTTGTCATGTAAATTTTGATTGCATTGTGAAGATCAGTACAACTAAGGTAGTAAGGGATTTACCTAAAATTGTAAAACCTCACAATTTGGTATGTAAGGAATGCCAATTTGGAAAGAAAGTTAGAACAAATTTTTTGAGTATTCTAGAGAAATCCAATAATGTTCTTGATTCAATTTACACTGATTTATCTGGTCCGAAAAGAACTAGAAGTTTACAAGGAGATAGATATTTTATGCTAATTATTGATGATTATTCTAGAATGTGTTCAGTTACTTTTCTTAGGAAGAAATCAAAAGCTTTTGGGAAATTCAAACTATTCATGGAAATGGTAGAGAATGAAACCGGTTAGGAGTTGAATTAACATCTAAGGAATTTAATACATTATGTGAAGTGAATGGAATCAAAAGAGAGTTATCAACACCTCGGACACCCTAGCAAAATGGAGTTGTGGAAAGGAAGAACAAAACTATTTTGGATGCAGCTAGAAGCATGATATCAGAAGAAAACCTATCTCATGTGTATTGGAGAGAAGCAGTAAATAAAATGGTTTACACATTCAACAAATTTCACATCAAAGGTGAAACCGGTAAGAGCCCTCATGAACTATGGTTTGGTAATACTCCTACTCTTAAATATTTCAAAATATTTGGAAGCAAATGTTATATTGGGAGAGATCATTATATTGGTAAATTTGATCCTAGAAGTGATGAAGGAATATTTCATGGTTATTCATCTAAGAGAAAGGAATATAGATGTTTCAATAAAAGATTGCAAAAAATCATTGACATTGCAAATGTGGAGATTGATGAACAGTTTAGAGGTAATCCAAGGTCTATGGACTCTAAACTGGTAGTTGAGATAATCACAAATGAAACTATATAGAATTTACCGGTATAGAATGTTGACCTAGTCACACTGGCATCATCTGGGAATTCCATAGTGACTGAAGAACAACATCAAGTGAATACACCCAGGTATGTAAGATTGAATCACACTAAAAGTCAGATAATTGGGAATAAGTATCAAGTTGTAATGACTAGAGGAATACTGGCAAATGAAGAGGTATGTCTAATTTCTCAAATTGAACCAGCATCAATTAATGAGGGATGTGAAGATAAAAATTGGATTAAAGCTATGGAAGATGAATTAGAACAAATTGAAAAGAATAACACATGGACATTGGTTCCCCGACCTTAAAAAAAATGTAAATGGAACTAAATGGGTATTCGGAAATAAACTTAATGAAGATGTTAAGGTAATCAGAAACAAAGCAAGATTAGTGTGTAAGGGATATTCACAGAAAGAGGGAATTGATTACAATGAAACCTTTGCACCGGTAGCTATAATTGAGGAAGTCAAACTATTTCTAGCATTTGCAACACACAAGAAAAAAAAAGTATATCAAATGGATGTTAAATGTGAATTTCTAAATAGTAATCTTGAAGAAGAAATTTACATTGAACAACCTGATGGATTTTCTTTGACAAATGACAAAGATATAGTTTGTAGGTTAAGGAAAGCTTTATATGGATTAAAGAAAGCTCCTAGAGCTTGGTATGCTAGATTGGACAAATTTCTTTTGAAGATTGCTTACACTAAAGGTAATGCTGATATCAACTTATATTTCAAAGTGACTAATGATGACATCTTGGTTATTGAAATTTTTGTTGATGATATAATTTTTGGAGGAGAAGATGGATTCTGTAAAAACTTTTCTAATAAGATGCAGGAAGAATTTGAAATATCTATGATTGGGGAGATAAAATTCTTTTTAGGATTGCAAATTTCATAGACTGATAAAGATATATTCATATGTCAATCTAAATACTTGAAGGAACTACTAAATAAATTTGGTATGGAAAACTCTAAACCGGTAAGTACTCCTATGACTACAACTGATAAACTATCATTGAAGGATGAATCAACACTAGTTAATACGACAAGATATAAATCTATGATTGGAGGTTTACTATATTTGACACAAACAAGACCTAATATTATGAATGTAGTATGTATTGTTTCAAGATTGCAGAGTAATCCTAAAGAAAATCATGAATGAGCAGTGAAAAGGATATTCCGATATCTACAAGGCACAACAAGTCTTGGCTTATGGTATCCTAAAGATTAAAATTTTGATTCATGTGCATACATAGATACTAATTGGGGAGATGTAGATGATAGAAAGAGCACCACCAGCAGAGCATTCTTTCTTGGTAGCATATTGATTTCATGGTTGAGCAAGAAATAGAGCTGTATATCATTATCAACAGTAGAATCAGAATATGTTGCAGCAGCAACTAATTGTACTCGGATATTATGGTTTAAACAAATGTTGAAGGACATAAAGGTAAAATGTAAAGAACCTATAATCATTTACTATGATAATATGGAAGCAATTGATATATCAAAGAATCCGGTATTTCACTCTTAAAATAAACATGTTTCTATCAAATTCAATTTTCTGAAAGATAATGTTGAAGAAAAAGAAGTGAAATTAGTTTATGTGAACACTAAAGAACAGATTGCAGATATATTTACTAAGCCTTTTCCTAAGGGAACTTTTGAATATCTCAGAGAGAAACTTGGGGTTATACCCTCACTGGTAGAGACTTAGATAGTTGGAGTATGGCATTAGACTGGTAGGAATTAACAAAGAAATCTTTTTCTGGCTTTGATGAAGGAGAGCTACTTCTCAGGGGGAATAGTTGGTTATAACAATTGGTGTTTGTAATTAGTTCTATGAACTAGTTGTATCTGGGTTTTTTTTATTGCTTTGGAATTTGATGTCAAAGGCGAAGAGATATCTATGGAAAAATGCATTATCTTTTGGGGAGAGATTATTCATTGGGGAGAGATATTATGTATTTTGATTTTTGATAATTGATCTCTTTGGGAGATTGTTGGTTTTTGGTTTTTGGCATTTCTACTTTGGCACTTAGATGGTTTTTCCATCTTGTGTTGCCATCAATGCAGAAGGGGGAGATTGTTGGAATTATGGATGTGTTGCATTGGTTTTGTCATTGATGTGAACACTTGTGAACACTTATCATCACTGGAGATCTTTGGTTATGTTCACTAACATGTTCAATGACTTATGCATAGTCACTGGTATTTTGTTCACCGGCAAGTTATATTGTTCACCAGCACAGAGGATAACTTTTTATCATTTGGAGATTACTTGGTTATGTCAAAGACATGGTTTGGACACTTGGTTTTGATGATTTGGTTATTCGTTTAATTGAGTTTGCATATTTGTTGTTAACAGTAAATTGGTCTAGGTTATGGACCGGCAAGCGTTATCCATTCCAGATCAGCATGACACGTTATGGAAATGATTTATTGATTGGTTATTATTGTAAATACATTGAGCTGACATGATGAATCACATATTGATTCATTTGTAATTGATTTAATCATAATATTCTTAGTGATCTGACCTACACATTTGGTCTTACATTTTGGTATATATGTAAGATGTCATTTGTGGGATTATATAGAAGTGAAAGAGGAATATAATAAGGTATATGCTAATATAATAAGAGCTATACACACAAACATCATTTGAGGATTCAAGGAAGGTATGAAGGAGACAATAAGAGGTTAACCAGTACTGAATTCAGTATATGAAGATGCTATTTTGAGTGGTACATTATCAGTGGATTTAACCATCCAATTGTAGTCAGTGTGAATCTCATTTTGTGATTGAGCAGTGAGATCTAGGCATTCGGCCTTTCTGCATGTCCAAATTCCATTTGTACACAAATACTATCTGTAGTAGTATCATATGATTGTGGGTAAGGTTTCCCACCATGGTTTTTCCCCTTATACGGTTTCCACATATAAATATATGTGTTATGTGTTGTGGATGTTATTTGTCTTTATGTTTCATGTGTTAAACTTTATCGGCACTGTTATTAGTTGTTAAACTGCCAACCGACATTAAGTTTGGTTTATTGATATTATGCATCAAGTTTGATTAAGTTATCTTTGGATTGAAATTAATACACAACTGATTCACCCCCCCCCTCACAATTTCCTTTGGGTCCTAATATTGATCCTCTAGAGCAATATTTATCTAGGTGTATCCTAAATATCCATCCATGAGTGAGAGAATTATTGCATGTCCTATTGTGAGGTCCAGGATCATATCAATGTTTGGAAGAGGGAAGTCATCCTTAGGACATGCTTTGTTTAGATCTCTAAAATCTGTACAGATACGAATGCCTCCAGTCGACTTTTCCACTTAGCTAATGGGTCCTATGAAACCCACATCTAAGAGCTTTTTTAGTTATGGTTTTACTAATAATGCAATTTGAGGATGCATCTTTCTAAGCTTTTGTTTTACTGGTATGGCTCCTTCGGCTATTGTTAAGTGACACTTTACTATTTCTAGATTGAGTCCTAGCATGTTTTCATAGGACCATACAAAATTGATTTGTTTCTTGTGAAAGAACTCTATGAAATTACTATCTTCTGTTGGAGTCAGTGATTCTTCTAGATGTAGTATGTGTGAATTTTTCAGGTGTCCCTAGATTAACCTCCTTTGTTTCTTTGATGAGAATAGACGATCTCTCATGACTAGTACTAAAGGGGATAATGTCACACCTTCTATCCTCATGCACCTTAGAGAGGTTTTCACCATTGGCTACGTCCTTTGTTTTAACTCTTTTTGTTTCCACAAGTGCCATAGTGTGGTTTTCACTTCAGGATCCTATTTTGATTGTAATATTTTTGTGACTCAAAGGTGTGGCATTCTCTCCAAAGTAAGTCATGCTATTAATTTCAGTAACCTACCCAACTTTGTGATCCCCGCTTGGTATGTCATCCCGTAGTTCCAAAAAGTCTATGACAGCATCATCATTTTGGAAGGTGTCAAGGTGTGGAAGGTCTTACAGGTTCCATTCAATGAGGTCAGCATAAATAATTGACATTACTTCATCAATCAGGCTAAGTTAATATGATGCATGAGTTATGGTAAATATAGAGGAACCAAGGTTATCATCAATAGTATCCCTTTCATAACCAAGCCCAGGAGGTGACCTATTCGAAGTGTTCTCATTAACTGGGTTGCAAAAGGCCTTAATAAATGCATCTCCTTTAGCTTTCTTAACCTCAAAAGTGTCCCTATTAGATGATTGCGAAAATGAAGAATCCCACTCATATTCATGTGAATCCATCTCGGAATTACTCTGTAGAAATTTGATACTGTGTTATAGGAATGTCTATTGATGTGATATGTTTTTCAATAGTTGTTGTAATACTTTTATTGGACAGTGTGGTTGATGTTTCTTGGGTGTCTGAGGTAGACAAGAGTTCTATCCCAGGACTAAAAGTTTGGTAGGCAATATAACTCCTTTTCTTACTTGCAACAAATTGAGTATCTTCGTAAAAGGAAAATTTAGACCTAGGAGGTTGATTGGCAATAGATATTTCCCTACTTCTTGAAGGGGTGATATTTTAAGTGGTCTTCTTATGTTTGTCTAGAATCCTGAGTTTAGAAGAGCTACCTGAACCAGGGTTGAATCTAAGTCCAGATGTATCACGGGGTTGTAACAATGGTTGTAATAGCTCTTGTACACCTTTCTTATAGAATCCAAATGCACTATGGCCATCATAGCCCATTTTTTATTAGGGTAAAACCTTTACCATACCTTTCTATTGGGATCTTGACCTATTGTCTAGCTGTGTCCCAAGGTTTCTTGTAGATCCACTCCACCAAATCTTCATCAAGATTTTCTTGTTACTATGATCTTTTAGGGATGAAATAAGTGGTTTGAGTGACTATTGTGGTTTTTCATTAGTCCTATATGAGAGGGGTAGTTGGCCAACATAGAAAAGCTGACTAATATTATACTCTCCTGGTCCTTCATGTTGTATTTTCATTTTTCAGCTTTTCTTGTTTGGGTGTAGGGATTGGTGGATTGGTGAGGTTTGTTGGGTGAATGTAATATGATGAGGCAATGAATTCTCTATTGCTAGGAACTGTGATATCAGGTTGATGTCTTATATGGTTGTAAAAAGAAAATGGGTTGGAATCACCAAGGATAGTCATCTCTACTTCATTATATTAGTAAACTCAAGCCAACTGAAAATAAAGATGTTGTGAAAAAGGAATTAGTGGACAATAAAGAATCATGTTAGTAAACTTTCAACCATAAGCAAAACCTGAAAATGAATCCATTTCAAAGCATATCAAAAAAGATTAATAACAAAACAAAGAGGAAAATAAAGAACTAAACAACTTTAATACTCCCTCCCTATGCTTGATGATGTTGTCTCTTCCTTGTTCCTCTCCTCTCCAAGTCCCAAATGAGTGTAGCTCTCATCTTTTAGCACTATCCATGGATGTCATATGAACATTCAAGATGGTTCTAAATGAGAACAAATGCTTATGCAAGTGTAAAACATTTTCTATGAGAAAGCTCCTAATTAATGTCTATGTGAATTTTACTATAATAACAATGCTGAAATGCTTTGCTCCTCCTCCTTTTTTGGCTTGGGGAATGAGGTACTTTAATAGGGAAAAATGTTGATTGAATGGCCAAGATTGAATGGGATTGTGAAGGGTCAAGATTGATGGGTTTGGGATCCATGTGATGGCTTTCAACCCAATCCCATGATGACATGTATCAACATGAGATGGATTGAGAGGAGTTGGAAGAAGTATTAAATGCTTGAGATGACATGAGGGTTAGCCTAGGAGGGTTAGGTTAGGCTTGAGTTAGTGGATAAATCTTTTATCCAATGCATAATACTTTTATCCAATGGATAAAATCTTGTGCAAGAGTTAATGGAGATAACCATGATCAAAGCAATAAATTCTTGAAGAGACTCATGAGTTAAATGAGGGTTGAATTAAAGAGAAAGTCTCTAACCATGTCAGGAAGTTCAGTTAACCATTAATGGTTATGGAAGAGCCATAAAGGCTTTGAAAGACTTTAGGGGTTAACTTCTTGAAGAATAAAATCCTTTAATGCATTTCAAAGACTTTGATGCATTTTTGAGAAGTGGCCTTTGTTTGGGAATGTGCAAATGATTAGAGAGGGGGATTAGGCTAACTAGAAGAGGTTAGAAGAGTCTAGAAAGGGGATAGATAAGTCTAGAAGGGGGTTAGTGAGAAAGTGCATGAGGATAAAAGGGGATTTTAATTAAAATAAAATTCATTTATTTCAACTAAAATTGTGCGACTTTAATTTGTAGGAGAATGCAAGTAGGAGGGTTTTAGAGATTTAAATAAATATTTATTTATTTAAATGTGGAGAGGGGTTAATTAAATAAATATGCTTTATTGATTTAATTAATTGTTAGAGTATGGTTTAATGAATTAATTTTAAATAAATTGAACAATTTATTTAATTAATAGAAGAAGAGGTTTAAGATGAATTAATTAAATATCAATTTAATTAACTGTTGATCGATGGTTATATAATCAAATAAATACTAAATATTCATTCAATTAAGTGGACATATTTGGGTGTCTACAATATCAATAAGTGTACTTTCATGAAGGATGAGTTAGTCTATTTAGGATTTGTGATATCTGAGGATGGTTTGAAGATGGACCCTGAGAAAGTGAAATCCATTGAGTGGCCTACACCAGAAAGCATTGGAGAGGTAAGATCATTTCATGGATTGGCTAGTTTTTACAAGAAGTTTATCAAAAATTTCAATTCAGTTTGTAACCCTATGACTGAGACCATGAGAGGAGATTGGAAGGAATTCAAGTAGACCATTGGAGAAAACAAAAGTTTGGAATTGTTGAAGCATAAAGTGAGTGAGCAACATGTGTTAGCTTTACTAGATTTCAATAAGGTATTTTAAGTGGATTGTGATTCAAGTGGAACAACAATAGGAGCAGTTTTGAGCCAAGAAGGGAGAGCAGTAGCCTATTTCAGTGAGAAATTGAATGATGCCTAGAAGAGATATTTAGTGTATGATCAGGAATTTAATGCCATAGTTCAAGCCTTGGAGAAATGGAGACACTACTTTTTGCCTAAGGAGTTTGTGTTGTATACAGATCATCAAGATTTATAGTATTTGAATAGTCAGAGTAAGTTGAATCAGAGACATATGAGATGGGTAGAATTCTTACGGAGTTACACCTTTGTGTTGAAGCATAGAAGTGGGAAATCTAACAAAGTTGCTGATGCATTGAATAGGAGAAGAAATTTCCTAACAGAAATGAGAGTGGCAGTATTAAGTTTTGAAGATTTGAAGACTTGGATTTTGCATAACCTTGGAAAGCATGTAGATAACTAGTTATGGTGGATAGGAGAAAATGGTTGGATTATTTTATTCAAGATGGAATATTATTCAGGGGAGTTCAGTTGTGCATACCTAAGAGTTCCATGAGAGAGAACCTACGAAAGAGAAATATAGTGGAGGTTTAGTTGGAAATTTTGGCACTAAAAAAATAGTTGCATTAGTGAGTGAGAGGTACCTTTGGCCCCATATTCATAAGGATGTTAAGAGATATGTGCAAAGCTATAGAGTTTGTCAAGTTGCAAAAGGTAGCAACCAAAATGTGGGATTGTATAAACCTTTGACAATACCAGTAACACCTTGGGAGGATATAAGAATGGATTTTTTACTTGGATTGCCTAAGACATCGAGAGGTAATGATGCTATATTTTGTTGGCACATGGACACTCCAATGAGACATTGTATGTGATTGAAGGTTTTGTCATTGAAGGCAACCTTGCAATCCTATGGCACCAGCAAGACATTGTACCGACAAAGCATTACATAGGCAACCTTGCAATCCTATGGTACCTGCAAGACATTATACTAGCAAAGCATTACACAGGCAACCTTGCAATCCTATGGCACCACCAAGACATTATACCGGAAAAGCATTACATAGGCAACCTTGCAATCTTATGGCACTGGCAAGACATTATACTAGCAAAACATTATTCAAGCAAGACAGTGAGATCACTCTACACTGGCATCAGCACAGAAGAAAATATGTATACCGGCACAGAGGCCGACAGGATTTTTGATATGTAATATTTTGTTTATTATTGTAAGCCGACTTGGCAAATTGTAAAATGACTCTTGTATATAAAAGAGATCATTGTAGTCATTTGTAGGATATGGATAGGAAGCATAAAGAAAATTATAAGGTAGACCTAATGTGCAAATTGTAAGTCAAAGGCATATGTAAAGAACAGAGCAAGAACCGGTACTGAATCTAGCATTGAAGATGCTATTGTAAAGCAGTATAGATCATTGGATTTGCATAATCCTCATTGTAAGTCAGTGTGACTTCATATTGAGTAGTGTCCTCTAGGCAGTTGGCCTTCCTGCATGTGCAGGCCCCTATTGTAAGTAATATTCTCTTATTGGCCAGTAAGTGAATATTGTGGGTCACAAATCCCATCGAGGTTTTTCCCACACCGGGTTTCCTCATTAAACATCTTGTGTTATGGTGTTATTTTCATGTGGATGTTTTTAATTCTGTTATTTACATTAATTCTTGCATACCGGTATACTGTAACTTTATGTTCTACATATTCAGTTTTAAGAAAATCTCATTACCGATCAGATACTAATTCACCCCCCCCTCTCAGTATCTGTGGGACCCCTAACATATTTGTGGTAGTGGATAGATTTTCAAAGATGCTTCATTTCATAACTTGTAAGAAGACATCAGATGCATTGCATGTAGCAGACCTATTTTTCAAGGAAGTGGTGAGATTGCATGGATTACCTAAGAGCATAGTTTCAGACATAGACACTAAGTTTGTTGGCTATTTTTGGAGAACACTTTTGAAGAAGATGAAGATAGATTTAAAGTTCAGTTCTAATTTTCATCTACAAACTGATGGATAGACTAAAGTTAACCAGATCTTGGGAAACTTGTTGAGATATTTAGTGGGAGATAAAACCGGAAGTTGGGATTTGATCCTTGCACAGGTAGAGTTTGCCTACAACAATTCAGTGAACATAAGTACTAGAAAAACATCTTTTGATATTGTTACCGAAGTACATCCTAGAGGAATAGTAGAATTGAGAGACATTAGCAGTTAAGACTGGAAGAGATCAAAAGCATAAGATTTTGCAGATCACATGGAAGCATTATGATAGCTCTGAAAATTGATTGCATGAAATTTTCAATTTTTGATCTCAAATATTTATTTTTAGGTTTTATTTGTATCCTCTGAAAATGATCCAAGGTCTAGGGTTTAGGGTTTATCAAGCTTCCTTACTTTTTGTGAAGAAAACCCTAGCTATGATATATTCTGCTGTTACTTTTTCCCACTTAAGGCCGAGGGTACCTTTTCCATGGGCGAGGCCATCCTATTTCCTAAATGTTAAGTGATGGCTAACCGGTTTATAAAAAATGATGTTTCCTAAGTCACAAAATTTCCTTATGACTGGTTCTCCTTTTAAATATCCATGCCCATGATTTCCCTAAGCCCAAAATTCCTAAAGTATTTTGATTGATTTCTAAAGACAAGATGAATCCAATGACTAGCACTTCCTTGTGATCAAAGATGGGAGGATTTTAATGACTGCAACGTCGCAAGATTGTGTCGCATGTTATCGATGGAAACCAGTAGGGTTGGTAGTCTAACCGGTCAAACCATTGTGTTACCAATTCACAAGTAGTAAAGGTTGGTCTACTAATAGTCCCATCAATTTGCATGTGCTCAAAATGAACAAAGATGTTTTATCCTATGGTAATTTAAGGTGCTTGACTTTTAAATCCTAGAAGAGTTAATGGGTAGTATGCAAAGCGGTAAAGATTTAACAGATCAGACAACGCTCATGTTCCGCAATGGAAGTTGTAGGGAGATTACAGACCATGATATTATGAGATGATGCCACATGTCCCAAGGAGACTAGGAAGACCTACGGTGAGGTCACTGATGGAGTCCGATCAATGAATAATATGGTTTGGATAGAACATGATTCGGTGGGTCTGTCGATACAGATAGAATGACAAATGTTGCGTTGGCAAATAATGACTGTTAGATTTACCGAGCTAGATGAGATCCGTAGTTGAGTCTCAAATGAGAAATTAGCAGAGATTCTAAAGGCATAAGTCATAGCTTGTGTGAGAGAGGCAGAATGAATGGGATTTTGACTTGGTTATTTGGGATTGATTAGACTGTCAAAGATAATAGCCTGGAGATGTGAAACGATTTAGACAAAATTCTAGATCAAGTGTGATGGATCACGAGTTCTTTGATGAATTCAGAGATTTGTTTATTGGCAGAGATCCTAAAGCAAGAGACTGGACACTAAGAAAGGAATAAGATCATAATAAAATGATTCACATAAGGGGAACACATGTAGGTAGCAATGGAGTGATGGCCTAGAGGATGACAATGTATTGAGTTGTAGGCATGATTGTTGAAATCCATAGCTCAAAAGATAAGCAGACGATATCAGGATGATGATGATTTTTGCACGGATTAGTACTGCCACATTGAAAGGAACACTGATTATAAATTCACTAGGCATATGATAAAATGGGTAGAAATAAATACTAGCTTTTTCATTTTTCTTATAAAAATTCTTTATCAAGAAGATGATGTTGTTCAAACAGAATTATGATTGGAGATGTTGCATATTTTGTGCCACTGGATGGATGATCTTTCTCTCGTATATTTTTTCTCATTACGAGAGGGGTTGTGAAAGATCAGGGGATTGCCAGAGGTGGTGTGAAATATTTTTCTTATCATAAAAAATCACCCTAGGCATATTCCCCACTCTTACTCTAGATTTTGTTGGCAGAGTGTTCCAAGAGGGAGCTCATAGGGAACTAAAAGAAGCATTTGTTCAAGGGAGGATTGGTAGCCAGTCATCTTTGCAGCAACATGGAAGCTGCAATGCCTTCTCAACAAATCCTACTTACCCCCAAGTTCCTCTTTCCATTTTCACTAATCTGAGGCATAAAGGTTGGAGATTTTCCTCCATTTTGGTGGGAAAATTTTATTTCATGCTAAGATTTGTTTTCCTTTTTAGGAAGAGAAATTTTGTGTAAAAGACTAAGCATCTAAGGGTCTGCTTGGAAGTGTCAGGGTGATATCAGTGTGGCTCAAGTGTTTTTCTTTCTACCAATAATCGGTTGAAGATTTTGGTTCCACCTCATCATGAGCACTATCATGTGGATAATGAATATTTTGTAACAAAATTGTGTACAACCTCTAAGGCTTGGTTTTGATGACAAGTGTCTTTTGGCCTGAAGCTTGTCGCTCCCTTGTTTTTTATAAAAGGAAAATCAAGGCCATTAGTTAGGGTTCTGAATTTTCTAAGAAGGATCTCTGTAAAATAGATCTATTCTGTAGGGTTAGGTTCTAGGTAGTTCTAGAGAGTCATAGGAAATAATAAGGGTTGTAATGTTATTTTGCAAAGAAAAAAAATGTAATAGAACAGTTGTGAGTTCCCTTTTCAAGTGGGTTATTTCATACTTGAATTTTTTGTTTATTATCTGATAAAAGATAGCTTATGATATTAATAAAAATATTTCTCCTTATCTTTACTCTCCCGTGTGCGATTTTATCTTCTTTTAAGAAAATGGGATCAAGGGTTTTGTTTGTTTGTTGCATTTGTTATGATGTATGTATTCTTGCATTCAATGCTTTAGTCCAAGGGTTTAATTAAAATGCTTGAATGAGATTACAGAGAAATAAGACTTGCCATAAGATTTGATAACCAGTTCAGGTGAAGGATTGTAAGTAGAGTGATATAGTAAGACAATATTGTTCTAGGCTGGACCAACTATCAGATGATTTTTTATCAGATCTCAATAATGCTTTTCAAAGACTCTATGACCCAAATGGATAAGGCACTGGTATTTGCTATCAAATTTCATTAGGTTTTAAGTTTCAGGCTTATCTTATTTATGATTTCTCAGAATGAATCTTATAAATGTCAGAATATCATTTGTTAAGTTTTATATATTTTCTGAAAGTTGTCCCACCCTATCTCATACTCCAGCTTAAGGTTGAGGATCACTGAAGGATTTTCCACCCTTGAGTATTCTCCCTTTATATTGAGCCTTTTCATAAGATAATCTACTTTGTTTCAGTAAGTTACCGAGTATTGTTATAGAGAGCAAGAGATCTTACTGAAGGGATCACCCTTCCTAGTTCTGTGGAGCCTAAAGTGTAGAAGGACTTTCTTTCCTTGTTATTGTTGGTCCAAGCCTAACAAATATTGATAGTTGGAGTTGGATCTCCATAGATATTTGGAGGAAATCAGCTTGGTCTCTGCCCAATAGCAGTGTAAACCCATCATCCATTTTTGGGAACCAACAAAAAATGGTGACTCTGCTGGGGACCCAGATGAAATGTTGTGAATCTCTGGTTAGAAAGATTTACCAAATATATAGTGGAGATTTTTTCCCACAGAGTAAAAAAGAGTTTTAAACCCTCCCTTGTTGGTTTGAGTCAATTCTCATAATTGTCACTAAAAAATATACTATAGTTATTTTTCTATAAAGTGTTTTGTCTAGATCTATCCATTTTTCAAGATTATATGTAATACCTCACAAGTTGTGAGTGGCGAATCTAAGGCTCTGAGATCTATGCACCAGTGTGTGTTTTCTTGAAGAAGAACCAAGAAATTTTCAGAAAAGATGAAGCAGTTTTGAGCTCTTATGATGAAGTACCCTAACAAGTTGAGGATGGAATTAGTAATGCCATTTGATGAAAAGGAAGTGTTGTAGTGTTGTGTTGAAACAAATCTGACCTGTGAAGAAATTCCAACTGTTTGAGTGTTTATCCTCTACAAGGAGGTGGCGACTCTATCAAAAGATCAGTGTTAAAGATTAGAAGGATTGAAGGTGATTTTTCAAGTCCCAGGTTAAAGAAGGTAGCAACAGCTTTAGCATTTCCAGGTATTTAGATTTTCATGAGCCAATTATATTTTTTATGAAAATTATATGAAAAAAATAATTTCCTGAATAGTGAAAGAAGCACTAAGGAAGGGAATGGTAGTGATTATTTTACATACTCCTATGATTTAGTTTCCATTTTCTGTATAAGATTAGATGGACTATGTTTTGATCCTTACAATGTAATAGTTCAAGATTTAAGAGAAAAATAGGGGAATGAATGAAAATAGGTATCATGTGCCTATGTTTCGCTATGAAATGTCAAATACAAATGTGCAACCTATACCGAGTAATCATAGAGCTTTCTTTAGGGAAAGATATAAGTCATTGAATTTCGATGGTATCCAAGGTTTCCCAAATCTTGTTCCTGTAGGGGTTAGGGAACAATTATGAGGATTTGGTGGGAAAAGGTCAGAATCAACACAACAACATTTGCAGGAGTTTTCTAGAGTTGATGGAAGATTTTGAAATAAATTAGGAAGATGTTTTCATGAAGTTGTTTGTTTAGTCTTTGAAGGAAAATGTCAGAGATTGGTTTTCCTACATGCCAGTGTGTTCAATCTCATCATGGGATGAATTTAAGGTAGTATTCATGGAATAGTTTTGTGAAAGAATTAATCCAAGATCAGTTATGAAAATAGTCATGGGTATCCAGAAAGAAGAAGATGAGTTAGTACCTTCTTTTAATCTTAGGTTTGCTAGGACATTGGATGATATTCCTAGTAGCTATAGACCAAATGATGTAGTATGCTTAGTTGTCTATTTGGTTACATTTGATGAGGAAGAGAGTTACTTGCTGAGAGATAAGGGTCCTAAAACCTTGCATTAGGCTTATAGGATAGCAATGGATATCGAGAACAACTTGAAATATGGAATCCCTAGGGGTTATCTATCTACAAGGGTATGTTCTCCTAAGATATTTGAGGTTGAAGTAAAGCATGAATCTGAATATAAAGAACCATGTCAAGGCCCTTATATCCCTACTAATGACATTAGCCATGTTACTTATTATGATTTGAAAACAAAGATGAGTGAAGAGAACTTGTCCTAGATGGTGGTTATTCCTCATATTGATGAAGAAGGGATTAATGAGAAAGTATCTAACATATTAGATATAGAAATGGATATGGTGTCAATCACTTTACTAAAAGATAGAAACATTAATTTCTCCAAGAAGAGCACCTTGCAAGAAATTGGTTTGCGATCTTGTATTTTAGATAGATTCGACAGTGAGTATGAGGAATTGGAAATTTTTATGTCTGAAATGGATGTAGGTCTGCGGGATTTTGATGATATGAATTCACTCTCTCAGGAAATAGTTGTATATGATAATGAAAACTCAAATACTAAGATACCATCAGTTTTAGTTGATGAGAACAGTGAGATAGACAATTGTGTGGTATGTTTAAATAATGAGGAAGTCATATTTAACCAGTCTAGGGATCAACCTTATAATGGATTGGTTTTATGCAAGGAGTTATCTTCATTTGAAGCGTGGGAGTTTGAAGAAGATGAAAAAGATTATGCTAGAAGCAATTGTCTTGATCTTCCGAGGGATTTCTGTGAAATTGACTTGGAAAAATTTATGACTAGTAAATGTGAATATGATTTCCTCTTTGATGTTACAAATACCGACATTGAATATGAGAGTGTGGAGTTCGTTGATATTGACTAAGGTTCTGATATAGATGAAGGAGATTGTCGTCTTGTTGATCCACATGACATTTTGAAGCCATAATGGGAGTGTTTTATGTTCCATGAAGATACCATTGTTGAAAGGGTAAATGATGACATTTTTTCATCATGCAGTGATCTAAATGTACACAACGTTTATAAAGACACACTTGCCACAACAACAAAAAATGAAACTCAATTAGAATGGTTTTTCAGGTATTAACTGTTCTAGTATGGATTCTTGTAAAATTATTACTATATTGGATGAGCCAGCATATGAGAGATTTCCATTTGACCTTTGCATTGAGTTTGCACCATGTTTGAAAAAATACTTTAGTAATAGGCATGATGTAGGGGTGCAAATAGATGAAGAAAGCAATTTCTATGGTGGCAGGTGCATAATAGAGTATAGATTTTTTATCTTCTCTTTTCAACTTGTTGAGGCAAACATGAGACCCGTTTGATTTTGTTATCATCTCATCTCCATTTCGGATAGTGATTTTGGGTTCTGTATATGTCATGCAAAGCTAGATGGCAAGGTTCAAGTGAATGGACATTCCACTAAGATAAAGGTCTTTTATAACATGTTGAGGGAGAAAAAATTGTATAGTTATGATATCTCTAGATTGTTCAAAAATAAAATGTGATCATAACTATATTTTTGACAGAGGAAAATATTGGTTGACATTGGCAGATGACATTGGGCCATCATATGTGGTTTAACCTTGTAGGCCACAAATAATTTGGGGTAGAGTAAATTTCTATAACTCTATGCCCAATAGATCTATAAATAAATTCCCTCTAAAATTGCCTATTCGTGGACATTTTTTGAGGTTATACTTTTCTTAAAGTAGTTGTTATCCATGAGAAATAGTTAGGTTTTCTTTGGTAGTGTAGTTTCCTTTCTATTGAGGTTACACTATCCAGGTAATTTTTTTTTGGTCTACCTTGCAGTTGTTCTGCTTCACTTAATGCTTCTAGTCTCTCACCTCATTCCTATGAAATGAGCATTCCCAACTAGAGCCACTGATAGATCTAAAAATTGATTGCATGAAATTTTCAATTATTGAGCTCAAATATTAATTTTTGGGTTTAATTTTTATCCTCTGAAAATGATCCAAGGTCTAGGGTTTAGGGTTTATCAAGATTCCTTAAGTTTTGTGAAGAAAACCCTAGCAATGATATATTTTGTTGTCACTTTTTCCCACTTAAGGCCGAGGGTACCTTTTCCATGGGTGAGGCCACCCTATTTCCTAAATGTTAAGTGATGGCTAATCAGTTTATGAAAAATGATTTTTCCTAACTCACAAAATTTCCTTATGGCCGGTTCTCCTTTTAAATATCCGTGACCATGATTTCCCTAAGCTCAAAATTCCTAAAGTGTTTTGACTGATTGCTAAAGATAAGACAGATCCAACAACTAGCACTTCCCCGTAATCAAAGAATCAAGGATTTTAATGACCACGACATCATGAGATTGTGTCATGTGTTATCTATGGAAACCGACAAGGTTGGCAATGTAACCAGTTGAAGTGTTGTGTTACCAGTTTGTAGGCAGTAAAGGTCGGTCTACTAGCAGTTCCATCAATTTGCATGTGCTCAAAATGGATGGAGATGTTTTATCCTGAGGTAAAAGGTGCTCAACTTTTAAATCCTGGAAGAATTAATGGGAAATATGCAAAGCGGTAAAGATTTAACATATTAGATGGCCCTCATGTTCTCGGGATGGAAGTTGTAGGGAGATTACAGACCGTGCTATCACGAGATGATGCCACATGTCCCAGGGTGACTAGGAAGACCTATAGTGAGGTCACTAATGGAGTCCAATCAACAGATAATATGGTATTGATAGAACATGATTCAGTGGATCTGTTGATACAGATGGAAGGACAAATGTCGCATGGGAAAATAATGACCGTTAGATTTACCGAGCTAGGTGAGATCTATGGTTGAGTTTCAAATAAGAAATTAGGACGGATTCTAAAGGCATCGGTCATATCTTTTGTGAGAGAGGAAGAATGAATGGGATTCAGACTTGTCGATTCGGGATTGATTAGACTGTCAAAGATAATAGCCCGGAGATGTGAAAGGATTTGGACAAGCTTCTAGATCAAGTGTGATGGATCACGAGTTCTTTGATGAATTCAGAGATTTGTTTGTTGGTAGATATCCTAAAGCAGGAGACTGTACATTGAGAAAGGAATAAGATCAGAATAAAATCATTCACATAAAGAGAACACATGCAGGTTGCAATGGAGTGATGGCCTAGAGGATGATGGTGTATTGATTTACTGACATGATTGCTGAAATCCATAGCTAACAAGATAAGTAGATGATATCACCATGATGATGATTTTTTCATGGATTAGTACCGTTGCATTGAAAGAAACACTGATTATAAATTCATTAGGCAGATGATAAAATGGGTAGAAACAAATACAAGCTTTTTCATTTTTCTGAGAACAATTATTTATCAAGAAGAGGATGTTGTTTGAACAGAATTATGAATGGAGTCATTGCATATTTTGTGACACTAGATGGATGATATTTCTCTAGTATAATATTTCTCATTGTGAGAGGGGTTGTGAAAGATCAAGGGATTGCCAGAGGGGGCATGAAAGCTTTTTCTTATCATAAAAAGTCACCCTAGGCATATTCCCTAATCTTACTCTGCATTTCGTTGGTAGAGTGTTCCAAAAGGGAGCTCATGGGGAACTGAAAGAAGCATTTGTTTGAGGGAGGATTGGGAGCTAGTCATCTCTGCAGCAACATGGAAGCTACAATGCCTTCTCAACAAATCATGTTTACCCCCAAGTTCCTCTTTTCATTTTCTCTGATCTAGGACATAAAGGCTAGAGATTTTTCTCTATTTTAGTGGGAAAATTTTGTTTCATGTAAGGATTTGTTTTCCCTTTCAGAAAGAGAAATGTTATGGAATAGACTAAGCATCTAAGGGTCTATCCAGAAGTGTTGGGTAATATTGGTGCATCAAGTTTTTTTGTTTCTACCAATAATCGGTTGAAGATTTTGGTTCCACCTCATCACGAGCACCAGCATGTGGATAAGGAATATTTTATAACTAAATTGTATACTACCTCAAAGGCTTGGTTTTGATGGCAATTGTCTTTTGGCCTAAAGCTTGTCGCTCCCTTGTTTTCTATAAAAGAGAAATACAGGCCATTAGTTAGGGTTCCAAATTTTCTAAGAAGGATCTCTGTAAAATAGATCTGTTCTGCAAGGTCAGGTTCTAGGTAGTTCTAGAGAGTCATAGGAAATAATAAGGATTATAATATTATTTTCTAGAGAAAAAAAAGTAATAGAACTGTTGTGAGTTACCTTTTCAAGTGGTTTATTTTGTACTTGAATTTGTTGGTTATTATCTGATAAAAGATAGCTTATGATATTAATGCAAATATTTTTCCTAATCTTTACTCTCCTGTGTGCAATTTTATCTTCTTTTAAGAAAATGAGATCAAGTGTTTCGTTGATTTTTTGCATTTGTTATGATTTATGTATTCTTCCATTCAATGCTTGAATGAGATTACATATAAATAAGAATTGCCTTATGATTTGATAAGCAATTCAGGTGAAGGACGGTGAGGAGTGATATTGTAAGGAAGTATTGTTCTAGTCTAGACCAGCTGTCAGATGAATTTTTATCAGATTTCAGTAATTCTTTTCAAAGAATTTGTGAACCAAATGGATAAGGCACTGATATTTTCTAAAAAATGTCATTAGGTTTTTAGTTTTGTGCTTATATTCTTTATGATTTCTCAAAACGAATCTTATAAATATCAAAATATCATTTCTTAAGTTTTATATATTTTTTGAAAGTTTTCCCACCCTGTCTCATACTCCAGCTTAAGGTTGATCACTGAAGGGTTTTCCACCCTTGAGCATTCTCCTTTTCTGTTGAGGCTTTTCATTAGACAATTTGCTTTGTTTCAGTAAGTTCCTAATTATTGTTGCAGAGAGCAGGATATCTTACTGAAGGGATCACCCTCCCTAGTTCTGCAGAGCCTAAAGTGTAGAAGGACTTTTTGTCCTTGTTATTGTTGGTCCAAGCCTGACAGATATTGATAGTTGGAGGTGGCTCTCCATAGATATTTGGATGAAATTAACTTGGTCTCTGCCCAATAGCAGTGTAAAGCCATTGTCCATTTTTGGGAACCAACACATTGCATATTCAGGTTAAATAGTATTTGGAAGACATGAACAATAAATATAAAGAGAAGGAAGATGAGAAGAGGAGACCTAAGGAATTTTAATTTGGCAATTAAGTTATGGTATATTTGAGAAAATAGAGATTCCCAGTTGGAACTTATAATAAGTTGCAGATGAAGAATTTTGGACCCTGTAATATTTTGAGAAAGTTAAGTTCTGGAAATGCATATGAAGTGGAGCTACCAGATAGTCTAAGTATTTCACCTATATTCAACATTGTAGATCTTCATGAGTACCATGAACCAAAATTTAGTAAGGATAGTATTGTAGACCTTGAGAAAAAATTGCCCTAGAAGGAACCAGATCAAATTGAAGAGATTTTGGATGGTAGGATTCTGTGTATTACCCGAAACAATTAGTACAAAGATTATATTGTGAAGTGGAAGAGCATACCAGTTGAAGATTAATCTTGGATTTCTCAAGTAGAGGTAGACCACCTTGGTTTCCCTCTGACCTCAGCAAAGTGAGAGGCTCACTTTTCATTAACACCTGATGTTTGATGTAGGAGCATCCCCAGTTCACAGCAATCTTGGATCAACCAAAAACATTTTCCTTTCTGTTTTGTTTAAAGTTTCAATTTTCTTTCTATGTGTCCCGATTTTGGCTCACTGGATCCTATGGAGTTGGATTCTACTTGAATACTTGATCATCTTTCTTTCTTTCAAACTGCATCACATTTTGATCACTTTCTGGTAAGATATCACTACCAGTTTCCATGACAGTTTCTTGTTACTGGTTGTTCCTTTGTTACCAATTGCCTGAGACCTATTCTGGTGATCTATTGGAACCCATTCTAAAGCTTGCAAAGCCTTGAGAATTGATCTCAATGTTTCTTGGCATGTGTCATACCTTCTACATTTTCATCCTTTGGGAGGAATATCTTTGCAGAGGTCAACCTTGTTCATTTTGCACATTAGGTCTTGTTCTTCAGGTTTTTATCTCTTTCAGGCCGATGGATCTTTTGGATTGATATATATTTGTAATCATGCTTTAGAATGTAATGAAATTAGAATCAATTAGAGTATCAAATAGATAGATTGTGCCTAGAAAATAGATCTTTCAATTCAAGGCCTGGTTGTGACCTATTCTACCAGGCATGTGTGTCGGTATGTTGTAACAGAGTTGTTACCGGTTGGATGTAATTAAATTTCATGCAATTAAACTATATTTTCTGCATTCCCTTCATCATATTTGTGTGTTTCCATTGTGTTTACTCTTTTTGATCAGTCTGGGCTGATCTCCTTGCGGTCCCTCCTCACCGGTGACTGCTTCAATAGTCCATGCATGTTACTATCTTCTTTTGAGAGATTGGGGATAGGGGCATCCTCCTGTGTCTTTAATCTCATCAATAGGATCAAACTGAAATTCATTTGCCTATTCATCAAGTAGGCAATCGAAAACCTTCTCCAACTGAGTTGCAGGCTCTCTTATTGAAACTTCTTATTTCTCCTCATGGAGAGTAAAATTCATGTTGATATGACTTGGGGTGTAGGGTTCAATGTGATCATTGAAAATAGTTTCATCCCTAATAGTTACTTTGGTTACATATATTCTCCTAAACAAAATGTGAGACCAATAAGAAGATAGGTAGCCACCTATCTTAGCAGTGAATTCCCTAGATAGACTAATGGAAAAATAATGAGGGAGGTCAATCACTAAGATGTCTTGCAACATAATACAACCCAAGCAAGAATGCAAGGTTAGATTCTAATCTTTAATGACCCCTACAATCAGAATCGATGTGCCATCAAGTTGTACCACCCCTCTTGTTATAGGTTCATATTTGATACCTAGGTGTTCAGCTATTCCCTTAGGCATAACTAAACTAATAGCCCCACTATGTATCATGCAATTATGAACAAGTTTATCTCCTATGATTAATGATAGATAAAAAGGGGGAGGCTTACTAATTTTCTTTGTATTATCTGCCTCCAAAGGTTGCACTAGGCTTGTAGAAATTTAAGAGCTGCAACCTTCATCGGATCCTTCTACAACATCAATCCCCTTTAGGGCTTCTTGAACTAGATATCTTTGAGGTTGAATAGAAAGAGAATCTCACACAGACACATTGAGGTTGGCCTTCTTCATTTGTTCAACAATATTAAAGGGGATGGAAACCTTAGTAGGGACCTTTGTAGAAATAAGGTCCAATTTTGATATTATAGGAGCCTTAGGTGGCTCTCCCTTCTTGACATTTTGATTCATGTTTGATTCTCTATTTGGATCAGTCAACCCATTAGATACCTTAGGAATTGGGGATTGAAAAGTGATCTATGAATTTTGAGTTGTTGTGTTAGAAGAAACACTAGGGTCTATGGCCCTCTTTTTTGATCTTGTATTCCTAGCCACATTGTCCCCACTTTTTTGTTTTATTCCACAAAAATTAGCCTCCTGCCAATTCATAAAAGTTGTATCTCCTTGTGGATGACTTGAATAATCATCAAAGTGTTGTTTCCCTGATGTTGTTGGCTCCTCTTGTGCAACTAGGGCTTGAAAAAACTCACCATTCTGACATGAGGTTTGATTGTGTGGCTGATTGCATGCAATATACCAATATTTCTCTTGAGCAAGGTTGTTTTGTGTTGGCACTAGTGATTTTGAGGTACTTGCACTTGAGGAATTCAATCTATTCAAGGGTCTAGCATTTGTCTATTGGTTTGTTCCTTGGAAATTGGAACTCTGATGCTGATAATTATAATCTTGGAGTTGATAAGGCCTACTGTTAGCCTGCGGCAACTGTCTCTTAACTAAGACCAACTCATTCCTAAACCCTTGCATCTGTTGGCTCATTTTTTGCATCAAAGCTTCCATAGAAGCCTTGAGCTCTTGAATTTCAAAAGATGGAGGAAGTGAAAGTGTGAGTAGAAGGATCATGGAAACCATTGGAATAGGAGGCTCTAGGAACAAAGGCATTAGAGGTATAGGGGAAAACTTCCTAGCCTGTATTAGACAATTTTTTACACTTATGAAAATATCATATGCCCCTGGAAGGTTATCTCCTCACATAGACTAAATCATAGCTGCAATATCACTATTTTGTTGCACACAATGTACCACTAAGAGGGGGATGAATCAGTGGTTCTTGAAAACTTTTCTATTTAAACCAAGCTTGGAATAATGGTTATCAACCCAAACTTTAAACAAAAAAACTAATAATATAAGAGTGGATATCAAAAGAGGCAAACACACAAATGGATAACCCAAAACACTAGATGTATGAGGAAAACCCAATATGGGAAAAACCTCGATGAGAAATATTGTTGGATTCTACTACTCCAATCTAGCCTCACAATGAAACAATAGATTACAATGATTTATGGCACAAACCCCTGCACCAAGCACCAACTCGATGTAATATAATGAAACAGAAGTTTGATTTAATGATAGCACCTAGTTGTGAATGAGTTCTGCAATACTTGATGAATGGATTTCTGTTGGTTAACAACCTCCTCTTCTTTACTGGTTCTGACACTACCAGTTATCAAATTAGTCTCTCTGATCACTCACCGGTTACTCCCAACCTTTCTTCTCTCTCTAATCCTAACACTTCATAGTGTCACTCTGGATGCCTTCCTAACCAATCACTCCTTACAGGTATGCTTGATAGTTAAGAGTATAACAATTTATCGCTTACTCTGTCTCTATCGATTAGACCCTCTCACTCGTTCAACTTGCTAATACACACTCAAACTCTCTAAGTAATAACTATTGGCAATTTGGAGGAATTGGTTATGTGTTGCATTGATGTTTTGTCATTGATGTCAACACTGGCTGCTTTGGCTATTTACTAGTATCTGGTTGGTCCTCGTAGGATGTTTGGTTTTTGGTTGGTACAATCATGTTGATCTGGTATACTCCGGTATGTTTTGGCTTATGGAATTGGCTTAGATCTTCTATTCATGCTACTCAGATATATGTTTAGTTAGCTGGTATTTATTTGGTGATCGGATGCTATCTTACATGCTAGTAAGCATGATTTATTGATCCGGTGAGGGTTTCACTGATAGAGATTTGTTGAAGATCTTTTGATACTATGCATAAGTGGTGTTCGTACAGCTCCTATTAGGGATTCAAGATGCTGATGGTGATCACGTTCAAGCCTTGACTGATTCGGATCATTTCTTTAGCATGTGTAGACCTAAATTGGTCCTATGCTATCTAGGTTATGGAGCGAATTAATGTAACGTATTGTTGGGACTTCTCAATGTGTTTCTAGAATGACTTATGAGTTGGATGATATTTTATTGGTCTTAGGCCATCATGTTTAATAATTATGTAATAGGTATTATTGTTTGGTCACTAACCTAATTGTTTAAGGTTGAGGATTTGCATATATATGTGCATGATCTCTTTGTAGATCATGGGATATGGAATGCAAGAAAATAATTTAATAATCATTCATGCAAAGGATTTGGTTGATCATAGGTAATCGAGTTGGGTTTATGAAAGAGATTTAAGTCGTCTAGTATTGAGCTTAACCAGAACAGTATTCAGACATAGGAGATGTTATTATTGCGGTTCATTCTTCCTTCTAGATTGTAGTCCGGATTGCTATGTAGTCAGTGAGACTCCTTTTGCAATGAGTAGTGTGATCTAGGCTATTGGCCTTCCTAAAAGTGTTTGCCCCTCAATTTGTAATCACATACTTAATGTAGAAGTATTATCTGACTGTGGGTAGGCTTCCCACCATGGTTTTTCCTTTTACCAGGTTTTCCACGTAAAAAATATTGGTGTCATGTGGTTTGTATTTATTCACTAATTGATGGTTGTGCTTAATTGGTATATCTGCTACTTCGGTAATTGGTTTAAGTATTCTGGTATTGATCTTATGTGTTCCGGTAATCTGGTGACAACTAATTCACCTGCCCCCTCTCAGTTGTCCTTTGGTTATTTGAACTGTCTAACAATTGGTATCAAAGCTTTGGTCCTCTTTGTAGAAGCATAACCGCTTGAGGAATATCCTATGGCATCTAATAGTTCAAGTTCATCTGCAGCTATCTTCCAGAGAGAAATTCCTAGGCTTTTTTGAACAGATTACTAAGTATGGAAGATTCAGATGGAGACTCATCTGAGATGTCTTGGTAAGGAAATTTGGGAGATCATTGAGAATGGGGTTACTCCTTTTAATTTGGTATCTGGAAATCCTCCTCTAACAAACTTGGATAAGGAGCTTTAGAATGATTGTAGATCTAGAGAATCCCTCTTGTGCACACTTTCTGATCAACAAATAGTGGGATTGACTAACAAATCAACAACAAAAGCTATATGGGACAAGTTGGATACCCTAATTGAAGGTGACCCTACTATTAAGATTGCTAAAATTGATGGTTAGGGGTGAGATATGAGAATTTGAAGATGGAAGAAGATGAAAGGATTACTGAATTAATGGAAAGGGTAAATGAAATTGTCATGGGAATTCAATGTTGTGGTGGATCTCTGAGTGAATATGAAATAGTTTATAAATTTTTGAGAGCTTTACCACCATCTTATAAGACAAAGGCTACTACAATTAATGAATTAAGAAAAATGGCAAATACTTCTATCAATAGGGATACCTTGGTTGGGAAATTATCTGCTTTTGAGCTTGAAGAATTTGGACCTTCTAGAATTGTGAAGTCTGAACCTATTTTTCATGCATTTACATCATCAACCAGCAAGCAAGATTAGAAAGCTTTGCATGTGAAGGAATTGGATGATATGAAGACAGGATATGAAGAATTTGAGAATCTTGAAGCCCTATTTTCTAGAAGAGTTCCTAAAGGACTAGTAGGAAGTAAGTATGAAGTAAAAGCACTTTTTAAATGTTTAAAATATAATAAGAATGGTTATTTTACATCTAGATGTCCTGAAAGGTGTTGGGACTCATTAAATTTGAGTCAAGTTTTGGGCCCCATTTTGAAATTTTGATATTGCATTTTTAGAAAGGCACCTAATCTCATTCAGGTGGCCTAGTTAGAGAGGGTAAAATAGAGCCAGTTGATTTTCAAAGGGTAAGGCTTGGGAAACTTGTTGTACACCTTTCATTTGGCCTATGTAGTGTTTTACAACTTTCATAATTCAGTTTGGATCGGTTTATCAGGTACCCATTTCAAGTGGTGAGCTGAAAGTGCATTTTAGGCACATATGCAAATTTTACCAAGTAGCCTACTTGGAGTGCCTATACCTTTTGCCTTGTTGATCATCATGAATAATTTAAAAATGGATTCAAGTCTATGCATAAATGTGAGTTAGCATGCAAAATTTCAAGTCCTTATGAATCCATTTGTTCAGTTTACCTAGCTCATTTTGTTTGTAGTTTGTATGGTTTGAAAAGTCTCTGTTTCAGCTGCTAGTCGGAGCCCTGTTTTGCACAAGTGTAAAATTTGCCTCACTAAGATTCATGTCAGAATGTTTGTTCCGAACTATTGTTGGTATAAATGACAAGCTATGTTTCAAATTTCAAGCTCCTGCCAATCTATTTGATCAGTTTTCAAAAGGGTTTCTTGAGTCATCTTTTTCAGTGATCCGTACTTTCATTGTCGTATCAATTAAAGTTGTTATTTTCATGAGCGTACCATTTGCACCCAATCATCCTTTTGGTCAAATTGAGAATTTTAATATTTTATATGTACTTCAAGGTACCCATGCCTCAGATTTGAGGGTCTACGGAGATCGCTAGATATTTTTAAGAAGGGTATCATGTGTTGCTTGTGCATTGACTTCATCAGGTCTATAGTGTCGACAAAGCCAGTTGGTCATTTTTGACAATTAATATCTTTTCACTCAGGTTTTATCTTGAAAAACTATTTGGTAGAGTTCATGCTTGTATATCAGAGTACACGCCTGTCAGATGGCCAGGTCTAGAGAGGTGTTTTGACTGGTTTGAAAATTACGTCTTCACGATTAAATGCAAAAATGTGGCATAGGTGCCTGAAAGTTGCCAAACTCAATTTAATGATCCGAAAATGGTGCCGAGCAATTCCAGAGGTGTGTTTAAGGTTCTTGGAGCATTACGAAGGTCAGGTACATGAAAATGAAATTTGTTTTAGTCAAACCCACTTTGGGGCCCGACCTGGCTCATGCCCTTACAGTGTTGGTTTTATGGCAAAAATGGTTTTAATTCATAGTATTGCATATTAACACTAGCTTGACTTCAATTGGCAAATTGGTTTAATGGGAGACTATTTTATTTCATTTTTTGTCATATATGGATGTTAGTACTTCATGTATATGTCCATCAAGTTTGATACATATATAATAACTATAGAAAGGGGGCAACGTGAAATGAAATTGGCTGGCGTTAAGCCAAATCCAACGCAATGTGCAGGTGAGGATGAGTTTTTAGTAAGTTTCAAATAAATGCCAATGTTCTCCTTGGAAAATGGTGATGGTGTTTAAAGGCAATTGAGAGTTTCAAAGCAAATGCCTATGGCTGGGCATGTAAGAGGCATTAAATCTGAAACTATGCATTGCCTGGTGTAAAGCTAAAATAACCCCCCTCTACCGCGGCTGGTTAAAAAAGCTGTTTATTGTACCAAATGCAACTCCACACCCTCTGCCAACATTCTCCTTTGCCAGTAAAAATGTAAAGGGTTGTGTATAAACTTTCATTAAAATTGCAATTAGTAGCAAACAATCTCCTCCTTGTCGTAAAGTGAAAAGGGCACATTGAGCTTTTTAAAGCAAAAGAAAAGGCAGAAAATGCTTAAAGAAAATGCACATTGGTAGTTGGAAGTGAAACCCAGGAAAATCCTCCCTATTGTGTGTCCAAACACATATGGGTCAATTCTTATTAAAATTTCAACCAAATGCAAATAAAATTGCAGAATGTGGCATGGTAAAGGGTTTTTGCTTTTAAAACCAATGTATTCAGTAGCAGTATGGATGGGTAAAGGCATTGAAGATGGAATGGAGTTTTAGAAGTTTTACAAGCTTTCAATCAAATGCAAATAGTAGTCCTCCCTTATCCCATGCGTGACAGAATGGGCAATGTTCAGTAGTTGAAATCTTCATGCAAATATCAATTGCCATGATTTGCAGATGTATAGTGTGGGCCTGTTGGAGGTTGTAGATACTTTCAACTACAAGAAAATAATAGTTTAATCCTCTGTATAGAGTTTGGAGGGCAGCATTTAACCAATAGCACATGCAACAACATTTTTCTCTCCCCTCTGCATGGTTTACAAAATAGCTCAAGAAACTCTCAAGAAATTGCAACATTGAAGGTTCAAAATAAAATCCTCCTGCATGGCAGTAAAAGATGGCAATAAATAATTAAAACTTCAACAGAAGCTTTAGAAGCAATGCATTTGGCTTTGTAAAAGGTTGAAACTGGCAGCCCCCTCCTTTGCATGGAACATGGAATTGATGGTAATTGACAAGTTTGAAGCATCCAAAGTCTCTCCTTTGTGTTTGGTACGAAGCAAGGTGTATTAAAATCCCAAACAAATATATTGGCAGCCATGAAAAACTCAGAAACTTTCAAAATGCACATTGTGAGGCAAAATACATTTATCCCACATTGGCTGGGGAATGGGATATTTTAATATTTAAAATCAAGACTCCACGCTACCATAGTGTCAAAGCCTTGAAGGCTTTTAACATAAGGTGTTGGTTGGGTGCCTAGATGGACCCCACATGCTTGGACATGCTTCTCGAGGCAACCAAGGAGGCCGAGTAGTGACCAAGTGGACCCACACATGCATGGATCCCGAGGTAGGTGAGTTTTGTAGAGAATTGACGACTTAACCAGTGACCAGGTTCCATCAAGATCGACAGTTGGCATTGATTCACAAGCCAAAGATGCTTGTCAGTTAAACCCTATGAAATAGCGAAAATCTCAAGTGAAAAATCAAGAGCTAAAGATCGAGCATGTTTTAGGAGATCCAACGGCTGACACGATTTCATGAAAGGGAGATGCTCACCGGTTAAGCTTTGCAAAATGGCAAGGGGTTAAAGAGCATGCATATTCAAGATGATTTGACGATGCACATGATTTCAGAGCTCGAAGATGCACGTCCATTCACCATTGTGAAATGGCGAAAGACACATGGCACATAGGTGGCAGGTCCAGCTCGTGAGTCCTGCTGACATGCCAATGACATGGCACTGAGGTGGCAACGATGTGGCCGACAAGCAAGTAGCCCAATGGTAGCGATGAGGCAGACACATGGCAGATTGATGAGGTGTCATCCAAGGTGGCGCCCAATGGACCCTATTAGTGAATCAGAGGCTGCCATGTGGCAGGGCATCAAGCCAAAAAGGGGTGAAAAAACAAAGTTAAATTGTATAGCGCAGACTATAGGAGAAATTAAAAAAATTTAAATGATGGACGCATAAAAAGAATTAATTCGTCCAGAGGCTCAGTTTTGCCCAAAATAGCAAGTATCATATATCACCAAAAAGCCCTCGGGATGAGGAATGCAGGTATTGAGTTAGTTTTAACAAATATGGGATATTTTGGGAGAAGTTTCCATGGGAAGAAAATGAGATATTCTTGCAGTTATGAAAAAGGGACACTTGGCATGTCCTGATGGATTGTGATCTTTTTCCCTCTCCTTCTTATTCCCAATTCTTCTTAATTGTATGGGTTCCAATTTTTGAGAGATTTTCTCCAAGGGGGAAATCCAAAATTGCAGATTCCAATGATAACATCTTTTTATTTTTGCAAATGACAGTGTGTTCTTCAAGGTTTTCAGTGTTGTATTTGCTGTAGGTCTTATTTCAGTTCGCAGGTTCACACATATTCAAGGCATGTGTGATTTTCCATGAAATTGTCTCCAAAATGTATTTAGGTTCATTCAATTTCATATTGTCAAGGATAATTTGGATTTGTCTCTTTTAGCCTTCTCTAAGAGTGTAATGTTTGTCTTTTAGGTATTCTTCAAGGAAGAATTTAAATCCTGAAACCCAACATTAATGATGTTGAATATGTATATTGGATGTGTAAGCATGATTTTATGACAGAGTAGAAAATTGTATTAATGTAAGGCATTGATACATGAAAATTTAATGTTGAAAGGAACTTGTATCTGAGATTTCTCTTCGAGTTTTATGGATGACTCTGTGGCCTGGATAAGGCACTAGTCTTTTGTAACATTGAAGGGTTGTTAGAACATCATTTTAAAATCAAATCAGAATATCCACCTTTATTTTATGTTCTATGGTAGTGTCCCTCCATCTCATGATTCAAACATTGTTGAGTTGTCAATGTAGATCTAGCCTATCTACAGTACCCTCCTTGTTTTTGAACCATTTATGAGATCTATTTGTTTTACTGATGTTGTCATATGTGGGTAATGAGTCTGAATTTTAAGCATCAAAGGTATACCCACCTAGGTTTTGCAGAGCTTGAAGAGTAGAAGGATTCATATCCTTTTCATGTTGTCCAAGCCCTGAGGTTCTTCATAGATTGAATTGGCTACTTCATAGATCAATTGCTGGTGTACTTGAGTTAATCATTTTTTATGAACAACAAAAATGGTGACTCTGTTGGGGATGTGTTGTAATAACTCATGTTGAATTGAATCTCTGAGTTGTGCCTATCCAATTTGAGGAAAGAGTCATAAAAGTGTTGTAAATCTGAAAGTATTTTCAGATCTGTGGTTATTTGTTGTGTGAAAGTCATGAATGTCTTATTTTTGTCATAAGAGTCAATTCTCATTGAAGTGTTGAAAATTTGTTATCCTTTTATCTTGGTATTAGTTCAAATCTATTCATGTTCTATGAATAATTTTATAAATTCTCACAACAGTGAGTGGCGACTTTGAAAGATCTCTGCACTAGTGTGCATTATTGCAACAATTTTAAAGGATTTGGTCAATTTACAGCAAAGAGGTAACAAAGGCTTGGAGTTTTGAGATTGAAGGTCTAGTCAAAGAGAAATAAGAAGTGAATAGTATTGGTAGTTATTTTACCAGGTATTCCTCAACAATTTTATGAAATTATAAGTTCCTTATAAGGTGAAAAAGTCACCATTGAAAGGAAAAGAAATTTGCACTTTACATACATCATGTTTTGAAAATTTCAGTTAAGTGATGGGAGAAGTATGTGATTCTGAAAATTTATGACTGTATGTGTTTTGAAAAGAGTTTATGAAACAGTAAGATGCATAGTCATGATAATGGTTCAGTAGATGTTTTAAAATTGATGGATCTAGATATGATTCTCGGATCTCCAAATCCTTTGTCAAATCGGAAGGAGATTGATAAAGAGATTGCAGTATGTCTTCAAAAGATCCGAGAGAAATTTATCTTGTTTTTAAGAAAGAAAGTAGGGAAAAGAAAAGAGGAAGAGTCATCATATTCTGAAAATTTATGACTGTATGTGTTTTGAAAAGAATTTATGAAACAGTAAGATGCGTAGTCATGATAATGGTTCAGTAGATGTTTTGAAATTGATGGATCTAGATATGATTCCCGGATCTCCAAATCCTTTGTCAAATCAGAAAGAGATTGATAAAGAGATTGCAGTATGTCTTCAAAAGATCCGAGAGAAATTTATCTTGTTTTTAAGAAAGAAAGTAGGGAAAAGAAAAGAGGAAGAGTCATCATATGTTTTCTATGAAAGATTTATAGCTGCATTAAATGAGCTTTCAGCTGATGCTAGACCCCATGAGTCTATTTTGATTGAGTTATTCTTAGAGCTTGATGAGCTTGACTCAGTTAATTGGTCTATAACCTTGAGAGAACAAAGTGTCACATGTATCAAAGAATGGATAGATGAGATTGAGCTAAATAAATCTGAAAATGCACATAATATTGAGTATATTGATGCTGATAGTGAAATTGGTGAATACCAAAGTAATGGAGATGAATCTATGAATAGAGATATCTCTTGTGATTTTGAAAATGATTCTTATGATCAGCATGACAGTACAAAATTTTGTTCTTAGTATGAGGAGGATAAAAATATAGATTGTTGTTCTATTGTGTATGAGTGTAACTCTTTAGAGTTTTCAGATTTGAGTAGTATGAATGATAGTATTGTTAAGTTCAATTCACAAAATATTTGCAACCAAAGTTATGAAACTATGTTGCAACATATATCAACACTTTATGAGCAACATGATAAAGGCTATGATGTAGATGCGAGTTGTTGTAATGATGAAATAAATGTGAATAGAGACATGAGCACTACTGATTTAATACCTTTATCAGATTGGGACAATTTTTATAGCTTAGAGGATGAAGCTAAGGAAAATGAAGAAGAAGGTTCACTAAGTAGTGAACAAATTTCAGGAACTCTTAGCTATTGATTTTCAAAGGTATGCATCTGAAAATGTGCCCAATCTCTCACACCCAACCAGCACCTGTTTAGATATTGATGATGTTTTTGAGGGTGTGAAGTATGATACTTATGGTATTGATTCTTTCCCTATTTTTGATTTGAGTGATGGACAAGATGAAGATGCATATACACTTGATAGGTGTGATAATGTAGATTCATATGTTGATATGAACTCAGATTTTTCTATGCATTGTATGGATCTTACTGTGAAAGAGCATGACAAATCTAAAATAATTTTCCCTGATTTGCAAGTGGGAAATGAACCATTGATAAGTGATGATCATATGTTTTTACTTGTGCAAGAGGCTGATAGAAATTGTGATCAACATGAAGATGAATTGTACTCATGTTATGAGGCAGGTTTCCATCATTGTGGAAGAGTGTTCATCATTTGAGAAAACTAGCAATAGAGATGTGCCTGATGTTTTCAACTTTCAGAATAAGTTAGGTCACTTTTCATTTCAGTTGGGAAAGAATGGTAAAGAGTATGGCACTCTTATGTCACCTAGTGACCATCCCTTTCAGCATTTGTTTGGTTTTCAAAGATTCTATGATTATGAACATGTTGTTGATTATGTTTTATATGATTAGCTAATTAGGAGTGGAAGTGTTTTTGACCAGGCAGGTAACAATGAAACTTTCAGCTTACCTCCAATTTATGGAAATGAAAATCACGTGTTTGATAGAGGTAAGAATTGATTTCAGTTTTTGATGGCCCAGGGCCATTTATGTTTGTATATTTTGTATAGTTGCTTTGCTTTAGTTGTGTGGTTTTCAATAAAGTGCCTTGCTGTTTGGTTAGAATAAGGAAGCAATGTTTTTGAGAAGAGAAGAGAGTGATCCATTTTTGGGTGGTCTACTTAACCATTGATTCTAGATTCTTGTGTTGATCTTGCAATCAACCATCCCCAGTCAGAGCCACTATTGGGACTCATTAAATTTGAGTCAAGTTTAGAGCCCCATTTCAAAATTTTGATATTGCATTTTCAAAAAGGCACCTAATCTCATTCAGGTGGCCAAGTTAGAGAGAGGGTAAAATGGAGCTAGTTGATTTTCAAAGGGTAAGGCTTGGGAAACTTGTTGTACACCTTTCATTTGGCCAATGAAGTGTGTTGCAACTTTCAGAATTCAGTTTGGATTAGTTTATCAGGTACCCATTTCAAGGGGTGAGTTGAAAGTGCATTTTAGGCACATATGCAGATTTTACCAAGTAGCCTACTTTGAGTACCTATATCTTTTTCCCTATTGATCATCATGAATAATTTCAAAATGGATTCAATTCTATGCATAAATGTGAGTTAGCATGCAAAATTACAAGTCCTTATGAATCCATTTGCTCAATTTACCTAGCTCAATATGTTTGCAGTTTGTATGGTTTGACAAGTCTCTGTTTTAGCTAGTTATCAGAGCCCTATTTTGCACAAGTCTAAAAGTTGCCTCAGTGAGTGTCATGTCAGAATGTTTATTTTAGACTATTGTTGGTATAAATGACAAGCTATGTTTCAAATTTCAAGCTCTTGCCAATCTGTTTGATCAGTTTTGAAAAGGGTTTCTTGAGTCATCTTTTTCAGTGATCCGTACTTTCATTGTCATATCAGTTAAAGTTGCTATTTTCATGAGCGTACCATTTACACCCAGTCATCCTTTTGGTTGAACTGAGCATTCTAAGATTTTATATGTACTTCAAGGTACCCATGCCTCAGATTTGAGGGTCTATGGAGATTGTTTGATATTTTTAAGAAAGGTATCATGTGTTGCTTGTGCATTGACTTCATCAGGTCCGCAGTGCCGACAGAGCTAGTTGGTCATTTTTGACTATTAATATCTCTTCACTTAGGATTCATCTTGAAAAACCATTTGGTAGAGTTCATGCTTGTATATCAAAGTACATGCCTATCAGATGGCAAGGTCCAGAAAGGTGTTTTGAGCAGTTTGAAAATTACGTCTTCACGATTAAATACAAAAATGTGGCTCGGGTGCCTGAAAGTTGTAAAACTCAATTTAATGATCCAAAAATGGTGCCGATTGATTCCAGAAGTGTGTTTAAGGTTCCTGAAGAATTACGAAGGTCAATTACATGAAAATGATTTTTTTTTAGTCAGACCCACTTTGGGGCCCGACCTGGCTCATGCCCTTGCAGTGTTGGTTTTATGGTAAAAAATGGTCTTAATTCATAGTATTGCATATTAACACCAACTCGAGTTCAATTGGAAAATTTTTTTAATGGGAGATTATTTTATTTCATTTTTTGTCATATATGGATGTTAGTACTTCATGTATATGTCCATCAAGTTTGATACATATACAAGTATAGAAAGGGGGCAATGTGAAATGAAATTGGCTGGCGTTAATCCAAATCCAATGCAGTGTGGAGGCAAGGATGAGATTTTAGTAAGTTTCAAATAAATGCTAATGTTCTCCCCCATAGATGGTGATGGTGTTTAAAGGCAATTGAGAGTTTCAAAGCAAATGCCTATGGCTAGGCATGTAAGAGGCATTAAATATGAAACTATGCATTGGCTGGTGTAAAGCTAAAACAACCCCCCTCTACTGTGGTTGGTTAAAAAGGCCATTTATTGTAACAAATGCAGCTCCATGCCCTCTGCCAAAATTCTGCTTTGCCAGTAAAAATGTAAAGGGTTGTGTATAAACTTTCATTAAAATTGCAATTAGTAGCAAACAATCTCCTGCTTGTCGTAAAGTGAAAAGGGCACATTAAGGTTTTTTAAGAAAAAGCAAAGGCAGAAAATGCTTAAAGCAAATGCACGTTGGTAGTTGCAAGCAAAACCTAGGCAAATCATCCCTGTTGTGCGTCCAAACCAATATGGGTCAATGCTTATTAAAATTTCAACCAAATGCAAATAAAATTGCAGAACGTGGCGTAGTAAAGGGTTTTCACTTTTAAAACCAATGTATTTAGCAGCAGTATGGATGGGTAAAGGTGTTGAAGATGGAATGGAGTTTCAAAAGTTTTATAAGCTTTCAATGAAATGCAAACAACAATCCTCCCTTATCCTCTACGTGGCAGAATGGGCAATGTTCAGCAGTTGAAATCTTCATGCAAATATCAATTTCCATGATCTGCAAATGTATAGTGTGGGTGTTTTGGAGGTTGCAAATGCTCTCAACTAAAAGCAAATAGCAGTTTTATCCTCTGCATGGAGTTTGGAGGGAAACATTTAAACAATAGCAAATGCAACAATAGTTTTCTCTCCCCTCTACGTGGTTTACAAAATAGCTCAAGAAACTCTCAAGCAATTGAAACATGGCAGGTTCAAAATAAAATCCTCTTGCATGGAAGTAGAAGATGGTAGTAAATCATTAAAAATTCAACAGAAGCTTTAAAAGAAAATGCATTTGGCTTTGTTAAAGGTTGAAACTGGCAGCGCCCTCCTTTGCATGGAACATGGAATTGATGGTAATTAATAGGTTTGAAGCCTCCAAAGTCTCTCCTATGTGTTTGGTATGAAGCAAGGTGTATTAAAATCCCAAACAAATATATTGGCAGCCATTAAAAACTCAAAAACTTTCAAAATGCATTTTGCGAGGCAAAATACATTTATCCCACATTGGCTAGGGAATGGGATATTTTACTATTTAAAACCAAGAATCCACACTACCTTAGTGTCAAAGCCTTGGAGGCTTTTGACACAAGGTGCGGGTTGGGCGCCCAGGCGGATCCCACACATGTGGGCATGCTTCTCAAGGCGACCAAGGAGGCCAAGTGGTGACCAGGTTGACCCACATAGGCACGGATCCTGAGGCAGGAGAATTTTGTAGAGAATGGGCGACTTAACCAGTGAGTAGGTTCCATCAAGATCGATGGTCGATGTTGATTCGCAAGCCAAAGATGCTCGCCGATTAAACCATATGAAATGGCAAAAAGCTTAGGTGGAAAATTAAGAGCTAAAGATTGAGCATACGGAGATCCAACGGCCGACACGATTTCGTGAAAGGGAGATGCTCGCCGGTTAAGCTTCGCAAAATGGCAAAGGGTCAAAGACAATGCAGATTCAAGATTATCATATGACGTGCGTGATTTTAGAGCTTGAAGATGCACGTTCATTAACCATTGCGAAATGGTGAAATACACATGGCGCATAGGTGGCAGGTCCAGCTCGTGGGTCCTGCTGAGGTGACAATGATGTGGCTGACAAGCAAGTAGCCCAGTGGCAATAACGAGGAGGACACATGGTGGATTGATGAGGTATCATCTGAGGTGGCATCCAGTGCACCCTATCAATGAATCAGAGGCTGCCACGTCGCAGGGCATCAGGCCAAAAAGGGGTGAAAAATTAAAGTTAAATTGTATAGTGCAGACTATAGGAGAAATTCAAAAAATTTAAATGATGGAGGCATAAAAGGAATTAATTTGTCCAGAGGCTCATTTTTGCCAAAAATAGAAAGTATCATATATCACTTGAAACCTCTCGAGATGAGGAATGCAGTTCTGGAGTTAGTTTCAAGAAATGTGGAATATTTTGGGAGCAGTTTTCATAGGAAGAAAAGGAGATATTCTGGCAGTTATAAAAAAGGGACACTTGGCATGTTCTGATGGATTGTGATATTTTTCCGTCTCCTTCTTATTCCCAATTCTTCTCAATTGTATGGGTTCCAATTTTTGAGATATTTTCTCCAAGGGAGAAATCTAAAATTGTAGGTTCCAACAATAACATCTTTTTATTTTTGCAAATGATAGTGTGTTCTTCAAGGTTTTCAGTGTTGTCTTTGCTGTAGGTCTTGTTTCAGTTTGCAGGTTCACACATATGCAAGGCATGTGTTATTTTTCATGAAATTGTCTCCAAAATGTATTCAGATTCATACAATTTCATATTGTCAAGGATAAGTTGGATTTGTCTCTTTTAGCCTTCTCTGAGAGTGTAATGTTTGTCTTTTGGGTATTCTTCAAGGAAGAATTTAAATCTTGAAACCCAACATTAATGATGTTGAATATGTATATTGGATGTGTAAGCATGATTTTATGACAGAGCAGAAAGTTGTATTAATGTAAGGCATTGGTCCATGAAAATTTAATGTTGAAAGGAACTTGCATCTTAGATTTGTCTTCCAGTTTTATGCATGACTCTGTGGCCTCAATAAGGCATTGGTATTTTATAACATTGAAGGGTTGTCAAAACATCATTTTAAAATCAAATCAGAATATCTACCTTTCTTTTATGTTCTGTGGTAGAGTCCATTCATCTCATGATTCAAACATTGTTAAGCTATCAATGTAGATTTAGCATATCTACAATACCTTCCTTGTTTTTTGAACCGTTTATGAGGTCTATCTACTTTATTGATACTGTCATATGTGGGTAATGAGTCAAAATTTCAAGTATCAGAGGTATACCCACCTAGGTTTTGCAGAGCCTGAAGAGTAGAAGGATTCATATCCTTGTCATGTTTTCCAAGCCCTGAGGTTCTTCATAGATTGAATTGGCTACTTCATAGATCAATTACAAGTGTACTTGGGTTAATCATTTTTGATGAACAATAAAAGGAATTCAAGATTTGAAGAAAGAGATAGAAGATCTTTTAAGCCTAACCTTGGATATCAGAACAATCATAACTATAAGAGAAACATAGATAAATCATGTTACTTTGCGGTTGAGGAAGGTGTCACTGATTCTAATGATGAACCGACACAAGACTCTTCTAGTGGTTCCGGCAATGGAAAGGAATGGGTGTTCCTAGCTATCAAGGAATATGATCTAGTACTGGAAGAGAATATACCTGAATAAAAGGCCCTTGCTACTAAAATTAAAGATAAGGATGAATGGGTAATTGATAGTGAATGTTCACATCATATGACTGGAGATAAAAGGAATTTTCTATCTTTGCAAGAATTTGATGGTGGTCTAGGTAGACTTGGAGATGACAAAGCATGCATGATCAAAGGAAGAGAAACTATATTATTATATGGTAAGAACAATATTGATAATGTTTATTATGTTGAAGGTTTAAGGCATAATCTTTTGAGTGTAGGACAGTTTGTGGATAAGGGATTTCAATTACAATTCAAGGATGGAAAATGTAAGATCATTAATAGATCTGGATTAGAAATTGCAACTAGTACTCAGACAAAAGGTAATATATTTTATTTGTATTCTGGTGAGAAGACATGTTTGATTGCACAAATTGATGAGAGTTGGCTTTGGCATAAAAGGCTATGTCATGTGAATTGTGATTGCATGGTAAATATCAGTTCAACTAAGGTAGTTAGAGATATACCTAAGATTGTGAAGCCCTATAATCTAGTATGTAAGGAATGTCAAATGGGAAAATAGGTCAGAACCTATTTTAAGAGTATATAGGACAAATCTAATGATGTTCTTGATCTTATTCATACTGATTTGTGTGGTCCTGCTAGAATTAAAAGTTTTCAAGATGATAGATATTTTATGCTAATCATTGATGACTATTCTAGAATGATGTGGGTTACTTTTCTAAGGAAAAAAACTGAAGCTTTTGAAAAGTTTAAAATCTTTAAAGATAAGGTTGAAACTAAGACAAGATTGAAGATTAAGTTCTCAAGGTTAGATCATGGTGGAGAATTCACATCCGGTGAGTTTAATAACTTTTGTGAGAAGCATGGTATAAGGAGACATTTTTTTTTCTCCCTAGATACCTCAACAGAATGGAGTTGTGGAAAGAAAGAACATAACTATCTTGGATGCTACTAGAACCATGATGATGGAAGCTAAACTACCTTCTATATACTAGAGAGAAGTAGTGAGAACAATAGTTTATACATTCAATGGAGTTCATATCAAAGGAGAAACCCGTAAGACACCTTATAAGCTATGGTTTGACAATACACCTACAGTTAAGTACTTTAGAATCTTTGGTGGTAAATGTTATATCAAGAGAGATGATTTCATTGGAAAGTTTGATCCTAGATGTGATGAAGGAATATTTCTTGGTTATTCTAATGAAAGAAAAGTATATCGATGTCATAACAAAAGATTGCAGAGAATTGTGGAGAGGGATAATGTCAAGGTGGATGAGAAAAATAGAAGTCAAATCAAAATTTATGAGCAAGAACTGACATTGGAAATGATCATAACTAAACCAGTAACACCTTTACCGAAACAAAATGTTGAACTAGTTACTCCTATAATACCAAAAAATTCTACAGTAACTCAAGATCAGGGAAGAGAAACAGAGAGTCAGAAGATTTCTAGGTATGTAAGGTTGAATCATTCAGAAGATCAGATCAATGGGGATCTTGATGAGGAATTTAATATTGAGAAACCTGATGGCATTTCACTTTTAGATGATAAAAACATGGTTTACAGGTTAAAGAAAGCCTTATATGCATTTAAATAGGCACCTAGAGCTTGGTATGTAAGGTTGGACATATATCTTTTAAAACTTGGTTTCACTAAAGGTAATTCTTATAGTAATCTATATTATAAAGTTACTGATGATGATATACTGATTATTGAGGTCTTTGTTGATGACATCATTTTTGGAGCTGAGGATAGGTTGTGCATGGAATTTTCTCAAAATATGGAGGATGAATTTGAGATGTCTATGATTGGGGAAATGAAATTTTTCTTAGGTTTGTAGATTACTTAGACTAATAAAGGTATTTTCATCTTTCAAACTAAGTATGCTAGAGAGATGTTGAAGAAATTTGGTAAGAAAAATTCTAAACTAGTTAGTACTCCTATGGTTACAAGTAAGAAATTGACAAGGAGAGATGAATTTGCACTAGTAAATCCTACAAGATGCAAATCTATGATTTGAGGTTTTCTATATTTGACTCAGACTAGACTGGATATAATGAATGTAGTTTGCATTGCATCAAGATATCAAAGTGATCCTAGAGAAAATCATGAGAGTGTGGTGAAAAAGATTTTTAGATACTTACAAGGAACATCTGAATATGGTATTTGGTATCCTAAATATGACAATTTTACTTTATGTGCATATACAGATGTAGATTGGGCATGTGATGTTGATGACTGAAAAAGTACTTCCGATGGAGCTTTCTTTCTTAGAAAGAAACTTATTTCATGGATTAGCAAGAAACACTCATGTACTTCTTTATCTACTGTTGAAGCTGAGTATGTTGCTACTTCTACTAATTGTACACAAGTTCTATGGAAGAAGCAAATGTTAAAGGACATAAAAGTGCATTGCAATGAACCAGTAGTTATTCACTGTGATAACTATGCTACTATAGACATATCAAAGAGTTTGGTATATCACTCTAAGACAAAGCACATATCTATCAATTATAACTTTTTGAAGGAAAAGGTAGAAGAAAATTAAGTTATATTGGTTTATGTGAACACTAAAGAGTAGATTGCAGAGATATTCACTAAACCTTTGCCTAAAAAGTCATTTGAATACCTTAGAGATAGATTAGGGGTTTCTGCCCCTCTGGTAGAAAACTGAATGATGCTATTTGGCATCATTCTAGTATCCATTATCAGAGATATTATTCATTCCAAATTGATGTGGGGATGCTACTACTCAGGGGGAGTAGTTAGTCTTGTGATTCAGTGGTTTATGATTTTGCTTTGATATTTATGTTAGATTTTTGACATTGATGTCAAAGGGGGAGAGATATTCATGTGAAAAACTTAAGGAGTTATATACATTAGGGCGATAAATTTACATAACTTAACTATGATATCATCTACAAGGAGAGTATGGATCAAAACTTCATTGCTATATTCTTGTGTGGGAGATTTGTTTGGCATTTCTTGGCACTTGGATGTTTTTCACATCTAGTGTTGTCATCAATGCCAAAGGGGGAGATTATTGGCAATTTGGAGGAATTGATTATGTGTTGCATTGATGTCAACACTAGCTGTTTTGGTTGCTTACCGGTATTTGGTTGGTCCTAGTAGCATGTTTGGTTTCTAGTTGGTAAGATCATGTTGATCTAGTATACTTCGGTATGTTTTGGCTTATGAAATTGGCTTAGATCTGATATTCATTCTACTCAGATATATATTTAGTCAATTGGTATTGATTTGGTGATCAGCTCCTATCTTACATGCTGGTAAGCATGGTTTATTGATCCGGTGAGGGTTTCACTGATAGAGCTTTATTGAAGATCTTTTGATATAATGCATAAGTGGTCTTGGTGCATCTTCTAGTAGGGATTCAAGATGTTGATGGTGATTGTGTTTGAGACTTAACTGATTGGGATCATTGCTTTAGCATGTGTGGACCTAAATTGGGTCTTGTGCTATCTAGGTTATGGACCGACTTAATGTAACATGTTGTTGGGACTCCTCAATGTGTTTTCGGGATGACTCA
This sequence comes from Cryptomeria japonica, assembly GCF_030272615.1. Lineage (NCBI taxonomy): Eukaryota > Viridiplantae > Streptophyta > Pinopsida > Cupressales > Cupressaceae > Cryptomeria > Cryptomeria japonica. Next base: position 201,935,046 of record NC_081408.1, on the reverse strand, counting down.
TGGGTTAGATGATATTTGTTTCGTCTCAGGCTGGCATGTTTTATAATTATGTAATAGGTTTTATTGTCTAGTGACTGACCTAATTTTGTAAGGTTGAGGGTTTGTATATATATGTGTATGATCTCTTTGTAGATCATGGGATATGGAATGCAAGTGAATAATGTAATAATCATTCATGTAGAGGATTTGGTTGATCATAGGTGATTGAGTTGGGTTTATGGAAGTTGTTTAAGTCCTCTGGTATTGAGGTTAACCGAATCTATATTCAGGCATAGGAGATGCTATTATTGCAGCTCATTCTTCCTTCCAGATTATAGTTTGGATTTCTATGTAGTTAGTGAGACTCCTTTTGTAATGAGTAGTATGCTCTAGGTTGTTGGGCTTCCTGCAAGTGCATGCCCCTCATTTTTTAATCATATTCTTACTATAGAAATATTATCTAATTATGGGTAGGATTCCCACTATATTTTTTCCCTTTACAAGGTTTTCCATGTACAAATCTTAGTTTCATGTGGTTGGTATCTATTCTCTAATTGTCGGTTGTGGTTAATTGGTGTATCTTTTATTTTGCTAATTGGTTTATGTGTTCTAGTATTGATCTTATGTGTTCTGTTATTAAAGTTTTAATTACTTAAGGTTCCGGTAATGTAGTGACAGCTCATTCACCCCCCCATCTCAATTGTCCTCTAGTTATTTGAATTATCTAACAATAACTCTTAGGCAGATTTCCTTTCCTTCTTGGGCTCTCTTTCCTCTCACATCTCACATATAGCATCAACTGATTTTAGTCTCGAGGTGACATATTTATCTTTAAGGGTTCCTTCCAAAAGCAGCATTCAAACAATGTCGTCTTAGGTTTTACCTTCACCAACTTGATCCATATTAGATATTATCTGATCTGCTTTTCTAGAATGGTGATCTACATCACACCAACTAGTGTTGCCATATCCTCTCTTTTTGATGTGCATTTTCTATTTTAGGATGTCTATGACATGCTTTTCTGTGTTTCTCTATCAATCACCATTAAAGGATCGATTGTTTCCTTCGGTAAGCAAGTACAAAGATCAGATCTTCTTAAAAGACTGGTTCAATCATCTTGCCACCTTTTCTTCCTCGAGCCACAACATTCTGCAATCCTCCCATGATTTGTGGGTTATTCATTAAAGTCAACTTGCTTGTTGATTGCTACATCAATGAATACTTTACCGACCTCTATGTGATAGCCACCTGGTTTCCACCTGTCATCCTTGTCAATATCTACCTATGCTTAGTTTGCAATGTTAGTTTGGCATCATCTTTAGTCTGCTATGTCAATTTGACATTTTTCATTGACCAATACTAACTACTGGTTCAACTCACCTTAATGGTATAGCCTAACTTCACTAGTGGTCCTTCATACCTACTGACCTCTTCTCTGTTGGTGGATCAACTTGGCATTCCATCAAACATGTTGGTCCAACTACTTAGTCCATTTACCAGCAGCATTAAAGTTCATTATGTATATAGGTTTACATCCTTTAGTTCTTCTTTTTCTATTTTCTTTGCCTTGTTGATGTTCCTTTATCAGTAGATGATGCATTTCATGTGTACCGGTACCATACCTTTCTATTTTCTTACACACATATGGACTGATATCATCATGTCTTACTTCTCCCATACTGGTCACCACTACTTACTCACCAGTGACCATGCCATACCAGTTGACATCAGTGATAACCTAATGCCAACAATGCCAACAATCTCCCCCTTTGGCATTGATGTCAACTCACTACAAGTCTTCACACTGGTAGATTTCTCCCCCTTTGACACAATGACAAAGGGTCAGGGTACTTCATTCTCACCCTTTAATTCATACTTATCTCTCCCTTATTCAAATTCTCTCTTAGTGATTTTAGTCAGTATTGAGACATACAACCCTGAAATTTCCCTATGATCAGCATGTGGTTCAAGTGAACTCCCCCTAAATCATATATCTCCTCACAAACTTAAGTTCATGAGGCAGGTGACACAACTCTCAGTTTGTGTCTTAATTACTCAAAAGTGCTTACTGATAGTGGTTTGGTGAAGATTTCTACCACTTGTTCTCCTATAGGGACACATTCCATCTTTATTTCATGTCCTTCAACTTCTCTCTAAGAATTTTATTTCATGTGCTCTTTCGGTCATCAATGCAACCTGACCAATTAGCATCAGTATATGCTTCCAAGATGAATTCCCTTTGTTTAGGGTACCATAATCCATAATTGAGTGTTGCTTGAAATATAGCCACCATACACACTGCATGCACTATATCCATTCTAGAATTAGTAAGATACAATAAGCTACCTATCATGGATCTATACAATGTTTGATCCACCATCGGTGATTCATCATTCTTTGTTAATTTGCTTCTAGTCACCATGGGGGTACTCACCAGTTTGCAATCCTCCATCTGAAACTTCTTTAGCATATCATTTAAATACTTGGTTTGTGAGATAAAGATTGCCTTATCTAGCTATGATATCTGTAAACCAAGGAAGTATGTCAATTATCCAAGCATTGAAATCTCAAATTCTGATTGCATCTGATCAGCAAAATCTTCACAAAGAGTGTCCTTGTTTCCTCTAAAAATAATGTCATCTACATACATAACCACAATGATCATGTGATTTCCATATGCCTTGATGTATAAATTATTTTTAGCATTCCCCTTTTTGAATCCTTGCTCCTTTAGATACTGATCTAGCCTTGAATACCATGCTCTAGGAGCTTGCTTTAGACCATACAAGGCTTTCTTCAACTGGCACACAAAGCTTTCATTATCATGTAATAGAAACCCTTCTAGTTGCTCCATGTACACTTCTTCCAAATTCCCATTAAGGAAGGCAAATTTTACATCGATTTGATATACCTTATAACCCTTGTAGATTGAATAAGCTAGAAACATCCTAATTATTATGTTATCATTGTTTGACTATTGGCTGATTTTGTTTTGTAATCTGTTATAATCTGCAAAATTGTGCTTTGTACTTCATTTTTACCTCTGAGGGTTTTTGGTCAAAGGGTTTAAGGTTCTGCAATTTCCCCTTTTTCTTTTTTGAAATCCCTGCATTCTATTTCTGTGTTACTTTTTCAACTTATGTGGAAGGGTTGCTCCATTGTGAAAAGAGGTCCCCCCTTTTACATTTGCCTTAGGCGGGTCCCTAAATGTGTTTTACTTTTACGCCTTACCCTAAGTTTTATTTCTTTGTCAGGCTTCTTAAATATTGTGCAGGTTCTAGTTGATCTGACAGTACACGCGATCTGGTGAAGGGAATATGTGCGAAACTTGCCCTTCGTGAAGTGGCGAAAAGGTGGTGGGCCTGAATAAAGTGGTCGCAAGGAAGGCTAAAGAACGAGTATCTCCCGGTAGATCTAATGGACTGCATTGTTTCATAGCCCAAAGATGGGTGAGGTTTATCCTTTGCGAAGTAGCGAAAGAATGGTGGACCTAGCAAGTGGGTTAAAGAATGAAGTTAGATATTGAGCATCTTGCTCAGGTTCCAACGGTCTGTGGTAATTCGCAAAGGAAAGCTGCTAGAATTTTATCTTTCATGAAGTAGTGAAAGGGCAGTGGGCCTAGCAAAAGGGTTGCTTGTAAGGTAAAATGGGTGCATCTTGAGATAGATCCAACGGTCCGCGCTATTTCTCTCAAGGAATAGCATGTCTTTTATGCCTCGCAAAATAGCAAAAGGATGGTAGGCCCGACATATAGACAGATCCCAGTTTTTAAAGACTGATCAACTTGGAGTTGATTGGACGGCCCGCATTATTTTGTAGCCATAAGCAACATGAAGTTTACTCTTCACAAAGTGGCAAAAGGAGCTAGTGGTTACATGGTGGATGATGTGGCAATACAACTGGATGTCTAGCTAGGGAAAAAGGTGATCTATTGGTAGGACACGTGGCTCCAAAGGATCATAAAGGGCCCACTTTGATTGAGCGGCGATGGTGATGAAATTCATGGCTAAATAAAACATGTGGTAGTTCAGATGTGCAGTCCACTGGAGTTCTTGAACAAATGAATGGTTGGCATGTAGGAGCTATTTGCTGGAAATCAATGGGGCAAGTGAATTCCATGCAGAGGGCCCACTTTGAAGGATAAAGGATGTTAAAGGCCACACATCTTGAAAGTGATCCAACAATGACTGTTGTTTTGCAGCCCAAAGATGCAAGGTGATTAACCTTTGCAAAACAACGAAAACCATTAGCATTGACAGTTTCATGTAGTTAGTTAAAAAGACTAGTGGTCACCATGGAGAGTAAAGATCGAGCGGATGGTAGAAGATCCACGGCCAGCACTATTTTGCATGGAATAGATGTGTGAGATTTATGCTTCATGAAACAGTGAAAGGAAGGTGGGGCCCATTTCTAAGCAGGATGACCCAGGTAAGGTAAAGAACATGCATGTTCTTTAGGATCTGATGGATGACGTTATTTTGTAGGGCAAAGATGTGAGGTTTTTAACCTTTTCGAAAGAGCGAAAAGCCAAGACACTTAGAATTTTCTTTGTGGTCCACTAGAGCCAATTTTTGAATTCAATTGTGAATTGATTGCTGAAGCATGTGGCTTAATGTTTCAATTCAATGCTCAGTTGTCATATTAAACTTCACATCAACTAAATTTTAGCATCACTTCAAAGCATTTTGTAGAGGAACCATTTCACAGAGCAAATTTATTCAAGAAACAAGCAAGTTCTGCACATTGCTTAACAGTTATAGTTCGAATTGATATCACTGGGTGCTTGTCTTCTCAGAGGTTTATTTAAGTTTCAAATTGAAATAGCTGTAATTCAGAAATGGCACCTCAAAGGGATTTCACAGGGAAGGTGAATTACCAGGATAGAGCCATTTGTGATGATTTTTTAGAGCAATTAACCATGTCTACTAATGTCGCTGGTAAAATGAAAGAATTAGTGCCCAAGGCCCCCTGTCTAAGAATTGGAGACGGTTTGTATGATAAATGAAGTTGGTTAAGGGGTTCATAGATAGGGATATTAGGTTTGGGACTCTTCAAAGTGGGATTTAGCTAGAGATATTCCCTTGCTCCAATGAACAGTATATGGGAGTTAGATGTGGGAAAGCTCATAGTCCCTAGGGTTTTCATGGATGTGGACTTGTTAACCCAGATTGCAAATAATTATGACCCTATTTCCCACTGTGTTAGAAATGTAAATGGGGGAGCTTTAATTGACATAAATGATGATGAATTTAGGAAATTTTTTAGACTCAGTGAGGTGTAGAATTATCTAGAGCCTATCAATTATGGTACACTTGCCTAGCTCTATAATGTGCAAAGACATCACCTCAAGAGTGGCCCTTTGAAATATTTTTTTGTCAAAATAGGAGGACTAACTATTTTAGGCCCTAGTACCATGAAACCTTTCTCTTTGAATTTATTCACTTTGAGAGCTAAAGGGATGTATTGGTCCCTATGTCATATTTTTAGGGAAGATGCTATAACAACCATGCCAACCCACTATATACTAATGATAGCACGGATTTTGAACCTCTCTCTGGCAGTAACTTTTGATTTTGCACCTTATCTCACTGATGCAATTCATGCATGGCTAGTAGGTATGAAAAATGCTACGGTAGATAGACCTTTTGGGTGGTATTCTCTTCTTATGCACATGTTTCTATTCAAAGCTGCTTACTATTTTGCTAAGGAAACGGACCTAGTTAAGGAAAAGGATGGTGAAGAGATGCCTGTGCAATTGTGGAGCACAATTTTGTCTTGGGATACAGAAGGTGTGAGTTACTTGAAGTTTATAGATGCTTTGCATCTAGGCTTAGGATCCCTAAGGCTCTTTTAGAATTCCTAAGGCCTAAAGAATTTGCTGAAGGTATCAAGATTGTGTATAACTAGTGTGATATATATTTGTACCCTGTCTCTACTGTGTTTAGAGTTTATGGATTCAAATGAACTCCATATTTGATTCCCTATCAAGTCCCATTGAATATAGGAATTACAGAGGTCCTCAGGCAAATCAGGGGTGTGCAAGAGAAATAATTAACAAATAGGGGGAAAGGGACCATTTTTCCAATAGTCACCATTGCACATCAACTTGTAATCACCAAGGGTGGTTGGAAACATTTTGATGATTTCTTTCAACCCTATAGGTTGTTTACTGTAGTGTCAAGGTTTGTTGACCCTGAAGATTTCTTTAATTGCATGTTCAGGAAAAGAGGCGTATGTAAAGGTAGACCCCATAAGTTCCATTTTCTTGAGGATCTGATTAGAAATGAATTCAATCTAGATGAGTAGGAATCAAGAAAAGAGAAATGGATAGCATACAAAAGGGCTCTTGATTTTATCCACTAATTTGATATTGGTTATGACCCTTTGTCTAGTTTTTCTCCCTTTGAGGAGACAACTAAATTCTTAATACTATATTTTGAAGATTTAATGCAAACCTTGAAAGAGAAGAGAGAAGCTATAATGAGAAATGATCCTGAAAAGGCTAAGTTGGTTTTACTCAAGCTTGCCTTTGCCAAGGCCATCCCTCCAGGTGAGTATGTGATGCACAAGAGGCCAAAGTATAGTGTATTAGTGTCGATAACTAGTGAATCCTCCACTTCAAAAGGGAAAGGAGAAATAGAAGATGTCATTGACATCGAAGACTCCCCTAAAAGGAAAAGGGTGGCAAAATAGGTGCAAATAGGTGAACCTTTATATTCCCCATCCCAATCCCCAATCCATGTGGGAGATGAATGTGTGGTGGTTGAGCAGTTGTTGCAGCTAGGGAGTCTTGGGGAGATTTCCTACACTTATGAGGAAACACAAGAAGGAATGCCTAAAGAGCCACTGAGTGCTGAGATGAACTTGACTGTAGATGAGTTTAAAGGAAAGGAGTTAGACTCTGCCATCAAATAGGCCAGTGAGGAGTTCTTGGTTGATAATAGTTTTGTTACAATAGGATCCTTTATACAATTTGTTTGGAGGAAAAACATTGAACAATTCAAAGCAAGATGTGAGAAGAGGAAGAATGAACAACCCCACAAAGATGCAGTTGCATTGGAGGAAGAAATAAAATAAGAAATGATAACAGAGTTCAAAACCATTACTCCCGAAAAAGGAGAAAGAAATGGTACCAAAAGCTAGTGTACTAATTCTTCCCAAGTGGGACATAGCAGATGCCTTAGTGCTTGAAGTAGTAAGGAAAGAAACAAAACCCTTGGAAGGAGTGACATTCAGCAAGGATAATGCTGCTTTGGTCATGTGGTCCCTCAAGAGGGATGAGAGCAAAAGAAGGAAGAATACTTCAGAGTTTGGCTACCTTAGAGGTATGATTGTTAAAAGAGTGTCGGACAAAGGGGTAGTAGAGGTTGCCAGCAAAGTTTTTGAAACAACAAAATTCAGTGTGGCAGTAGCTAAGAAGGAAGCCAAGGATAAGATTGATCTCCAGGTAAAACTAGAGATAGTTCTAAAGGCTTATATTGAGGCAAAAGGGGAGATAGCCAACAGGGATGGTATCATTGCCAAATTAAAGAATCAATTGGCAGGGCAATACCAGAGGGGTAAATATTCCACTCTAATGATTGCCTCTTCTCCAGCAAGACCTCCACCTATCAGTCCCATCATTGAATTTCCCCCTTCTTCTATGACTTACGGTTTTCAACCATCTGAAACTATACAAGATGAATTGGAAAATTTGAATCAGGTTCAGGCCCTGTTTGCAAGCAAATATGAGGAAAAGGTTAGGGGCACAATCTTAAGTTTTGCTGACATAGTAGAACCTTCTATTGTGCACATTCATATGAAAATAATTTTTGACATATTGATTGAGCTTAATGAAGACAAGACTATTCTAGAGCCAATTTTGAATAAGTTGATGCCTAGGGAGGTGGATTTGGAACTTATGTGTGCATCTTATGATGAGGCAAGGGCTGATGCCAATATCAAATCCACTTGTGAGTTAGTCAAAGGCATGACCAGGTTGGTAGAAGGAAGAGCTGGTGTAGAGAGAAAGATCAATTTGCATAGGAAGGAATATGTTGAACATAAGTTTGAACTATTTCCAGGGGGTTTTGTTAGTTCAAATTAGTTGAAGGATAAATAGGTGTGGTTTGACGAGCTAGGAGCTAACTTGTCCCAAAGGATAAATAAAGTCATCAATATAGATGAAACATCTTTATTTATCTGGACAATTGAAGAAATTGGGAAGATAAAGTCCCATTATGGTTTTTTGGAGTCAGAGGTTAAGAAAATGAGAAACACTTGGAAAAGTTTGGATAAATTAAAAAAGAAAATTGTTAATTTCTCCTGGCCTAGTGATGACGTGTTCCAGGAATGGAAAAGCAAGTATGCGGTTCAAGAAGTGGAGGTTCAAGAAGATGTTGTAGTGGAATAACAAACTTAAAAGCCACTAGTATTGAAAATGACTTGTAACTTCCTTTTGAAGAAAATTACAGTTGTAACAAACTATTCTTAGGAAAGTCTGAAGCTTGTTTTGCATCCATATTATTATAAATGGATACCAGGACTTAAGGGTAAAGGATCACAATAATTTGTAAAGAAACTCTAGAGAAATATATCTAGGGTTTTTTGGTTATTTCAAAATTACCTTGAGTTATGTAAGAGTTTTTCAAAATGAATATTAATATACATATCAAAGCTTTTCAGGCCTAAATCTTCATTGTCTTCTGGTGTGCAGTCATTAGTTTGCTGGTTTCATTTGAATAATTTAGGGTTATTTGATTGAACATGGATTGTAAGGCGATCTTATAGATATGTTTCTCGCTTTTCTCTTTAGGAGAAGAATTAAATATGCATGAAATATTTCTGTCAGTAAATCAATTGTTTGTTGCTTTGAATTTTATAAACAGTTTTTGTTTAAAGGGAAAGAACTTATATATATGTTAGGCATGTATAAGGTTAATGAAAGCCGTAGTGATAAAATGTATGGGAATGTTCAGATTTGGAACTCCTATTTAATTTGGGTGATTTTGTAGCCTATATAAGGCACTAATATTAGTTGTGGAATTCTTTCTATCTTTCTTGGGATCAAGACTAAAAATGAGCACAAGTTTTCTTTAATGTTTTAGTTTTATTGAGGTGATGAGGTTCATAGGTTTTTAGCATTGGTTTACTGTGGATCTCAATTTAAAAGTGTGAAAGTATTCACAAAAGGTATACCCACCTGAGCTTTAGATAAGTTCAAAGTGTAGAAGGTTTTGTTGAAACCTTGTTATATGTTATTCTAGAATTCTATTTTCTTGTTGTCCTCTTCATATGCAAACAGGGTTATCAAATTTTCTTATAGAGGGGATTTAGAAAATCAGAATTTGAGAACAATAAAAGTGGTGACTCTGTTGGGGAGAGTCATAGTGTGAAACTATGCTATGGATTGGTGCTTGTATTAGCTTGATATTTTGTTTGAATTCATGTATGTTTGGCCTTTGTAGAAGGTCATGTTATCCCTCATCTATGTTATTTCTCTTTCTTTGAAAATCTTCTTGTTGTCTAATACCTTGCAAGTGATTTGTCAAAGCTTGTTTTCTTATTCTCCCATAATATTTGGGTGGTGACTCTAACACAAAATAACTAGTGCTCTTGAATAATCATAATTTATTTTAAAGAAAACAAGTATAATACAAAGAGGAAGGATCACCAGATCATTCATGAGTAAAAATCCTCATGAGATGTTGCAAGAAGGATTACTTGAGCAGGCACAAAGAGGCCAAAAAAGATCAATTGCACATAAGCCATCTAGTGCTGTCAGGGTACAAAAAGGGATTCACACGGGTAAGTCATTTGATAGACCCATTTATGAAAATTCAAATTCTTCTTCCCGTGAATCTGAGCAAGACATTTTGGGTTTCTATTCTGGTTTTTTTGCTAATAATGAGAATGTCCAAGTTTTAAATCAGAGGATCTCTCATGCTAGTTTATCAGGGAAGGATAGGAATAGTTCAAATGTTAAGATGGATTTTGAACCTAGAACAGTAGATGGAAACATTAGTCTAATTGATATAGATTGAGTCAATATATCAGATTCTGAAGAGATCTTCCCTAATGAGGATGAGGTATCCCAAGAAATTGAGGCTCTCAATAGAAGAGTTCATCACTTGATCTCTCTACGAACACAAAAAGAATCAAATAAAGAAAAATAAATTAAAGCCAAATTGATGGCGAGAGATAGACTTCTAAGATAGATTGCTGATCTTGAATTTTTCACCCAAGAAAAAACTAAGAGTGAGGATGAAGGTACATTCATCAGAGAAAATTTGACTACTAAGATCAACCCTGCACACAAATTTGTTGTACAACCTAGTAGGGAGATACTTAGTCACCCATAACCTATTAGAAATAATGTTGACAAAGGAAACAAAAGTGCATGGAAGATGGGTCTGGGTCTAAGACTACAATAGAAATTTCTCATATGTTATCTACACATGAGAGAGAGATAGACGGGATGAGGAATGAGAAGGAAGACCTGCAAAGGGAATTGGAAAAGACTGAATTAGAAGCAGCCAATCAAGAGGTTGAAAGAAAAATTAATTATGTAAAGGCTCCTCCCATAATTTTTCTTTCAACAGACCCAAGTAAACCTTCACCTCAACATGCCTCACTCCCTCCAGTCAAAATTCAGTCAACCCTCCCTGTGAGCACTGTTCTAGCTAATCAAGTTCCTATTACCAACCAAAGAAACCAAGTCTATTCAACTCATTGTCCTAATGTGAGAATGAATAAGGGTAATAACCCTACTAGGAACTAGTTCCAAAGAAGACCCATTAACTTGGAGTTGTACAGAAAACTCTTCTTTGATGGAATCCCAAGGTACCCTAACCATGTTCCTACTGAACTGAGGGATAGGCTTCACAAGTTTGCTGGCAATAATGCTATAAGTGCAGAAGAGAACCTAAAATATTTTGGTTACCTAATAAATGATTATGAGATTGTAGATGAAGATGCCATCATGAAATTATTTGTACAGTCCTTGGTGGATGATTTAAGGGATTGGTACAGAGGTCTGCCTATGAATAGCATTGGTTCTTGGGAGTATTTTAAGAATTTTTTCCAAGAGAAATATGGTGATAAAACAAAAGTGAGATTTATGTTCAATGAGTTCAATAACATTAAGAAGTCTGATAATGAAATTGTCATAGATTTCAATGCAAGATTTCAAAAATAAATGCATAGGCTTTACCAAGTGATGAGAATAGATGATAACATGTGTCTGAATACCTATTATAATGCTTTTGATTCTAAAATGGCTTACATTTTGAGGGATAAAATCCCACATAGCCTGATAGATGCTTTTAGAATTGTCATCAATGTGGAAAGTAATAGGAAAACATCTGGAAAGGTGGGAAGGAGGACTGATGGAAGGTTGTGGCAAGAATGAAAACAAAAGCCTAATAAAGTTTCCAAGGAGGATGACAAAATAGAAAAATTAGTAACTTCTATGAAAGATCTTACTGCAAAGATAAGTAAGAATGTTAAACCTCATTATAATTGGCAAGATAGGCCTCCCAGATTACATGATATGCCATAAAACACCACTTGGAAAGATGACAAACCTTAGAATGATAAGTTAAAGAACAATCAGAACCAGGACACCCCAAATCCTTTTAAAGGAGGAAATGTACTCAGTATGCAAAATACTCCTTGGTGCATGGCCTATGATGGACCACATTCTCCTCATCAGTGTGTTGTAGCTCAAGCTCTTGAAGAATCCATGAGAAAAGAGGGTGAGCTTGATATTAACATGTTTGACACTATTATTGAAAGTGATAATGAGTCCTCACAAAGTGAATCTAGTGAGTGTGATGTACTAAATTATAATAAATGTTATCAAGGGTAGCTGAAACTTTATTGGCATCCCACATTAAATGTGGTAACTATTGAAGATGAAGAAGTTCATCTTAGAAGACCCAGTGATGAAGAGGTAAAAAATCTTACCAAGGATGCCATAGCCAAAGCCAAGCACAATTACAATCTGAGAAGTAGTAAAAGGGATGGAGATCAGGGTGAACCTGGCTCCATGTTTATGAAAGAAGTATCTCAGAAAAGGACTACAAGTAATGGCACCTTTCCTCAAGATGGTCATGCAAAAGGTGCCCAATCCAAAGATGTAGCCAAGAGTGCAGATAATAGCACTACTGGTGATTCACAAGGGACTATGACAGCCAAGAAGGCAAGTCAGCCTAAAGCAGAAAAAGCCAAAATTAATACTGAGTTAATTAATAGTTCCACTTTTGATATGACTCACGCTCTGACCCAAATGAAGGTTATAGTCCCATTGGTAGAACTACTGAAAATAAAAGAACACAGAGAAGTTGCTTTATCTTTATTTTCTAAAATATCTGATAATAGTGCAGCTTTGCCTACAACTACCATGAAGGATGAAAAGGATCATGAGTTGCAAACTCCTAAGATATATGTGGGAACAACTATTACCCAAGAACCTTCACCGGTTGATCCTTTCTAGGTAACTTTTTTAGTGAATAACAGATTAATTAAGAACTGTATGATAGACTCTGGTGTTTCTACAAATGTGATGCCATATGGTGTCATGAAAGAATTGGGATTATCAGTAAACACTATTTATGGGAAGTGCTATGCTATGGATAATAGAGAAGTACTTGTGATAGGTACAATGAAAGATGTGGAGGTAAAGATAGTAGCATTTCCTGAAGCAACATATAAGATAGATGTCATTGTAACATACAAAACCTCATTATGGCATGCTACTATCTAGATAGTGGGCTACAACAATGGGGGGAAATGTTCAGTTAGATCTTTCATATGCTACAATCCCAATAAATGGAAACCATATTAAGTTGTATAGAGAACCACATGCCCCTAGAGTAATTGAGAAGATAGACCCTAGTAATTTAAACTGTATGATTGATGTAGATCTTGATAATTTTAGAATGCAACCAATTCTACCTTGGTTAAAAAATACGGATTCTATTGTGACGAAATTGGAATCTCAGCAACAAGGTTTGTGGCACATGTACTTTGATGGAGCTTTCCCTAAAGAAGGATCTGGACTAGGATTTCTTTTTGTGTCCCCATAAGGTATAACTTTCAAATACTCTTTTTTTTTAGCTTTCCAGTGTACAAATAACACTGCTGAATATGAAGCCTTGTTATTGGGGCTTGAATTTGCAAAGAAGAATGTGATTCAGTTGTTAATAGTATTAGGGGATTCAGAGTTGGTTGTTTCTCAGGTTAGATCTAAGTATGCATCTAAAAATGATCGCTCAAAAAGATATAAACATATAGTTTGGGATGTGATCGAGCATTTTTGTACATTTTCTATTAACTGGATAGAAAGATAAAAGAACATCATGGCTGATTTCTTAGCTAATGTTGCATTAAAAAATGGTGATGTACAACTAACCAGTGTATCTACAGTTGAGATAAAATCTAGGCCTGCTATTCTCGATAACATATATAATTGGCAAGTGTTTGCAGATGATGAAGATGTTCTCAAATTCATATAGTTCATTGATGACTATGATGGACAGAAAATTGATTGCAATGCATTAGTAGAAGTGGTAGAAAATAGAGAAACAATGTTTGGTAATGACATGATCCAGTTGGAAACTAATGAAATCCCTAGAGGATTGGTAGAATTGGAAGGTATGCTCAGTCATAGTGATAGCCATTTGCATCAATAGTCCACCACCAAATTAGAAGAATTGGAGGAAGTGAATTAAGGGACAAAATCGACCCCTAAGTTGGTCTATATTGGAAAAAACTTGGCTCCTCACATTAAGGCCAACCTCATCAAGTTATTTGGATAGTATAGACATTTTTTTGCCTGGTCTTATAAGGACTTGAAGGTGTATAGGCAAGATCTTTTTCAACATGAAGTCCCTTTGCATCTAGATGCTAAGCCTTTTTGGCATAAGCAAAGGCCTATCAACCCCCTTTTGGAAACCAAAATGCAACAAGAGCTAACTAAGTTGAGGGAATGGGGCATCATCAAGCCTATAAGACATTCATCATGGGTGTCTAACTTAGTCCCAGTTAGAAAAAACAATGTGGATATAAGGCTCTATGTTGATTTCAAGAATTTGAATGTTTCTTCTTTGAAGGACAACTATTCTTCCCCAAATATGGAGGCAATGTTGTAAAGAGTAACTCGTTGTGACCTGTTGTCTATAATGGACAACTTTTTAGGATACAATCAGGTATTAGTGAAGGAGTCTGAACAGTTCAAGACTGCTTTTACTACCCCTTGGGGGACCTATGTATATGTAAGGATGCCATTTGGTTTAAAAAATGCTGGAGCTACCTTTCAGAAAGAAATGGATGTAGTGTTTAAGGAATTTATCAATATTATCATGGTTGTGTACCAAGATGATTTAACATGTTTCTCCAAAAGGGCAGATGATCACTGCGGGCATTTGGAAAAGGTTTTCAACAAAGCTCTCAAGTTTGGTGTCTCTTTAAATCCAAAAAAGTTTCATTTTGTTGTTACTGAAGGGAAGTTTCTTGGGCACATTGTCTCCAAGGAAGGGGTTAGGATAGACCCTGAAAGGATTGAAGCCATAAACAATGTACCTGAGCCAAATAGTGTCAAAGGTATCCAGTCTTTCTTGGGCAAGGTGAATTTTGTTAGAAGGTTCATTGCCAACTTTGCTGAAATAGTCAAGCCTATTGTTAGATTGATTAAGAACGATACAAATTTTTATTGTGATGAAGAATCTTAAAAGGCTTTTGGTCAAATTAAAAGGGCTATTTAGGAGGCACTAGTTTTAAAATCCCCTAACTATAGTAAGCCCTTTTCTTTGTTTTCTTTTGCTTCTTATCATATAGTGGTTGCAATCCTTCTTCAAAAGGATGCTAAAGGATATGAACACCCTATTGATTTTTATAGTAAATCTCTTCAAGCTGCAGAGCTAAAATATGTAATCATGGAGAAACAAGTATATGCTTTGGTTAAAGCTATAAAAACATTTAGGCCATAACTTGTGAATGCACAAGTAGCTACTTATGTCCCACATGTTGCTATCAAGGACATCTTATCTCAATCCGGGGTCACTAGCAAAAGGTGCAGATGGATAACCAAAATTCAAGAGTTTGACTTAGAGAATAAGATCACTAAATTGGTAAGAGGGTTAGGTCTTGCTAAGTTAATGGTTGAATCAAATCTCCTTGATGTAGAAGTTAACAATGTTGAAACTAGGAATATCCTGGTTGTAAGTATTGAGACATAGCCCTGGTATTCAAAGATAGTACATTTTTAAGGGATGCAACATACTTAGAGGAAATGACTCCCAACCAGAGAAGGACATTGAGACTAAAGTCTCAAAAGTATGTCCTTATTCAGGGTAATCTATATTGGTGAAATAGAGATGGGGAATTGTTGATGTGCTTAGACAAATCCCAAGCTAAAAGGTTGCTAACTAAAATGGATGATAGAGTATGTGGAAGCCACTACTCTACTAGGACCATAGCTGGTAAGATAGTTTGGGCTAGATACTATTGGCCTACTTTGTTCAAAGATGCCCATGAGCATGTCTAGAGGTGTGACCCATGCCATAAATTTTCTTCCAATTTAAACTATGAAGGAGCTTTGCCTCTTAACCTAGTTATAGTGGAAGCCCCTTTTGTCCAGTGGGGGAATGATTTTATTAGGGAAGTAATTAAGATGTCAAGAAGAGGTCACAGATGGATCATAGTGGCCACTAATTACTTCACTAAGTGGATTGAAGCTATACCTACTAAAAGAGACACTAGCAAAGTTGTCATTGATCTTTTGATCAATAATATTATAACAAGATTTGGTGTTCCTGTGAAACTAATAATGGATAATGCTATGAGTTTTAGATCATAAGAGTTCACTAAATTATGTGCCAGTCATGGAATAATCATGTCTTAATCTTCACCATACTATCTACAAGGTAATTAACAAGCATAATCCAACAACAAAATCCTTTTGAATATTATCAAAAAAATCCTTGAGGAAAACAAAAGGTCTTGGTATCAGAAATTAAAATTGGCCTTATGGGCAGATAGGATTATTGTTAAGAAAGCAATTGGTGTATCACCATTTGAATTGGTTTATAGCACACAATCTAGGGTGCTAGTTAATAACCTTCTTCCTGTAAACAATTTCCTACATGCTGAGGAGATGGAGTTGTCAAAACCCATGGAAGACATAATGATTCAAATGGAGGAAGTGGAAGAAATTAGGACTTTGGCTCACAAAAGAAATTTGAAGATTCAGTTACAATCCAAGTATCTTTTTGACAAAAGAACCACATTGAGAAAGTTTCAAATTGGTGACATGGTTCTTCAATGGAACACAAAAGGATAGGATAAATGAAAGTACAAAAAACTTGAGTCATTATGGATGGGCCCTTCTATTGTTTGTGATATTAATGGAAAAGACTCATACTTTTTGTAGATAATGAATGGTGAGGTATAGGAATTCCCAGTGCATGGACAATTCCTGACGCATTACTTCTCTTAAGTCCATGCACAGTAGATTTTAGTATGTATATAATTAGGTTTATTTTTGTTGGTTTCTTTTGGGATTGTTTTTGGTCTGTTCTCCAGATTTTTATGTGTTCTTGTGTTGATGTTGTAATCAACCATCCCCAATCAGAGTCGATTTTATCACTATTTTAACTAGTAGGTGATTTTGTTCTCTAATCCATTATAATCTGCAAAATTGTGCTTTGTACTTCATTTTTGCCTCTGAGGGTTTTTGGTCTAAGGGTTTAAGGTTCTGCAATTTCCCCTTTTTCTTTTTTGAAATCCTTGCATTCTATTTCCTATAACTTTTTCCACTTATGTGGAAGGGTCGCTTCATCATGAAAAGAGGTCCCCCCTTTTACATTTTCCTTATGTGGGTCCTTAAATGTGTTTTATTTTTATGCCTTCCCCTAAGTTTAATTTCTTTTTTGGGCTTCTTAAAGATTGTGCAATTTCTAGTTGATATGATAGTGCGCGCGATCTCATGAAGGGAAGATGTGCAAAACTTACCCTTTGCAAAGTGGCGAAAAGGTAGCGGGCCCAGGTAAAGTGGTCACAAGGAAGGATAAAGAATGAGTATCTCTCGGTAGATCTAATGGACTATGTTGTTTCGCAGCCCAAAGATGGGTGAGGTTTATCCTTCACGAAGCAACAAAAGAATGGTTGACCCGGCAGGTGGGTTAAATAATGAAGTTAAAGACTGAGCATCTTGCTCAAGATCCAACGGTCTATGTTGATTTGCAAAGGAAAGCTGCTAAGAATTTTATCTTTCATGACGTAGTGAAAGGGTAGTGGGCCCAGTAAAAGGGTTGCTTGTAAGGTAAAAGGGGTGCATCTTGAGATAGATCCAATGGTCTGCGCTATTTCTCTTGGTGAAATAGCATGCCTTTTATCCTTTGCGAAATAGCGAAAGGATGGTAGGCCTGACATATATACAGTACCCAGTTTTTAAAGACCGATCAACTTGGAGTTGATCGGATGACCCACATTGTTTCGCAGCCAAAAGCAACATGAAGTTTACTCTTCATGAAGTGGCAAAAAGGAGTTGGCTATTACATGGCAGATGATGTGGCAATATAGCTGGATGTCTAGCTAGGGCAAAAGGTGATCTGACTATAGGACACATGGCTCAAAGGGATCATGAAGGGCCCACTTCGATTGAGGAGCGATGGTGATGAAATTCATGGCTAAATAAAACACGTGGTAGTCCAGATGTGGAGTCCAATGGAGTTCTTGAATGAATGAATGGTTGACATGTAGGAGCTATTTGCCAGAAATCAATAGGGCAAGTATTTTCCACGCAGAGGGCCCACTTTGAAAGATAAAGGATGTTAAAGGTTGCACATCTCGAAAGTGATCCAATGATGAACGTTGTTTCATATCCCTAAGATGCAAGGTGATTAACCTTTGCAAAACAACAAAAATAATTAGCAGTGATGGTTCCATGCGGTTAGTAAAAAATACTAGCGGTCATCGTGGAGATTAAAGATCAAGTGGATGGTAGAAGATCCAACATCCAACACTATTTTGCATGGAAGAGATGTGTGAGATTTATGCTTTGTGAAATAGTGAAAGGAAGGTGGGGCTCGTTTCTAAGCAGGATGACCTAGGTACGGTAAAGAACATGCATGTACTTCAGGATCTGATGGATGGCATTGTTTTGCATGGTAAAGATGTGATGTTTTTAACCTTCATGAAATAGCGAAAAGCCAAGACACTTAGAATTTTCTTTGTGGTCTGTTGGAGCCAATTTTTGAATTCAATTGTGAATTGATTGTCAAAGCATGTGACTTAATGTTTCAATTCAATGTTCAGTTGTCATATTAAGCTTCACATCAACTAAATTTTAGTGTCACTTCAAAGAGTTTTGCAGAGGAACCATTGCGCAGAGCAAATTTATTCAAGCAACAAGTAAGTTCTACACATTGCTTAATAGTTACAGTTCGAATTGATATCATTGGGTGCTTGTCTTCTTAGAGGTCTATTTAAGTTTGAAATTGAAATAGCTATAATTCAAAAATGGCACCTCAAAGAGATTTCACAGGAAAGGTGAATTACGAGGATAGAGCTATTTGTGATGATTTTATAGAACAATTAACCATGTCTACTAATGTCGCTACTAAAATGAAAGAATTAGTGCCCAAGGCCCCCCATCTAAGAATTGGAGATGGTTTGTATGATAAAGGAAATTGGTTAAGGGATTCACAGATAGGGATACCAGGCCTGGGACTCTTCAAAGTGGGATTTGGCTAGAGACATTCTCTTGCTCCAATGAACAATATATGGGAGTTAAATTTGGGAAAGCTCATAGTCCCTAGGGTTTTCATGGATGTGGACTTGTTAACCCAGATTGAAAATAATTATGACATTGTTGCCCAATGTGTTAGGAATGTAAATGGGGGAGCTTTAATTGAGATAAATGATGATGAATTTATGAAAGTGTTCAGAATCAGTGAGGTGTCAAATTATCTAGAGCCTATCAATTTTGATACACTTGCCCAGGTCTATAATGTGCAAAGAGATCACCTCAGGAGTGGACCTTTGAAAGAATTGTTTGTCAAAATAGGAGGACTGAATGTTGTAGGCCCTAGTACCATGGAACCTTTCTCTTTGAAATTATTTAGTTTGAGGGATAAAGGGATGTATTGGTCCCTATGTCAGATTTTTGGGAAAGATGTTGAAACAACCATGCCAACCCACTATATGATAATGATAGCACAGATTTTGAACCCCTCTTTGGCAGTAACTTTTGATTTTGTACCTTATCTCACTGATGCAATTCATGCAGGGCTGGTAGGTATAAAAAATGCTAAGGTAGACAAACCTTTTGGGTGGTATTCTCTTCCTATGCCTATGCTTCTATTCAAAGGTGCTAACTATTTTGCTAAGGAAATGGACCTGGTTAAGGAAAATGATGGTGAAGAGATGCCCGTGCAATTGTGGAGCATAATTTTTTCTTGGGATAGAGAAGATGTGAGTTACTTGAAGTTTGATAGTTGATTTGCATCTATGCTTAGGATCCTCTTGTGCCCACAAAACCCTAGGATCCTTAAGGCTCTTTTAGAATTCCTGAGGCCTAAAGAATTTGCTGAACGTATCAAGATTGTGCATAATTGGGGTGATATATATTTGTACCATGTCTCTACTATGTTTAGAGTTTATGGATTTAGAGGAACTCCATATTTGCTTCCCTATCAAGTCCCATTGTAGATAGGAATTGCAGAGGTCCTAAGGCAAATTTGGGGTATGCAAGAGGGAGAATTAACAAATAAGGGGAAAGGGACCATTTTCCCAACTATCACCATTGCACATCAATTTGTAATCACCAAGGGTGGTTGGAAACATTTTGATGGTTTCTTTCAACCCTATAGGTTGTCTATTGTAGTGTCAAGGTTTCCTAACCCTAAAGATTTATTTAATGGCATGTTCAAGAAAAGAGCTATATGTAAAGGTAGACCACATCAGTTCCATTTTTGTTATGATCTGATCATAAATGAATTCAATCTAGATGAATAGGAATTGAGAAAAGAGAAATGGATAGCATACAAAAAGGCTCTTGATTTTTACCACCAATTTGATATTGGTTATGACCCTTTGTCTAGTTTTACTCTATTTGAGGAGAAGGCTAAATTCTTGGTACTGTATTTTGAAGATTTAATGCAAACCTTGAAAGAGAAGAGAGAAGCTATAATGAGAAATGATCCTGAAAAGGCTAAGTTGGTTTTACTCAAGCTTGCCTTTGCCAAGGCCATCCCTCTAGGTGAGTATGTGATGCACAAGAGGCCAAAGTATAGTGTATTAGTGTCAGTAACTAGTGAATCTTCCACTTCAAAAGGGAAAGGAGAAATAGAAGATGTCATTGACATCCAAAACTCCCCTAAAAGGCAAAGGGTTGGAAAAGAGGTGCAAACAGGTGAACCTTTATATTCCCCATCTAAATCCCCAATCCATGTGGGAGATGACCATGCGGTGGCTAAGCAGTTGTTACAGCTAGGGAGTATCAGGGAGATTGCCTACACTTATGAGGAAACACAAGAAGGAATGCCTGAAGAGCCATCGAGTGCTGAGATGAACTTGACTGCAGATGAGTTTAAAGGAAACGAGTTAGACCCTACCATCAAACAAGCCAGTGAGGAGTTCTTGGCTGATAATAATTTTGTTACAACAGGATGCTTTATGCAATTTGTTTGGAGTCAAAACATTAAACAATTCAAAGCAAGATGTGAGAAAAGGAAGAATGAACAGCCCCACAAAGATGCAGTTGCATTGGAGGAAGAAATAAAACAAGAAATGATGATAGAGTTCAAAACCATTACACCTGAAAAGGGGAGAGAAATGGTAGCAAAAGTTGGTGTACTAATTCTTTTTGAGTGGGACATAGCAGATGCCTTAGTGCTTGAAGTGGTAAGGAAAAAAACAAAACCTTTGGAAGGAGTGACATTCAGCAAGGACAATGTTTCTTTGGTCATCTAGTCCCCAAGGGGGGATGAGAGAAGAAGAAGGAAGGACATTTCAGAGTCCAACTACCTCAAAGGTATTATTGTTAAAAGAGTGTAGGACACAGGGGTAGTAGAAGCTGCCAGCACATTTTTGGAAACAACAAAATTTAGTGTGACAGTAGCTGAGAAGGAAGCCAAGGAGAAGATTGATCTCTAGGTAAAACTAGAGACATTTCTAAAGGCTTATAATGAGGCAAAAGGGGAGATAGGCAAGAGGGATGGTATCATTTCCAAATTAAAGAATTAATTAGAAGGGCAATACCAGAGGGGTGACTCTTATACTCTAATGATTGTCTCTTCTCCAGCAAGACCTCCACCCACCAGTCCCATCATTGAATTTCCCCCTTCTCCTATGACTTCTAGTTTTCAAATAGCTTAGACTATACAAGCTGAATTGGAAAAGTTGAAGTAGGCTCAGGCCCTATTTGCAAGCAAATATGAGGAAAAGGTCCGAGCCACAATCTTGAGTTTTGCTGACACAGTAGGAGCTTCTATTGTGCACATTAATATGAAAAGAATTTTTGATATATTGATTGAGCTAAATAAAGATAAGGCTAGTCTGGATCCAATTTTGAATAAGTGGATGCCTAGGGAGGTGGATTTGGAACTTATGTGTGCATCTTATGATGAGGCAGGGGCTGATGCCAATAAAATATCAACTTGTGAGTTAGTAAGAGGCATGACCAGGTTGGCAGAAGGAAGAGATGGGGTAGAGATAAAGGTCAACTTGTATAGGAAGGAATATGTTGAACATAAGTTTGAACTTTTTCCTGGGGGTTTTGTTAGTTCAAATCAGTTGAAGGATAAACAAGTGTGGCCTTATGAGCTAGGTGCTAACTTGTCCCAGAGGATAAATGAATTGATCAACATAGATGACACATCTTTATTTATTCGAACAATTGAAGAAATTGAGAAGATAAAGTCACATTATGGTTTTTTGGAGTCAGAGGTTAAGAAAATGAGAAACACTTGGAAAAGGTTGGTTAAATTGAAAAACAAAATTGTTAATTTCTCCTGGCCTAGTGATGACATGTTCTAGGAATGGAAAAGAAAGTATGTGGTTCAAGAAGTGGAGGTTCAAGAAGATGCTGCAACAGAATAACAAACTTAAAAGCCGCTAGGATTGAAAATCACTTGTAACTTATTTTTGAAGAAAATTGCAGTTGTAACAAACTATTCTTAGGAAATTTTGAAGCTTGTTTTGCATCCATATTTTTATAAATGGATACCAGGACTTATAGATGGAGGATCACAATAATTTGTAAAGAGACTCTACAGAAATATATCTAGGGTTTTCTAGTTATTTCAAAATTACCTTGAGTTATGTAAGATTTTTTCAAAATGAATATTAATATATAGATCAAAGCTTTTCAGGCCTAAATCTTCACTATCTTCTAGTGTGCAATCATTAGTTTTCTAGTTTCATTTGAATAATTTAGGGTTATTCAATTGAACATGGATTGTGAGGCAATCTTATAGATATGTTTCTCGTTTTTCTCTTTAGGAGAGGAATTAAATATGCTTGAAATATTTCTGTCAGTAAATCAATTGTTTGCTGCTTTGAATTTGATAAACAATTTTAGTTTAAAGGTAAAGAACTTATATATATGTTAGGCATGTATAAGGTTAATGAAAGCTGTAGTGATGAAATGTATGGGAATGTTCAGATTTGGAACTTGTTACTACTTATCAAATTGTCATTAGTTTTGATATTCAAAGTCATACTATATACTCTAGTCGGTACACATGGAGAAGTCAGTATGCATAGTCTAGTCAGTTACAGAGGAAAGCAGTCACAGAATGCAGTATACACTGAGCCATCTACCGAGTATCTTTTTATGACTATCGAGCAGCAAAGATGACACACCGAGTTGATATACACCGAGTGAAATGTGTTACCAGATACATTGAACCTAGACATGCATATGAAAACATGTTAAAAGATCGAGGCACATCTAACCGTTATTACATTGGAAATTGCACCAGAAGATTGTGAATGATTTTGAGATCAATCTAACCAATGAAATATTTTGTACAGTTATTCTTTCGATAAATCTTGTTTGTAAGAACGAAGCAATGAATTAGATCACCATCTTAAGAGATCTATTTATACAACATTAGTTAAGGGTGTATGCATGTGTATAAGAAGACTAGTATAGAGACACAGAGGTTACCGAGAAGGTTTTCAAAGAACAGTCGAAGAACAAAGTAAACAAAAGGGTTTACTGAGTTAATATATGGTTTACCAAGGTATGCTATAAGCAAGGTAATCTTATTCTGAGTACATAGAATCTGCTATAACATTTCAGATGTAAAGTTGTAGATATTTGTAATGATTTTATTGTAATATTGTGAAGTAGAAAGAGAAACCTTTAATAGGGTAAAAGACTCTAATCAAGTCTATAAATTGTAAAGCCTCTAACCAAGTGCAACATGCAAAATAAATGTTGTAAAATCCTTTAGCAAGGTAGATCTAACAGATCTTGTTACTCCTAACAGGGTAAGCTATAGAAATGGCTAGAATGTAGCTCTAACCAAGCACTCTCTATTATTGCAGTAGTGAAGTTGTGGGTGCCATCCCCACCATAGTTTTCTCTCTAACCAAGAGTTTCTGCATAACCAAAATTTATGTGTTATAGAGTGAATCATGTATGAGTGTTATCTATTTGTTTGTTTTAACTTTATTTTATGTTACTGCACTATTCTGTTTATGCATAACAGTAAAGTTATTATTCAAGAAAAGTTTTGGAGTACTGATTCACCCCTCCCCTCTAAGTACATTAGCTTTCCATATTGGGCCTAACAGAACTCTTGTTTAATTTGGGTGATTCTGTAGCCTGGATAAGGCACTAATATTAGTTGTGGAATTATTTATATCTTTCTTGGGATCAAGACTGAAAATGAGCACAAGTTTTTTTTAATGTTTTAGTTTTATTGAGGTGATGAGGTTCATAGGTTTTTAGCATTGGTTTACTATGGATCTCAATTTAAAAGTGTGAAAGTATTCACAAAAGGTATACCTACCTGAGCTTTAGATAAGTTCAAAGTGTAGAAGGTTTTGCTCAAACCTTGTTATATGTTATTCTGGAATTCTATTTTCTTGTTTTCCTCTTCATATGCAAACAGGGTTATCAAATTTTCTTACAAAGGGGATTTGGGAAATTATAATTTGAGAACAACTTCTAGTCTAACCACCAGTGCAAATGTTTCTTCAAAATCAATACCCTCTACTTGAGAGTAACCCTTGCACACGTCTATCTTTACATCTAACTTTTTTACCTTCTTCATTCATCTTGTTTCGGTAGACCCATTTGGTGCCAATGATGTTCTTGTCTCTCAGTCTACAGACTAATTCTCAAGTCTTGTTCTTCTCAATCTTCTGCAATTCTTCTTCCATGGCATCCATCCATTTCTGACTTTTGCTGGCCTCATTTAATGTTTTAGGTTCTACTTTAGTAATGAGGCAAAAATTGACTTGTTCATCATTTTGGGCAAGTATTCACCTAATTTGCACACCATCACTCTTATTACCTAAAATCTTCTCTTCCAAGTGGTTTATCTGCACATACCGATTAGGGACCTTTTTGGATGCTTCTTCTAGTTCATTGTTTGACTAAGCTTCTTCACCTTCATCACTAGAATCATCATACCATTTCACTTGTGTTTGTCTTCCTTTATGCATATCCTCATCAACTATTACATGAACACTCTCAATGACTCTTCTTAGCCTTTTTTTGTAGCATTTATAGGACTTACTATTATTTGAGTAACCAAGGAAGATTCATTCATCACTCCTGAAATCAAAACTACCTAAACCATCCATATCTCTCTTGATAAAACACTTGCTTCCAAATACCTTGAAGTACTTGACTAATGGTTTCCGGTCATACCACAACTCATAAGGTGTCATTCTGTTGTTTGTTCTTAGTTGAACCCAGTTCAAAGTATATGCAGCAATATGAATTGCTTCCTTCCAATACATGTCTGACAAACTTGCCTCATTTAACATGGTTTTGGCCATATCGTTGATTGTCTTATTCTTCCTTTCTACCACACCATTTTGCTGTGGTGTCCTGGGGGCTGAGTATTGCCTTTTGATTCCATGCACTAATACATTTGGCCTAAAATTTTGATGGAGAAGGTATATTGTGATCAAATTTGTTTTTTTTTTTTTAAATGCTCGATTTCGTCAGAATTCCGATGATAATGCAACATTTGGGTTTGATGGAGAAGGAATTGGCAATGACATTTGGGTTTTTTTAGAAAAAGTGCCCGCATTTGTCGAAATTCTGACAATCGCATGCATTACTTTAAAAAAAAAAAGACCAAGTCATTTCATAAATCCCACATCTTCATCCCGTCAACCTCTGCCATTACAAAATCCCATCTCTTTGTCTCACCTCTGCAATTACAAAATCCTACCTCTGCAGGGAACCTATGGGTTTAATTGTTAGCTATCCTAGCTAT
The DNA here is from genome assembly GCF_030272615.1 of Cryptomeria japonica. Classification (NCBI taxonomy): domain Eukaryota; kingdom Viridiplantae; phylum Streptophyta; class Pinopsida; order Cupressales; family Cupressaceae; genus Cryptomeria; species Cryptomeria japonica. The sequence continues at coordinate 201,909,619 of NC_081408.1, read as the reverse complement.
CTACTACTAGTGCTCCAGTCACAGAATGAAGTGGTTCCTCCCATGCCAATTCGAGTGAAAGAATCCACATCGATTACGTGCTCAAGAATTCATGGGTGGGGGTCTAGTAAGTTGAGTAGTTATTGTTGGGCTCCAAATCCCTACTTTTGAGGTTGTGGTGGGGAAGATCATTGGTGTGAAACCAGTTGGTTCTGTAGCTTAGGCTAGAAGTGGAGGGAGTACGATTTGATTTTGTGCTTTCCCAACGAATGGGAATTATTGACCTAAAGAAGCAAGCAGAGCCACACTGGAAACAACCTGAATTCCTGGACACTCACTATCGAATCTCCATCCATCTTCGCTGGCTTCAACCACAACTATTTGCGTAAGCATCCCTTCCCGATCAAGCGAATGAGTACCTACCTAAAGGCCCTCCCAAGGTATCTTAGTTTTCTGTCTCGAGGCATATTAGGAGATCACATTGGGGATCACAATAGAGAACATGTAGGTAGGGGCCATCCCCTAATGAAGACAAAGGAGGGAGGTAGATATAGGTTCCCTGTGGATTTAATCACTGCAGGATGTAGGAATGGTTTAATCATTGTAGGAAAAAGGTAGGGTATAATCAGCAAATTCATTGTTATACCTATTCAAATATTTAGATTCAAAGTTTATTATAGATTTATCAGATAAACTTACAATAGTAGAGATGGTGAGAGGTTTCTATAATATGATATGATCGATTTAAAAGAAGAATTTCTTACAAGACCTAAACAGTTGAACAATCCTACAATCATGTATTAATTAAACACTGCATTTTAAATAATGAACAATATAGTTAGCCTGAAACATATTAACACTACTTTCCATATTTTAAATATATCCTAATTAAGGAGAGGGATGACCTAAACCTGCATGATCAAGTGCCATTATGTAAAATATATACTAATTATTGATGTTGGTATATATGGTTGTGACATAAAATCCCTGCTGCAGAACCGTGAGAGCACTATGTAGTGATCGAGTGCTATTTTTTGTCAGTGTTTTGGAAGGGAGCATAAGTGTACCATTAGGAAGGTGGTATAAAATGGAAGCTGAGAGGTATAAGGTTATGAGGTGTGGGTTAGGATAAGATAGGGAGGTAAGTGATGAAGGATGTAATGGTGAAAGAGTAAGTTAGGATATGTTAGGGGTTTGGAAGGTAGGAAAGTGAATGGGGGGAGATAAAAGGATGTGAAGGATGGAATGGGGTTAGGTAGGTGAAGCAAAAGTAAGTGTGTATGAGGTTAAGGTTTAGGATAGGATGTAGGAAAGTGGAGGACATTAAGATAGGGGATATGACAAGTAGATGGAAGGTAATAATGATAGGAAGTGAGGTAAAGCTTATGAGGTGTGGGTTAGAAAATAGGGTGTAGGAAATGGAAGGAAGGGTCATATCACTTTGAGATTTTTCACCAAGGTGAGTAGCCCAAGTATGGACCTCAAATATTACAAGCCATGAGGATCCACTTGTAGTAGAGCAACATATACTTGCATCTTGGGAGCTTATTAGGAGTTCGCCTTGAATTTGGGAAATACACATAGAGGAGATAGAATATTGATCAATACACATTACATAGCCTCATCATGCATAAATACAAGAGGTATAGACTATAGAAAGCACATATCATGAGCCAAAGGATCATAATCGAGAGTTGCTTCATCTCCAATCATCTACATTTTTAAGATCCACAAATGGGGTTGAGGATAAGTCTTAGTTACTTAGCTTGGACTTATGCTTTGGGTTGCATCTATGTGTGAGAAACCTAAAGGCATAATTTTCAATGCAATTTTTGAGAGGACTTGATTCCACCTTGTGGTACTGTGAGGATAAAATGCACCAACTCACATTGGAAACCCTCTCCGGATACCACTTTAGAGTGCTTCAAAGTGTGTTCTATTTCAAAATATTTTTGACAGAGATGCATAGATGAGTTTCACAATTTATATAATAATGTTTCATAGTGTCTCAACATGAGAGTTAGTTTTTGGAGTTCTTGTAGTTTGTATATTACATTCAAGACAAGTTACTTGTCAATTATTTCATTACGGGTGGAAAGCCCAAAATTTTAGTTTTCCTACACATGGCTAATCCAAATGACTTTAGGGTTGCTATGGAAAAGTCTCTTATGGAAAAGGAGGTACATGGGAGGACACAAGAGGCATGATAGAAGTTTGTAACCTTGATGAAGGGACCAAAGTGTCCATAGGCCTCCCCGTCCTTCAAAGGATAATTTAGACTTACTATATGATTTACAAAGAAAAACACAATAGTATCAATATTAGGGACAAAAGTCTAGAGAATAGTAGGGGCCATAGGGTAGTCACATTTTACCATCATCGACACAAGGATATTTTAGGTATGAGAGACTATAGGGATATCAAGCTAGTCCTTTTGTGACTGAACAACCTTTTAGGGGAGAATCTAGTGCTTTTAGTAGTTAGGATCTTCTAATTATGGTGGAGCCTAGCCAACATAGGGTTATATGAGAGGCACATGTTATGTATATGTTAGTATCAGACAGAGAGTTCCCATAAGGTTTTAGAGTAAGTGGACACCATCCTAGGATGTCAAAGTAGATAGTTGATATATGGGTCTTTACCCTCCCAACCACTCAACATATACCACCATGGGTCTTTACCCTCCAAAACACACAAAGGTCAAAGGAAGATTCACTGTTACAACACTCACTTTTTGGGATAGTCTCAAGCACTTAGGACAGTCACTCCTTTTGTGGCCATTCTTCTTCACACAACACTCTTTAAAATTAATTATGATGATAGTGTACCTCCTTAAACCTTCCACCAACACCTAAAACAATAACAAACTCTTTCCCAATCTCTCTAATGGACTAATTAACTCAACTCACTATGAAATTGTGATGGTCAATGCAAGGTTTAGAATAGTAGTAATTAGGATCTTCTAATTATTGTGGGGCCTAGCCAACATAGGGTTATATGAGATAGGGGTAAATTCAATAGTGATGTGTATTAGATTGTCATCAAAGTTTCCTATTAGTGTTACTTTGTATCAACATTAACCACTTATTGTCGTGGGAATCAACTAATAGACAACATAGATATTTATCATCAACCTCATTTTTTCACCAAAGGGATAAAAGTTTATTAAACACAACCAAAATTATAGAGCAAGAAAGTAGATACATAACCTAATCTAATCTCCATTTACATAACCTAAGAAGGTAGATACAACTAAATAATCTTGAAAGAATTGCATATGAAGGGCACTATTAGAAAATAACTTATGTACCATGCTAGTCTATGTAGCTACTTCTAATTATTGCATAGAAATAGATACAAGTGTTAGAATCTATTGAAATAGTAGCTAGCTAGAATAGGATAGACCCTATAAATGTAACTTGTAAATTGAATATACCTTGTAGTGTGCAATATGGAAGGTTTGTATTCTTAATCTCCTTCCCATTTCTTAATTTAAAAGATGATATCTTTATTAAATATCTCCTTTATTAAATATCTTTATTAACTTGATTTCTCCTTCAATTCTTGATGAATGCTTGATTGCCTGTTCACTTGGAATTGAACTGATTCTATAATTAAGAGATCAATTGAATTGTAGGTAAACCCCTTCAAATGATAGGGTAGGCTTCCTTTTATACCTAATATATGTCTTGAAAGCATTTTATCCAGGTGATGACTTTAAATTAAAGTACTTTCTCTTCTATCTAGTATTGGTGGAGCAAAGGTTGCATTGCATTATCCTAGGATACATATTTCTGCAAATACAACACAAGTTAAATGTATCCTAGGTCGATGCAAAGCAACCTCTGCTCCAGAGATCACCAAAAAATAGAGAAAGAACTTTAATTTAATGCCATCAAGATAAAAGTCTTTAATAAAGACAGATAAATGGTATGCAATTGTATCTATTTGGAATGCATTACCCAAACAATGCAATTGATCAGTCATCTTTGAAAAGAAAGTGGTATGATTAAATATTTAGGCATAAAATAGCTGAAATGCACTCCATACTACTTCTGCAGAATATTTTGGTCAATGATATTTTTAGAATAGTAAAGGAAGGTGTATGAAACAACCAAATTCTTATCATTATAAACAATGAATATTTTAAGATCCTTTTATGATTTGTAAGTTGAGAATATTTTATGAAAGGTCCCTAAATGAATACACTTTAAACTAATTTTAACAATGACTATCGGATGTAAAAAAAATGAATTCTTTTTAGATTAGGATGGTACACATAATCTACTATCAAAAGGTTTCTTTGGAAAGTATATGATTCAAAACTAAGGAAATGCAATTATTTACAAGTTTTAACCTTCTTAGATGCAAAATCCCTTATTTAGCCTCTCACAAACCCTTAAAAGTAGGGTTTCTCATATACCCCTCTTCCAAGCACTATACCATCCAAATGATGATGGATTCACCTTTCATTTGAAATGTCTAAACACTGTCAATCATAAAATGTGCCCCTCCTTAAGGTGGATTTGCTACTGCTTCTCCTTAGCAAGCAATTTCTCCACTCTTGCATTCACTATTTTGGTGAGCACCTTGGTTATCCACCCAATCTGCACATCAACCTATTAGTAATTTATTGTACATGTTAGAGGAGTACCATCCAATGAATATTAGGCCTTTTACATTCATGGAATGACCATTCTCATTGTAAATCAGCCAAGTCAAATGCCAAATTGCACAAATCTGTTAGAATAGTCAATGCAACTAGTCTAAACTCTGAGACAAAAGGATTATCAGTGCATCTTCCCTACAAATAAGATGTTCAAGGTCTCGTCAATGCATTAGGAATTTGAATACACACTAAAGACAAAGTTACCATAAGCCAAAACACAAAAAAATTTCAAGAAAACAAAAATTTGTTGTTATTGCTTGTCCTAGTCCGTACACTAGCATTCTCTATTGTACAAAGCATTACGTCAACCATTTGATCAAAAATCTTAATTGCTAACACATAAGGTCATGCAATGATTTATTGAACTTGCCTAAACTCTTGTAGACTCCCTAAGCCATAAATTCCTATTACATCTTTTTGTTTGTCCTAAGGTCCTTACCAGGCCCTTTACGACAAATTACAAACTTATTACAATTTTCATCATTAAAGGCCATAATGGACCTTAAGACATCATAATTGATTGGCTCTTCACTCCTAAGACCTTCAAAAGTATTTAATGGCTTCATTGAGTCCTTTGGTCTTCCAAATGCACTTGCACCTACTTGAATTCTCCTTCAATGCTTGATTGCTTGTTCACTTGGAATTGAATTGATTTTATAATTAAGAGATCACTTGAATTGTAGGTAGAACCCTTCAAATGATAGGGTAGGCTTCCTTTTATACCTAATATATGTCTTGAAAGAATTTTATCCTGATGGCATTAAATTAAAGTACTTTTTCTTCTATCTAGTATTGGTGGAGCAAAGGTTGCATTGCATTGACCTATGATACATGTTTCTACAGATACAACACAAGTTAAATGTATCCCAAGTTGATGCAAAGAAACCTCTACTCTAGAGATGACCAGAAAATAGAGAAAGAACTTTAATTTAATGCCATTAGGATAAAAGGCTTTCAAGACAGATAAAATTTGAGTTTGATTGTCATCATTTACTTTACCAAATTCTTCACACGTAACTCCTGAATCAGTTTCCTACTCACAAGAATTTTATTAAGTCTCAAATATAGGGAAACAGAAGGCTTAAAATATAAAAATTGTACATGTAACTAAATCCATTGACTAATTAGAAGAACAAAATTAAGAAACAGTTTGATCATCTCAGAGATGTTGTAGACTTGCAACTCACCAGCTACTTAGATTTTGCGGGTTAAATTTTTTTTGTTTTAGTTATGGTTGTGGTGTTTGTAGGGAGACATTTACAAATTTATATCTATTTTCACTATTTAATGGTTTATGGGTTTGTAATGGTAATTTAATGTTCTTTCATATTTTTGTATATACTCTTTATAATAGCCTATTATATTGATATGTTCTATTATGGATAATGGTGTGGGTCAAACGGCTTTTTCGTCGGTGCATGAAAACAATGAATGAGTTATACTTTTAAAAATTGCATAAAACATTTATTATTTATTTGATTCAGTGTTATTTGCAAAAAAAGATTATCAATGATGTTTCCTTTCTCCAAGAATTATTTAGGATCTTTCCATCAGATAATATGTAACATCGAATGACTAAATCTTTTCTTTACAAATGCTTATTTAATTTAATTATTATCTAAGCATGAATTAACATTTATATCTGTATGAAAGTAGAACATACAAGATGAAGATTCATGTGCGAGTAAATTTCATAAAAGAAAGCAAGCAAACATTATCTTGAATGACATAGAAACAAGCTCATTAGTTGCCTAGAAGAGAGCAATTGGAGAAAAGCAGAGGAAAGTGTTAACAGGTGATAAATAGATAGAGAGTAAGAAATACAAATAAACAATGTCTGGAGTGTGTGATGTGACGTCTCTAATTTATGTCCAGAGGGACTAACTAGTTTTGGAGTTCTTGCGAAACCTATTGGGCCACGCTTGGAGGAATTCAATGTGTTCATGCAAGGAGAACCTCTTTTCTATTATGAGAATGATGCTTTTGCACCGAATGATATTTGGAAGTCAATATCCAAAAATTTATATAGTGTGGAACCAGAGTTGGTGGACTCGAAGTAATTTTCAGCTTTCAGAAGACCAAGAAGTTATGTACACAATCTCCCAATAGAAGGGAGATTTCAAGAATTACCTCTCCCCCCATGACTATTTAGGAAGAACTTCCTCAAACAAAGGACTATTGGCCTCCATGGGATCAAAGAAAAAAATTGAAGCATAGACTCTAGATGATGTGGTGGTGTCCTTTGTGAAGAACTCTACACTATAATTGAAAATTTATGAGGGAAACTGCAAGATAGTGAAGAGAAATACAATCTTGAAAAGTGGGAAGAATGGATCTTGGTTTGGGTGGGGCCAAGTCAGGTGGCTCCTCTAGAGGTTGAAGAGATAGAAATCATATTAGGATTTGAAAAAGATCACACTCGTGGAACTTCGTGTGCGACTGATTGATTGTGCTGTTTGGGTAATGCATTCCAAATAGATACAGTTGCATACCATTTATCTGTCTTGATTAAAGCCTTTTATCCTGATGGAATTAAACTAAAGTACTTTCTCTTCTATCTGGTATTGGTGGAGAAGAGGTTGCTTTGCATTGACCTGACCTGCCACCTATCATCTCTCACCGTTGGAATTATGATGACAACTAATGAAACATCTGACAAGGATGCTGTATATCTGATGTCACTTCCATGTTGGACAGTCGTCAAGGAGAAAACATAGCATCTATCAGAATTTTGATGGAAATCT